>NC_138770.1:177915136-178322118 GCF_965119305.1 Pelophylax lessonae | reverse complement strand
GATGGACCTATAGGATGCACACTGAAAGCGGTCCTTTCCAGGTTTAACTATGAGCACTATATGAGCCTTGTAAAAAAATAGGGGGAGACAGTCACGCTGGAAACAATCCTTATACAAGCGAAGGCGTCTGGGCGATAGAAGCTCAACATAATGTTTATACCTTTCCCCTGGAAGCCCCTCTAGACCAAGTACTTTTTCATTTGGAAATGAACCAATAGCTGTGGCTATCTCCTCTTCCTTGAAGGGGTCATTCAGTAGCTCACAGGCCTCATTTGGCAAAGTGGGTAGACTGAGCGGCTCTATAAGAGCTAGCAAGTCTTCTGTAAGATAGGGTGAGGAGATACATGGGATAACTGGTATGGGGCGGTTATTGGCTGCCAGAAATGCTAACAATTTCCCATTCTTCTCCCCCTTTTCAAAAATGTGTTCCTTGGTTTTTTGTAAAGAGGAATGAGCAAGCTCCTGGTAATGTAAAAGTAATTTGCATCTGGCAAATTGGAGGTCAATCAATTAGTCAGGAGAAGGTGAATTTGCATGTGTCTGTGCACAATACCGTTCCTTCTCTTGCAGCAGGGAGGAAATATATACCCCATGCTTTGCATCTAGGCTCCAGGCTCTCCTATTTGTAGCAGGATCTGAAGAGTTGTATGATCTAAGATACCCCCAGTAAGGTAAGGTGCATCCACTACCACCTGCAGTAACATGTGAGATGAAAAAGCCAAATCTATTTTAGAGGATGAGGCAAATACAGGCGAGAGGTTTTAACAGCTTTTTGTAGTAAGATTCTTCCACCTCAAGATTTCTATAAGACCTGCCGACTGAGCTCAATTAGATAACTCATAGTTAGGAACCCTATGCGGGTTGAAAGTATCTAGCGCGTAATCCAAGATATTACTAAAATCACCAGCAATCAGTAATTGTAGCGGTTAATGCCAATTTGTCTAGAATTTTGGGAAAACTTCTTAGACGTGACTCATGCTGATAACAGGAACGAAACACCAGAAAGAATCGACACTTAAAGCTTTGGAGATAGACAAGTAAACATTACAGATACACTATATTGTCAAAAGTATCGGGATGCCTGTCTTTACATGTACATCAACTTTAACCTCCCTGGCGGTATGATTATGTCAGGAAATACATACCAAAAGCGGTACAATTGTTTTCATGGAAATTTGGCGTTATGTATTATAGGCCTACAATTCTTAGTAATTACTGACTTAAACCTGACCAAAACAAGACTCTAGTAGACATCCCAGATGTGATAAATTTGAAACACAAACGCATGAATTATAATCGAATCAATAATATTATTTTATTATTTAATATATAATATATATAATAAAATTATATTATTGATTAGATTATAATTCATGCATTATATATTATATATAGATAT
This sequence comes from Pelophylax lessonae, assembly GCF_965119305.1. Taxonomy (NCBI): domain Eukaryota; kingdom Metazoa; phylum Chordata; class Amphibia; order Anura; family Ranidae; genus Pelophylax; species Pelophylax lessonae. The sequence goes on along the minus strand of NC_138770.1, from coordinate 178,320,719 downwards.
ATGTGTGTGTATATATATATATAATATATAACGCATTAATTATAATTGAATCAATAATATAATTTTATATATATATATATATATATATATGTGTGTGTGCATATACATGCATATATATACCAGTATATATATATATATGCGCATATATATATATATATATATATGCATATATTTATATGCATATATATATATATATATATATATATATATATATATATATATATATATATATATAATATAAAATGTGTTTTGTGTTTTGTGCAACGTTTTTTTTTTTTGAATTTCCCTCCCTAGTTCCGCTCCCATGCAGGGAATGGAACTAGGAAGTGATCACACCGACGGAGGACGGAGGAGCGGCGGGACTCTCGGCTGGCGATCTCAGCAATGAGAGATCATCGCTGGATCGCCAGGATAAGGTAAGAGAACACCGCTGCGCTCTCTGCAATCCACCCCGAGCGTGACTCGGGGTTACCGCTCCTGCAATGAAAAACCAACCCCGAGTCACGCTCGGGATTACCGCCTAGGAGGTTAATGGCATCCCTGTCTTAGTCTGTAAGGTTCAATATTGAATTGGCCCACCCTTTGCAGCTATAACAGCTTCGATTCTTCTGGGAAGGCTGTTCACAAGGTTAAGGAGTGTTTCTATGGGAATGTTTGACCATTTTCCAGAAGCCCATTTGTGAGGTCAGGCTCTTATGTTGGATGAGAAGGCCTGGCTCACAGTCTGCACTCTAAATCTCAAAGGTGTTCCATCGGGCTGAGATCAGGACTGTGCAGGCCAATAAAGTTCCTCCATCCCCAGTTTGGGGATGGTCCCTTCCTGTTCCAACATTTCTGTCCACTAGCGTGAAAAGCAAGGGCTATAAAGACATGGATAAGCAAGTTTGGGGTGGAGGAACTTGACTTGTCTGCACAGAGCAGAGACTGCGAGCCAGGCCTTCTCATGTGTCTAACCTCACAAATGCGCTTCTGGGAGAATGGTCAAACATTCCCATAGACACACTCCTAAACCTTGTGGACAGCCTTCCCAGAAAAATTAAGGCGTTAAAGCTTGAAAAATTGAGGCTTTAAAGCTTGCTTTGCGCACTGGTGGACAGTCATGTTGGAACAGGAAGGGGCCATCTCCAAACTGTTCCCACAAAGTTAGGAGCTTAAAATTGTCCAAAATGTCTTGGTATGCTGACACCTTAAGAGTTCCCTTTACTAGAACTAAGGGGCCAAGCCCAACCCCGTAAAAACAGCCGCACACCATAATCCCCCTCCACAAAATGATTTGAACCAGTGACTGAGCGGCTCTATAAGAGCTAGCAAGTCTTCTGTAAGATAGGGTGAGGAGATACATGGGATAACTGGTATGGGGCGGTTATTGGCTGCCAGAAATGCTAACAATTTCCCATTCTTCTCCCCCTTTTCAAAAATGTGTTCCTTGGTTTTTTGTAAAGAGGAATGAGCAAGCTCCTGGTAATGTAAAAGTAATTTGCATCTGGTAAATTGGAGGTCAATCAATTAGTCAGGAGAAGGTGAATTTGTGGTGAACTAGGAAGTGATCACACCGACGGAGGACGGAGGAGCGGCGGGACTCTCGGCTGGCGATCTCAGCAATGAGAGATCATCGCTGGATCGCCAGGATAAGGTAAGAGAACACCGCTGCGCTCTCTGCAATCCACCCCGAGCGTGACTCGGGGTTACCGCTCCTGCAATGAAAAACCAACCCCGAGTCACGCTCGGGATTACCGCCTAGGAGGTTAATGGCATCCCTGTCTTAGTCTGTAAGGTTCAATATTGAATTGGCCCACCCTTTGCAGCTATAACAGCTTCGATTCTTCTGGGAAGGCTGTTCACAAGGTTAAGGAGTGTTTCTATGGGAATGTTTGACCATTTTCCAGAAGCCCATTTGTGAGGTCAGGCTCTTATGTTGGATGAGAAGGCCTGGCTCACAGTCTGCACTCTAAATCTCAAAGGTGTTCCATCGGGCTGAGATCAGGACTGTGCAGGCCAATAAAGTTCCTCCATCCCCAGTTTGGGGATGGTCCCTTCCTGTTCCAACATTTCTGTCCACTAGCGTGAAAAGCAAGGGCTATAAAGACATGGATAAGCAAGTTTGGGGTGGAGGAACTTGACTTGTCTGCACAGAGCAGAGACTGCGAGCCAGGCCTTCTCATGTGTCTAACCTCACAAATGCGCTTCTGGGAGAATGGTCAAACATTCCCATAGACACACTCCTAAACCTTGTGGACAGCCTTCCCAGAAAAATTAAGGCGTTAAAGCTTGAAAAATTGAGGCTTTAAAGCTTGCTTTGCGCACTGGTGGACAGTCATGTTGGAACAGGAAGGGGCCATCTCCAAACTGTTCCCACAAAGTTAGGAGCTTGAAATTGTCCAAAATGTCTTGGTATGCTGACACCTTAAGAGTTCCCTTTACTAGAACTAAGGGGCCAAGCCCAACCCCGTAAAAACAGCCGCACACCATAATCCCCCTCCACAAAATGATTTGAACCAGTGCACAAAGAAAGGTCTATAAACACATTAATGAGTGAGCTTGGGGTGGAGGAACTTTACTGGCCTGCACAGTCCTGACCTCGACCTGATAGAACACCTTTGAGATGAATTAGAGTGGAGACTGCAAGCCAGGCCTTCTCTTGTGCCTGACCTCACAAATACACTTGTGGAAGAATGGTCAAACATTCCCTTAGACACACACACTACGGACATAGACTGGGATTCCATTGAAGTTTGTGTGTGTCTAAAGGCAGGTGTCCCAATACTTTTGACAATATAGTGTACATGTGCTTTGCTCAGATTTCATGACGGAGGTTTACAACCACTTAATGCATTCCCTATATTAAGGTAAAAAATGTACCACTACTATTATCAGTCTCACCTCCGTAAATACAAACTTGAGTCCTATCCCCATCCAGTGCTCATCTGCTCATTTACAGCAGCACTCATTTGTGTTTCTCGCCTCACAGGCACAGAAGAACCCTAGCCTTCAGACTATAGGCAAAGGAGGAGAGTGAGGCAGGGGGACCTTTACGGGAACCTTCAGGAATCATGAGGGAATCCAACCTTCTAAAAGTGGCTATAGCTCAGAGCAGCACATCCAGACAGTGGAAAGAAATTTCCCTAGGATATTTTTGATCAGGACATAAAGAAAAAAAGGACATTATCCTGATAAACCACCTGCTGACTGCGCACAGTAAATTTACTGCAGGCAGCACAGGTAGGGCAGATCACATACATGCACGTCACCCGGCCTGCTCCGAGTAAGGGACGTGCAGCATGCCCCAATAACCCCCTCCCCCCGGGGACTGCTGTTTCCACCAATCATAGCGCCTTGTAGATCTTGCAATCACATGATCACAGTGTCAACAAAGCTGTCATGAATAAATTCATTCATAACAGCAGTGTTTCCTATGTTGTGATTGGCCCACAGCTATCACAAGGTACCTGGGACAATCACAGCACCCTGTACCATTTGATTAGCTGTAACCAATCACAGATCACTAGTGATCACAGCTGTGATGAATGTAACCCATTAATGATAGTTGAAAACTTTTCTGTTAAAATGAACTTTCATTGTAACAGCAAACAAAAGTGTAAAAAAAATAAATAAAATCCTTATCACCCCCTCAGAGTAGTACAGTATTATTATGGTGATACTGAACTACTCTGATGGAAGTATTAAAAAAAATATAGTAAAATATGCAATAAAAATGTTAAAACTTTTTAAAAAAAATTTTATTTTAAACATTCTGTCAGCAGTCCCTGATCATGGCCACATTGGTCATAAGATAATGCTGTACTGTACTGGTGACAGTATGTAGAAACAAAATTGTGAAACAATTTTATTCAAATTCTTCATTTTCAAAAACAATGTCACAAAAAATTACAGACTGTCTGCTTTCTAAAAAGCTGTAATTTGGGATTAATTTGTACTGTCCTGGCATTTTAGGGCAAAATCCAAACAGGGTAGACCGCTCCAGGTGAGGCTAGGATCAGGTGCCGGTCGGATCCGCAATCCAGGATAGCTTCAGACAAGAAAGAATGACCGCACTTCTGATGGATATTCAAGGAAAGGAGTATCTTTATTCCACATCAACCAAATGGCAGGTACAGGTACACACTGTGATTGCAGGACAATTAGGTGGACGCGTTTCACGACTGGATATGTCGCTTATTCATCACCTGATGAATAAGCGACATATCCAGTCGTGAAACGCGTCCACCTAATTGTCCTGCAATCACAGTGTGTACCTGTACCTGCCATTTGGTTGATGTGGAATAAAGATACTCCTTTCCTTGAATATCCATCAGAAGTGCGGTCATTCTTTCTTGTCTGAACCTGGCATTTTAGGGCCTCAAGAAATGAGAGTCTGTCAGTACCTCAGAATTTATCAATTTTCAGACGTATATACCGTAGTTTGTTGACACTATAACTTTAATGCAAACCAATCATATACACTTATATGGATTTTTTTTCAAGGACATGTAGCCGAATACATTTTGGCCTAAATGTATGACAAAATTTGATTTTATTATATATTTTATATTATATATTATAATATTGTTTTTTAACAGAAAGCACAAAATATCTGGGTTTTTAAAAAAAAAAAAAAAAAAAAAAAATCAGTTTTCTTTTCATTTAATTCACAAAAAAAAAAAAAAAAAAAAAAACAGTGGTGATCAAAAACCACCAAAAGAAAGCTCTATTTGTGTGAAATAAAATGCTAAAAATTGAATTAGCGTACAGTTTTGCATGACCATGCAATTGCCAGTTAAAATAGCGCATTGCTGAAAAGCAAAAAATGCCCTGGCCATGAAGGGGGTAAAATCTTCCAAAGCTCAAGTGGTTAAGGTAAAAAGAAGTGACCACTTTTCTGGAAGAAGACCTCAAAATAATTGTGTCCTTGTGCAAAACTAAGAAAGGTCCCCTAAAGGATAAAGTTGCTAACTTAGATCCTCCCCAGGCAGAAGTGAAAAACCACAAGAAAGTCCAAATTATGAGAAAGATCAGACAGGGGAATATACCTGAAAGGGTGTCTTCTGAACAGCCAAGAGAACCAGATTGAGATCTCTAGGGGATACAGGGGAACGATCAGAAGGAGAGATGTGCTACATATTTTTCATTAAAATAACAAAGATGTTATACTTACCTGCTCTTTGCAATTGAATTCCACAGAGCGGCCCCCACACCTCCTCTTCTCAGGTCCCCTGTCGGTGGCCTCAGCTCCTCCTCTTCCTACAGTGCCACTAAAGGAAGTTGCTGGAGTGCACTTTGCGGGCTTGATCCAGTGGGGGTGGGGCTGAGCCATGCTGTGTGTCTATAGATGCACACAGTCTGGCTCAGCCTCGCCCCCATCCGGGCACAGTGCTGGATCAAGAAAGGACTCAGGTAAGTATTTTAGGAGGAAAAAAAGCTAAATAACTAATGGGATATTTTTTACCTTAATGCAGGACATGCATTAGGGTAAAAAATAAAAATGTCCTGCCTTTAGAACCAGTTTAACTAGAAATTGAGAGGCCAAAGATCTCTGAAACAGACCAAGACCACAATTTGTCCATACATGGTACTCAAGGCCAACATTATCAATATTTATTGACATATAATTTTGTAAAAAAATCTGTAATCATTATCAGCTTTAGTGTGAGTGTCTGTAGACTGATCTGTAAGTGGCTTAGAAGCCTAAAAAACGAGGCCATTTAAATGAACGTAATGCAAAAATCAACTACTAATTTTACCTCCCTCTATATATAGGTATTGATTTTCCATCTTATGACATCACTGAAAATCTCTGCAGACTATACAGAAATGATCACCTGAAGAAACCGTCTACTGAGTCCCATATAGTTTGTACTTCTGGAGATAAAGAGAATCATCAAGACTTTACTGCAGCTTTTAGGTAATTTTAATAAAACCAGCTGTAAAAGTTTATGGACCCTAATATTGCAGTGGCTAAAAAGACTAGTACACTCACTACGTCTTACTATTCAAACCTAAACTGGATATAGAGTATTTTATCTTCAGAAGGGAAAATGATATATTTCAGCATCACAATAATGGTTAGTGGATAGAGCATGCGAGGAAGGCTGAGACTGACAGAACAGATGGGATAATATCTTTACAATCTGCTAGAAAATCTTTTAACATTATGGTTAAACCCGAAAAAATAACTTTTTTTTTTTGGGGGGGGGGACATGCATAAAATGTCCTTGTAAAAGTAACAGGGGAGAGTTTTGTGTTTGAATGTTGAGCCATTATTCCAACTCCATTTTTTGTCAAGACACAATTCATATTTTAATACATAAAACCTACTGTAATGTAAACATTTGTTCATTGGTTTTAGGTGTCTAGTGGAAATGGGAGGTGTGGCTATTGCAAAGCATAGTACTGTATTTGAGAACACAGATGGTAAGTGATTATTCTTTGGCTACTCTACATATGTAATATAGTGCAGAAGCTTTATTAGATCAGTCGAGGTCAACCTTGTTATTATGTTGATTAGACATGTGTAGAACAGAAAAATTTGTTTCATTTCGTATATATTTGTTATGTTACTAATTTGGTTTTGTTTCGGAATTCGTTTAGTGTGGTTTTGGAATTCGTTAAACTTCGTTTTCGTTAAATTTTGTTTTGAATTCAGGCCTTATCCCCACAAACCTGCCTGGTGGGCAGGGGGCTTATCAGAATCTGGAATCCCCCTTTAAGGGGGCCCTCAGATACTGCCCCCCCCCCCCAAGTGAATGAGAATTGAGTACATAGTCCCTCTACCTATTCACCAAAAATGTATAAAAAGTGAATAAAGACAGTAAACGAGTTTTTGACAATTCCTTTAATAAAAAATAAAAAACAATGCCCTCCGATGTAGATCCATTTCACGCCGCCCGCCAAACTGCAGAACAAGCAAAACAGAACAAAAAAAACCTCCAGCCTTGTTGAACGCTTCTGCAGACTACCTGCTACTCCCTCTGACATTTCTTAAAAAGCTAAGGGGCAGAGTCACCCGATGGCATCAGCAGATGACCCCACCCCTTTTGATTTTTACCAACCGGGACATGCTGGGTCAATGATGTCACATTAGGCCCCTATATAAGAAATGAGAAGGAGAGGAGCAGGCAGTCTGCAGGGAGCATTCGACGAGGCCAGAGGTTTTTTTTTTTTACTGGGATTTGATGTTGCGGCAGGCAGCATGAGATGAATCTACATCAGAGATCCATGTTTTTTTATTTTTTAATAAAGGAATTGTCAAAAACCCTTTTGTTGTCTCATCACTTTTTACACATTTTTGGTGAATGGGGTACTCATTCACATAGGGTGGAGGGCAGGGATCTGGGGGCCACCTTGCTAAAGGGGGCTTCCAGACTCCGATAAGTACCCTACCCCCACAACCACTGCCCAGGGTTGTCAAGAAGAGGCCCTTGTCCCCATCAACATAGGGACAAGGTGCTTTGTGGGGGGCAGAGCCTTCCCATGTTGAGGGCATGTGGCCTGGTATGGTTCAAGAGGGGGGGGGCTCGCTTGTCTCCCCCCCCTTTCCTGACTCGCCAGGCTGCATACTTAGATAAGGGTCTGGTATGGATTATGGGGGAGAACCTATGCAATTTTTTTTTTTTTTTTCGGAATTTTTTATTGCTGGCATTGTTTTGTTTACATTTCAGCTGTCAGGGGGGAAGCCCGCTGACAGATGATGACTCATCATTTGCTAATGACACGGCAGCCGGCTTCCCGGCCCACCGCTTAAGAACCAGCTATTCTTCACAGAGAATTTGAAGATCATTTTTCTTTTTCAAGATAATTTTTCAACCGATCCGAATTCTAGTCCTTCTGAAAATTTGGAATTTGTTAGAAGATGGATAAACGAAACAAATTTTCAACAAAATTTGTTACTATTTCATTTGATAGATTTGGATAGATCCATAGGCGTGTGCACAGGGTGTGCCGGGTGTGCCTGGACACACCCTAATCACCTAGGGCACATTAGCATTATCGCTCTGTTTGCCAGTGAGGAGATGGGAAAGATCTCCCTCGGACCTGCTCTGCCATAAGAGAAGTGCCACACACTTCTATTTCACTTTGCCAGCAGGGAGAGTAATGTATCGGGGCCATGTACATGTAGGCAAACACATGCATGTGTATTTAAACTTTGGGGTGCACACCCTAATGCAATAGGCTGCGCACACCTATGGATAGATCCGAATAACCAAAAAATTGTCCGAATTTGTATTCGGACCAAAACTAATTGCACATGTCCAATGCTGACCACCTTTACAGTGGAGTATGCACAAACACATATTGACTAAAGATGTTTGCTCCCTCCTCTCCACTTGGTGACCTTCATTAATTTTAAAACATCCGATATGAAAGAGATCATGCCTATTTCTTCAATAACACTGTCTATTCATCTAAAATCAGACCCAATCGATACAGTATAAAAAAAAATTTGAATATATTTTTTGAATCCGCAGCTTTCATTAAAATACTATATGGTGATCCTGCCATGAAGGTTCTTGTTCAGGTGCTCCCTGTTATGGGGTGTCAACATCCCTGTCTCAAAATTATGCTCCTGCATTGTCCCCTGGCACATGGGCTTCCGATGGAGACTATCCAATGGAGACTACAACTACAAATTGCAAACATGGTTAACTGTGGTCACCATCAGGAAACCCAGCCTGAGAAATGGCATGCAGACATTGTTGGAGTACATGTAGACAGAAATTGGCTGCAAAAAGGCTGCAAATGATCAACAGCACTGAGATACCACAAATGATGACAAAGTATTGTATTTACAAATATGGCAATGCTTTAGTATACACAGGTGTTGATTTACTAAAACTGGAGAGTGAAAATTCTGGTGCAAATGTGCATGGTATCCAATCAGCTTCTAACTTCAGCTTGTTCAATTAAGCTTTGACACAAAAAAGTTGATTGCTTTCTATGCAGAGCTGTACCAGATTGTTCAATGCATTTTAGTAAATCAACCCCACAGTACTATAGAAAATAGGTTAAGGTATATATCTACTTTCCGGTATCCCTAGACTTAATATGCTAATGATATTCTTACTATCCAGGTAATAAACTTGAAGACTGGGCAAAAGACTTGAAATCTGGAGATTTTGAGTTGCTGTGTCCTGATGGCTCACGTGTCTCTGTCAGTGAATACAAGAAGTGCAACATTGCAGAGCTCCCACCGAGCATTGTCTTCACTCTGCCTAAAAATAGGGACGTTGTTGCAAAAATTCTGAAAAATCAACAGGTAGGAATACATTATGACAAGCTTCGGGCTAGATTTATCAAAGCTGGTGTCTGCTGCAGTCAAGTCAATTAGGAATGAATCTAATTTTTTGCCCTGCAACAGGAAATTATGAAAACTTCCAACAGCGTTTAGCTATCCTAATATTCTTTTATTTAAATTATTCCTTTACAGCAGTGGTTCCCAACCACTGGGCCATGGTCCACTGCTGGGCTGCAGCCTCCCTCCTTCTGGGCCTTCAGCCAGCTGCAATTACCCTAACCTCCTACAGTGCCACTCAACCTCCGACAGTGGTCTTCACTGCCCCTCAACATCCCCCAGGCTCCCTAAGATCCCCTAAACCCCTTGCAGTGCCCTCAAGCTTGCCGCACAGCTTCTAGTCCCTCAGTGTCACACTGTGCCCCATAACCTCATGCAGTGCCCTCTGCCCCCCCCCCCCTCCACAGTGCCCCTGCAAAGCCCCCTGCCCCCTGAAGAGACCACCAGATCCCTTCGGAGATCCCAGCCCCAACAGTTGCCCCCAGCAATCTCTAGGTGGGAGACCGGTATACTACAGAGTCCCCTTGTGTGAGTATAGTTTTTTTGATGGGGAGAAGGATTTAGAATGTACTAGGCCCTGGTCTCAATAAGGTTGAAAACCATTGCTTTATAATGATCAGAGTTAAGGCAGTTTTTCACATATTAGTGAACAGCTGAAGCTAGATTTTTTTTTGTTTTTTAACCCAAACAAAAATATGTATAAGGGATCATAGAGGGCTGGGGTCCTTTACCTACTATATTTTTTTCAACCTGGTAACCTAGTGGAGGGTAACCTGTGTATTTGGTATTAAGTAATATTTGGCATAGACTTTTAGGAATGACTATTACTGTTCTTTCCTTAGACCATGATTAATGCTCCTTTCCAGATTCATTCTATGTAATATACAACTAAAATTAAAAAGATACGTTGAAATGTATTTTAATACATAGAAAACACTACTACTGTTAGTTATTATTACTACTACTATTATATTATGTTTTTATTTATCCACTAACCTGGTTTTACTCTTAGTTTAGTGCCAGGTTTTTCTGTGTTGCATATCATACGATTAATGGGATCAAGAGATGTTTATTTTAAATGATACTGTCTTCATATTATAATGCCCACTTTCACATATTGTTGTGTCTCTGCAGTCATTGTATGGAAGAAATGCTTTCCAAAGGCACATATTTCAGATGTTTGAGTCCACAGAAGGTCATGATCTCCTCTTCAGCGATGACACAAAATGTTTGGTGGAAATTGGACAGAAAATCACGCTAAAGGAATATCTTGGAAAAAAATATCCTGCTATATTACGGAGTTGATCAGAAAATTCAGGTGCATTCCCAAATGTTAAGAATCTGCATACCACCCACCCAACCATTGCATTCTTCAAGAACCAGTTGTAAAACTAAAAGCTACCCATCCCACAACTACAGCTATCCAAGAGTTACAGTGGATGTCATTGCAAAGTCTTGACTGATGACTTACCCACAAACTCACACTTTTTCCTGCCTACCTGAGGATCCTTCAATAACCTTCATTCCCATTCCAACACATTGCAGCAAAATCATTTATCACGAGGCCATATATCAGCATGCTTCATCTTGTATCTTCCAGTAGTAGCTAGTGTTTAAGTGTGCATATCTACCCACAAATTTATACTAAACATAAATTCTCAACCCTGCAATGTACCAACTACAATGGGGATATGTATCACTGCTAGTACGTGTCTCTCAATGTTTTAAATTTAAAAAAAAAAAATAGTGGTAGTGTTTAGAATGTAAGAGCTAAGAGGAAAACAAATGAATTGCCACTCAACAGCTTTCTCACTCAAATAAGTCAGTTTAAAGTTACAAATGGTGGTTGGCCATGGATTTGTAGGTTCCATGATTGTAGAGCAGAAAAAAAAAATCCAAACATCTTAAAACTTTTTTTAACTTTTGAGCTCATTTTCAAATAGTGGTCAAATCAACGGCACTTTAGAGACTTCATAAACCTATTCAACCTATTCAACTTAGAAAATCCATCCTGTATCCATTTCTCTTAATAACAAAAACAAACACATTTTTTAAGCATTAAATTACTATTTTATTTAATGTCAGTTAAAACTGGACATAAAAGATTTACAGTAACAATAATTATAGTGTCTATCTGTAATTTAAAACAGAGGTAAACCCTGTCTTAAAGAAAACACTAAAAATGGCCCCTGTGAGCTTTATGCCATAATGTACTAGTATGCACCACATATTAGCACATTATGGCAGACTCACCTGCTCAATGATTCCCTCCAGCGCTGCGGTGTCAGTGCTTTCACCTTTTTACGGTTCTTCCACCTTCTCCTGGTCTTTCCTCCGGGTTCAGACTCTGTGGCCGCTGGACTGGCCAGGCCATAATGATGTCACTACTGCAAACCTGCACGGAAGTCACATCATCACAGCACAAAGCAGTGGAGTAAATGTACACTGAGCTGCACATGCACACCTCAATGTACATTAGCACTGACAAGCAGGGAAAAGCACTTATGACAGAAAAGACCAATAGGGTCTCTTCTGTCATGAAAAAAAATCTACCTACAGTAATACCTTGGTTTGCAAGCATAATTAGTTCCGGAAACATGCTTGTAATCCAAAGCACTCGTATAGCAAAGCAAATTTCCCCATAAGAAATAATGGAAACTTAGATGATTAGTTCCACAACCATTTATTCATATAAAAATGATTACGGCAATACAAAATACAGTATAAAGTGTACTGGAAAAATATAACAAATTAACCTGCACTTCAAAATACAGTACTGTATAGTATGAAGTGTACTGTATTGTAAAAATAAAAAAAAATAACCTGCACTTTGCGGCACCCCTCCATATACCATTATGACAAGACTCCCAATCCACAGTTCCTCTTGCATAAGAAAAAAAAAAATGTTACAGTACACACACAATGTTAAAGGAGGCTGGTGCAATTCCAAAGCCGCTGGTGTATATGTACTGTACTATACAGTAAAGCCGCTGGTGTACACTATTTAGTTCTGTATATGGCTAGAGGTCCAGGGGCACTGGTGGCTCCCAGCGCTTCCTGCAGAACTCTGAGAAAATCAGGAACTGTTGACATCACTACCGGGTGCTCCAAACGCGTGTTACATCTGCCCACCCAGCTGGGAGTGTCTCCGAGTTCTGCAGGAAGCGCTGGGAGCCACCAGCGCCCCCGGACTTCTGGCCACATACAGAACTGTATACTTTACACCAGCGGCTTTGGACTGCACCAGACTCCTTAACATTGTGAATGTAATTCTTTTTTTTTAACATTAAAACTACTGCTTGTATATTGCTCGTATATCAAGACAGTGCTCGCTATTCATGGCAACATTTTAACCACTTAAGGACCGCCTGCCGCAGATTTACTGCGGCAGGCTGGCCCTCCTGTACAAACCGATCTAGCTCTACGTCGGTTTCACGCTTGAAGCTAGGGGGCAAGCGCGCACCGGGGGTGAGTGCGCGCCGGTGGCAGCACGCTTCCGCCCCCACTCGGTAGCGGGGACGCGGATGCACGGGGCGGGCGGCTCCAATTGCCACCTGGCACCCACGATCGTTCCCCCCACTGAGAGAGAAGTACGGTCAGCTGTTGTAAACACAGCTGACCATTCTTCTCCTTGGAATGATCATAGAGCACCTGTGATCCTTCTATGTAGGATCACAGGTATCTGTGATCATTCTAAAAGCCCAACCCCCATACAGTTAGAATCACTCCCCTAGGCTTACATTTAACCCCTTGATCACCCACTTTGTTAACCCCTTCCCTGCCAGTGTCATTATTACAGTAACTGTGCATATTTTTAGCACTGATTACTGTAGTAATGTCACTGGACCCCCCAAAAGTGTCGAAAATGTCATTTAGGGGTCCGATCTGTCCGCCTCAATGTCGCAGTCCCGCTAAAAATCGCAGATCGCCGCCATTACTAGTAAAAAAAACAATAAACCTGACATAAATGTTTCCCATAGTCAGTAGATGCGATAAATTTTGCGCAAACCAACCAAAATACGATTTGCGATTTTTTTTCTTTTTTACCAAAAATATGTAGCAGAAAACAAATTGGCCTAAAATGTTAAAAAATGTTGATTTTTAATTTTTCGCACAGGTGATCAAATACCACCAAATGAAAGCTCTATTTGGGGGGGAAAAATACATACATATTATTTAGGTACAGCATCGCACGACGCAATTGTCTGTTAAAGTAACGCAGTGCCGAATCGCAAAAAATGGCCTGGTCATTAAGGGGGCAAATCCTTCCGGTCCAGAACTGGTTAAAAAAAACTTTGCTCATCTTTCAACACACTTGTAAACAGCATTACTCATAAACCAAGGTTTTAGTGTATTGGCATTTTTTTAAAAGTTGAATTCCACTTTAAAATAAAGGAACATTGTAATTAAAGACAAAGCAAAAATAACATTTTTAGTAGCCGGAGGTGGATCAGACAATGTATTAAGTGATGCTGCATCTTCTTGTCCCAGTGAAAACTGTGCTCATCATTTGGTTTCTTTTCCTGGTTTTACAGATACCGGAAGCAACAAAAAAAAAAAAAATTCACAATGGGATCACAGAAAGAGAAATATAAAAGAAAATTGATGGAAATTTTAATTTCAATATTTAATTTAATGGCATACTCCAATCCATTATATGCAGCTTCCTATACTGTTAACATTGGAAACTATTTAATGCATAACCTGAATGCATTTTATATGTATGCCTGTAAAGTTACAAGGGTAACATACTGTTTTTTTGCTTCTCAGGCTGCAGTTGTTTTTTTGTTTCATAATTCATGTCATCAGTCATCACTGTACAAATGAAATGAAATAAATCAATGAAGGCTAAAGCTCTCTGATGAATGCCGCCTTTGATGGCACTGAGCAGCCTGGTAAATGTCATTCCTGAGACATGGTTAGACAGAATGAATAGTGAATAGCAGTCATATAAGGCTCATCCACCTTTTCTCATATATGATTTCCTTCTTTACTGTACAATAAAAAATAATCATTGTTTAATGTACTTCACATGTCACAAAAATGTAGGCACCAAAACCAAAGTCCTCAAAAAATTATTTCTAAGAAGGTGCAGAAGGTTAAAAATAGATCTCTGGGTTTTAATATGTATGTAGACTCTAACAATGTAGTTTGCTTATTTGCTCCCTTTTGGTCTGCTAAGTATACAATTGACGGTGTCTTGTTATTTCTGTTTGATAAGTGGAAAAAGTACTCGTTACCAGAAATCGTGTAAGCCGGTATCTTTCTGTTCTCTTTGCCTTGGGCACAAGCAGTGGGTATGAAGATGGGGAGGAGAGTTCTATGTTCCATTGTAACCCATCAGAAATGATGTAGGCATAAGTGAAACCACAGGCTTTAGATTTCAGAACTGTGTTATTATGTCAAAGAGGAATAAGGCAGTGTTTACACTGGTGCACTGTGGTTTGGCTGCAGCACGGGTGTATCCCAGTTTTTAGTACATTTTACCTGCCTTTTTTAGCTGCAGTCCCATAGCCTTCTATTAGGTTGTGTGCTTTTGCCACATTTTCTGAAAGGACACCAAAAGTCCTGCCTGTTGAATCTTTGGTGCTGTTTCAGAAAGTGGAGCTAAGACACATGACCGAATAGAAGTCTATGGGTCTGCGGGTAATACTGTGAGTAAAACACATGAATACCGCGGTTACACCTGCGCTGCAACCACACCACAGCGCACCAGTATTAACCCCACCTAAAGGAGCATACTAAATTTCTGGTATGCCAAAGGTAATATTTTTGTACTTGCAGGATGCTTAAAGGGATAAAACATGGAAAAACGTGTGTGTATTCCAGAGATTGTTTAAAATGTTTAATATGTTTTTATTTAAAATTTTGCTTTGACATATGCTTTAAGTGTGTTACCTCCAACTTCACTCAATACCACGATACACTTGATACACTTCCACAGTAACAATAATAAAGTCCAGTGAACCCCAAGCAGAATGAAAAGGATAGGAAGCTGTACTGAACCCAGAAACATCCTTATTTTTCCAAAATGCACAAGTCAGTGGCAAAACAAGTTTGAACAGTCAGTTCCAGACACAAACAGAGCATCACTAATTCCACTGGAACAGCTCAAGTTAGAGCAGGGGGTATCATACATTCTACTAAGCCCAGAATCTGCACAACCTTGTAATAAAATTATGCTGTAAATGGCCAATTGGATACTGAAAAACCAATTAGCAGGATGTCTTTTAAGCCAAGCCTGGTAATAGACATCATAAATACGTCATCAATAGTCTAGCAGCAATACATATTGATGAGTCTATTATTACTTGACCTGAAACTGCCCTTTTATACACATCCAATGCTCAACTCTAGTCATGATTTATAAATGGGCGCTGCACTGCAATGGAGATATCTTGGTAGCCAGGTGCTGTGCTACCAAAATATGGAGATGGAGGCACCACCCTTTGTTTTTCTCTCCCTCTGCTGAGAAACTGAGGCTATGCTGCACCATCCTTCTCTGGTCAGCAGAGTTCACCCATAGCTATTAATACTAGCAGGGACTGAGCCATGCAGAGCAGGACACCAAGTGTACCTAATCCATACAGCACCCATGCTGTGCACTATAGCACACTTATTCCAAACCTAGACTGCACCTACAGTGGGTACGGAAAGTATTCAGACCCCCTTAAATTTTTCACTCTTTGTTATATTGCAGCCATTTGCTAAAATCATTTAGGTTCATTCTTCTTCCTCATGAATGTACACATAGCACCCCATACTGACAGAAAAACACAGAATTGTTGACATTGTTGCAGATTTATTAAAAAAGAAAAACTGAAATATCACATGGTCCTAAGTATTCAGACCCTTTGCTGTGACACTCATATATTTAACTCAGGTGCTTTCCATTTCTTCTGATCATCCTTGAGATGGTTCTACACCTTCATTTGAGTCCAGCTGTGTTTGATTATACTGATTGGACTTGATTAGGAAAGCCACACACCTGTCTATATAAGACCTTCCAGATCACAATGCATGTCAGAGCAAATGAGAATCATGAGGTCAAAGGAACTGCCTGAAGAGCTCAGAGACAGAATTGTGGCAAGGCACAGATCTGGCCAAGGTTACAAAAAGATTTCTGCTGCACTTCAGGTTCTTAAGAGCACAGTGGCCTCCATAATCCTCAAATGGAAGACGTTTGGGACGACCGGAACCCTTCCTAGAGCTGGCCGTCCGGCCAAACTGAGCTATCGGGGGAGAAGAGCCTTGGTGAGAGAGGTAAAGAAGAACCCAAAGATCACTGTGGCTGAGCTCCAGAGATGCAGTCAGGAGATGGGAGAAAGTTGTAGAAAGTCAACCATCACTGCAGCCCTCCACCAGTCGGGGCTTTATGGCAGAGTGGCCCGACGGAAGCCTCTCCTCAGTGTAAGACACATGAAAGCCCGCATGGAGTTTGCTAAAAAACACCTGAAGGACTCCAAGATGGTGAGAAATAAGATTCTCTGGTCTGATGAGACCAAAATAGAACTTTTTGGCCTTAATTCTAAGCGGTATGTGTGGAGAAAACCAGGCACTGCTCATCACCTGTCCAATACAGTCCCAACAGTGAAGCATGGTGGTGGCAGCATCATGCTGTGGGGGTGTTTTTCAGCTGCAGGGACAGGACAACTGGTTGCAATCGAGGGAAAGATGAATGCGGCCAAGTACAGGGATATCCTGGACAAAAACCTTCTCCAGAGTGCTCTGGACCTCAGACTGGGCCGAAGGTTTACCTTCCAACAAGACAATGACCCTAAGCACACAGCTAAAATAACGAAGGAGTGGCTTCACAACAACTCCGTGACTGTTCTTGAATGGCCCAGCCAGAGCCCTGACTTAAACCCAATTGAGCATCTCTGGAGAGACCTAAAAATGGCTGTCCACCAACGTTTACCATCCAACCTGACAGAACTGGAGAGGATCTGCAAGGAGGAATGGCAGAGGATCCCCAAATCCAGGTGTGAAAGACTTGTTGCATCTTTCCCAAAAAGACTCCTGGCTGTATTAGATCAAAAGGGGGCTTCTACTAAATACTGAGCAAAGGGTCTGAATACTTAGGACCATGTGATATTTCAGTTTTTCTTTTTTAATAAATCTGCAACAATGTCAACAATTCTGTGTTTTTCTGTCAGTATGGGGTGCTATGTGTACATTCACGAGGAAGAAGAATGAACTTAAATGATTTTAGCAAATGGCTGCAATATAACAAAGAGTGAAAAATTTAAGGGGGTCTGAATACTTTCCATACCCACTGTATAGCAACCCTATACTGCGTTTTACCGATCCTTTACCTCACCTGAATCACATCTATCTTGCACCTGTGCTGAGACTATACTGTACCTATGCTGCCTGCAGGTTAACTGGGACTGTTGTTAAGTGCACCAATGCTCTTAATGGGCCCCAACGATAGCCAGCAGAAGAACTTCTCAAAAGGCTGCCCCTCCCATAATAATTATTCTGCAAGTCCCCTTTGTTCCTCTGCCCGCTCCGCTACTATCCTCACTTTTTTTTTTTTGGACAATGCATGCCCAGTTGGTCTAGGACTAGCATTGCTGGCATAAATGCACTATGACAGTATAGTTCAAGCGCTCAGTAGATTCAACTTTACTACTGTTCACTACTGCACTTGCGGTGGCCATGCTACTGTTTATACCGATCTGGATGTCAAATGATATCTTATAGTCCTTACTGTTGATCATTTTGTATGCTAAATTGTGTTATTACTATGGTTAATCCATTTCATGCTTGCCTAGTTACCAACTATATTGTATGACAATATATATTAAGTTTGTCTTTGCTACCTGGTTTGGTGCCTGTTTTCTTTAATAAAGCATTACTATTGGGTACTAAGTATTACTTTCAGTGATTTCCTGTGATACTGTATGTTGCTATTCTCAACCTGGTGTGTCAAAGGGGCTGAGAAGCTCAAGGCAAAGAACAGAGGACCCATCCTATCCAGTGGCTTCTATTGGGTAGCGCTACATCTTTATAAGACCTAGCTACACTAACATATAGGAAGCTAACAATAAGTTAGGTATCAAATGCCACTATAAGTGTGAGGTCCAAAAAAGTCGGTAGGACACATTACCCCTTCTGAGGAAGCCATACTTAAGATAAATAATATGTCTGATGTCTATCAAATTATGATTTCAGTTAGTGAAAAATTATGTTAGTTGTCAAACCATAAAATATGGTCAGCTGGAAATATTGACTTTATAGAGAGTGTCTGCTGAAATATAACACATCAGTATTCCTACCTTGCACCCCTCAACTCTCTTGATTAGTGAAGATTGGCTTTAGTGGGTTTATAAAAGGCTGCTGTAATTGGATGCTGGGAGCTTTCCATTGTCCATAAAAACCATGACTGATTGCTAAGGGTCATTTATGAGAGCCAATGACTCTAATACATTGCACAGCAGACTGAACTATGCTGGAACAAAACAGCAGGGAAATATGGTTAATTATTTTTTCACAATTAATCCCATTTATTTTGCTGTTGCTGATTGTCTATTTTTTAATACCTTTTTTCTGTAGAAATTATCTTGAAACGTTTTTTCTCTTCTTTCATTAAAACAACATTTAAAAATCATTAAGTTGATTCGCTAAATGGTAAACAAGAATGAAGAGAATCATTTTCTCTTTGAAGAGCACTACCATATTTTAAACCTTCTTGTCTGCATGGCAGTAAGGGGTTTATTTACTAAAGCTAGAGAGGGCAAAATCAGTCACAATTCTGCAGAGAAACCAATCAGCTTCCAGCTTTTATTGCCAAAGCTTAATTAAACAAGCTGAGTTTAGAAGCTGATTGGTTTCTCTGCAGAATTGTGATTCTTTTTCCCCTCTCTAACTTTAGAAAATCACAGAGATTTTCTAAAGATCAGGATTGTTACAGCAAGTATGGCGAATGTTTCCATTAAAACATGTGGTAGCAGCTATTGCTTGTGTATGTAAAGGTTAACTGAGTTAACTCACCCCAGTGACAATCATTCTCAGTCTCCTGGCACTTCGATTGTTGTCCCAGGAGCTAGAAAATTTTTGTGCAAGGTGGGGGCCATCATCACATGTTCAAAGTTCTATTGTACCTTTACTGGTAATTCCAGCCAGAAACTTTCAACTTGAGCTATTGAGATCTCTTAACAGGCTTTTTCAACAAGAGGTAAGGAGAAACAGGAAAACATGTCAAAAAGAGCCTAAAGGTTCACTTGCTGGTTGAACACAAGAGTACTGAATATTCATATGCAATACCTGAACAAAAGATGTTTTTAAATGTATATTTTTTATTCCTAATTATTTTTTAGTCCTGATGAATATGTAGCACAATTCCCAGCCGTTTTGCTCTCCAGACTCAACAGACCATACCTGGAAACACATGACAGTCTAACTAACTGATCAGGTCCCCCTGAAAAGCAGACAGGGCCAAACATATACTTTTCCTAGCACCTACCTAGGAGGGTGCTTCAAATATAATTGAAGAAAGAAAATATATATGAAGTATTAGGGTTGTTTCTCCTATCACTGTCCAGTAGCAGGCTGGGACAGGTCCACGACGAACTGGGCTCAGAGATATGGGTTTAAATGATGCTGGCCATCAGACCGCAGACATCTTACAGCAGAAAAAAGTATTGCATGAAAAATCTATGGATTAAAGGTGAATACTGCAACACAGTCTGTTTTTTTCCTAATTTATTCTTTAAATAACTATTTTTAGGTTTCAGGCATGTTTAGAATTAGAATTAGAATTTATAAAGAGAATACAGAGTGTTAGGACCCTGAACTAGGTCTATTTCTGGATTTGTCAGAACTGCATTAATTGAATAGTTACATAGTTAGTCAGGTTGAAAACAGAGATAAGGCCATCTAGTTCATCCAACAGAGAGAAACAAACAAATAGAAAACCATATACACAATCCTATACCCATAGTTGGTCCACAGGAAGGAAAAAACACTCATGATCCAATTTGCTCCAGCAGGGTGAAAAAACCCTCAGGAGGCAATCAGATATTCCCTGAATCAACTATCCCTGGTGTTAGCTTAAAGTAAAATCCTTGTTCTGTATACCAGAAACTGAGAAATAAAACCAAACTCATCCATTTTGGTTTTACTGTATCTGAAGTCAAAAGTGGGAACGGGCCCCAAAGTTAAGATGTGGTCTACCAGTGACCTCCATGCTGTAATTAATCTTAACGTAAAGATTGCCTAAATCAAGGACAGGTAGCAGCAGTGCTGTCAGCATAGTCAGTGCTACTAAGGGCCAGTTGTGCGGACATAAGTTGGCAGAGAAGGGGGGCATCGGTGCAGGAAATTAGGTTTTAACATACATTTTCCAGTTAACCACTCTGTCCCCTAGTTCATCGGTCTTATTTAGCATCTCAGGTCTCAGAGATTCTAAGGCTTCATTCACATCTGAGCATTTTAGGATTGTGGCAGAATCACTTAAATTCTACCCGTAATCGTAAAACACGCTACAATTACAAAATGCAGGTTCAGGTGTCATTATTTAAAATGGCACCTAAAATGCAGTGCAGTTTTGCTGCAATTGTCACGCGATTTATCACAGGCAACCAAGGCAAATCACATCTTGATGATGTCACATATGATGAAACGCGTCGGAAGGAGCTTAGCCACGTGATGCTGGTACTGCATAACACTGGAGGTCGGCCATACTTTTGGTTTGAAATGGATCTACACCACCACTTTTGTGTTTACATGCTTATTCTTATGAAGAGATTGCGAGTACCCTGTGTGTAGTTTCTACATGTTTAATAAATCGTTTTTAGAGATATCTGCGCAATGATTGCCTTTTATTTCCTTACTTATACATTTTGGAGCCTGTTTTCATGCTGCTAAGGAATCTGGATTTAATAACCAATTTATTTGTCTATATTTAATTTATATATTTATATAATTTTTGCAATACCCACCTATACTATAATTAGAATATTTATTCAATCTTATCCGGCAATTTTTGCACCATCACTTAGCACTTTATTTATTTGAGCCACTTCGATATATTTATTATCAGCATCTACCTGTTTATACTTATCACCTGCCACTTTATTGCACCATTTGCACATGATATATATGTTTCGTGTACATGTGGTATATGTGATACTATTTATTTAATGTCATTTTGCGATTAATATGTGGTAGCAGGATTTTGGATGACACTTTATTTACACATTATACCTCCACTGATATAATATAGGCAGCGCCAATCACTTCATACACCCCTTCAAACAATTGTTTTTAAACTGTTTTTTCTTTTTTTTGCAGAACTACAAAACACTGTCAGTTATTTGCTGATGTGACATTGTATCTTGGAAAGACTCTGTTAGGGTCCTTTCATACTGGTGTTCTGTCTGTTTGTCATTTGTCTGTTAATGGATAAAAAAAGGGGCAAAAAAATGTAAGCGATCATCCATTAACATCCGTATAATTCAGGAAGTGAACCTAGATTGATGTAAATGGACAAACGGTCTGTACGTATTTGCATTCGTTTTTGCATTGGTTGTTAGGAGCAAGCACCCGCTGGCGTGACCAGTGACTCATCCCTGTTGTTAGCAGCAGAGGTGAGTCATTGGTTGTTAGGGAGGCAGCATTCATCGGCTTTCTAGTAAGGATGAGTCATCCCTGCTGTCAGTGGGCAATTCCCTGCTGACAGGATAATGTTAACGAAAGAATACAAGAATACAAGAGCTAAAATACAAGAAAAATAAGACTAATGGTGGTTAACACCCCCCCCCCCCCATCCATACCAGGCCCTTCAGATCTGGTATGGATTCTTTGGGGACCTCGCATCAAAACTTTTTTGTTTTAAATGGCGTGCCCCCTCCCCTAAAATCCATGCCAGACCCTTATCTGAGCATGCAGCCTGGCGGGCCAGGAAAGGGGGGTGACTAACATGCACTTTCAGGGCCGATCCTGGGCGGGTTCACGGGGTTCACCGCACCCAGGCGCCGCGAGCTGAGGCGGGGGAGGGGCGCCGAAGCTCCAGTGGCACTGAGTCCTCTCCTCCTCCAGTGGCGTACACAGACCAGCGCTGTGACACAGGGGAGAGACTAGCTGCGGCGCCGGTCTGTCCTCTCCTCCTCCAGAGGTGTACACAGGGCCGGCGCTGTGACACTGGGGAGAGGCGAGCTGCGGGCTGTCAGAGTGCCCCCCTCCCCCTCCCTTATCAGTGCGGGAGAAGAGAGAGCGGCCGGTGTCTCTCACATGCTTTAGTCCACGCCTATTCTGTCTCCATTGGCCACAGCGGAGGGCCAATCAGAAGATCCACATGCAGCACTATGGACAGGGCTCCACCCCTCTGCACTCGGCTCCTCCCCCAGGAGCCTGTAGTGAGCCTAATGTCTGAGGCTGTCCCATGATGTGTCCTCATTCTGGAGCCTGACAAAAGTAAGTGTCCCCAGACAGGGGAGATACTGTAATGTAAAGAAAGACTGTAGTGTATGAGCAGACTGGGGGGTATTTAGGGGGGTGTGATCAGAGTGGGGTGGGATATCTAGGTGGGGGGGTATCTAGGTGGTGTGTTTAGAGTGTGGTGGGTATCTGGAGGGGGGGTGGTCAGAGTGAGGGGGTATCTAAGGGGGTGTGATCAGCGTGGGGGTGGGTATATGAGGGGAGTTTTCAGAGTATGGGGGGTATCTGGGGGCTGTGATCAGAGTGGGGGGGGTATTTGGGGGGTGTGATCAGAGTGGGGGCTGGTATATGAGGGGTGTTTTCAGAGTAGGGGGTATCTGAGCATGTGATCAGAGTGGGGATATCTGGAGGTGTGCGATAAGGATGAAGGAGTATCTGGGGGGGGGGCGTGATCAGAGTAGGGGGTATGATCAGAGTGGGGGGTAGCTGGGGGGCGTGTTCAGAGTGAGGGTATCTGGGCGTGTGATCAGGGTGGGGGTATCTGGAGGTGTTTGTGATCCGGATGGTGGGGTATCTGGGGGGTGTGATCAGAGTGGGGGGTATCTGAGCGTGTGGTCAGGGTGGGGGGTAGGCTGCATTTGGTGGGCACTGTTAAGGCTCCATTTGGTGGGCTCTGGTAATCTGCATTTGGTGGGCACTGGTAGGCTGCATTTGGTGGGCTCTGGTAAGCTGCATTTGGTGGGCACTGGTAGGCTGCATTTGGTGGGCACTGATAAGGCTGCATTTGGTGGGCACTGGAAGGCTGTATTTGGTGGGCACTGGAAGGCTGCATTTGGTGGACACTGATAAGGCTGCATTTGGTGGGCACTGGTAAGCTGCATTTGGTGGGCACTGATAAGGCTGCATTTGGTGGGCACTGGAAGGCTGTATTTGGTGGGCACTGGAAGGCTGCATTTGGTGGACACTGATAAGGCTGCATTTGGTGGGCACTGGTAGGCTGCATTTGGTGGGCACTGATAAGGCTGCATTTGGTGGGCACTGGTAAGCTGGAGGTGTGCGATAAGGATGAAGGAGTATCTGGGGGGGGGGGCGTGATCAGAGTAGGGGGTAGCTGGGGGGCGTGTTCAGAGTGAGGGTATCTGGGCGTGTGATCAGGGTGGGGGTATCTGGAGGTGTTTGTGATCCGGATGGTGGGGTATCTGGGGGGTGTGATCAGAGTGGGGGGTATCTGAGCGTGTGGTCAGGGTGGGGGGTAGGCTGCATTTGGTGGGCACTGTTAAGGCTCCATTTGGTGGGCTCTGGTAATCTGCATTTGGTGGGCACTGGTAGGCTGCATTTGGTGGGCTCTGGTAAGCTGCATTTGGTGGGCACTGGTAGGCTGCATTTGGTGGGCACTGATAAGGCTGCATTTGGTGGGCACTGGAAGGCTGTATTTGGTGGGCACTGGAAGGCTGCATTTGGTGGACACTGATAAGGCTGCATTTGGTGGGCACTGGTAAGCTGCATTTGGTGGGCACTGATAAGGCTGCATTTGGTGGGCACTGGAAGGCTGTATTTGGTGGGCACTGGAAGGCTGCATTTGGTGGACACTGATAAGGCTGCATTTGGTGGGCACTGGTAGGCTGCATTTGGTGGGCACTGATAAGGCTGCATTTGGTGGGCACTGGTAAGCTGCATTTGGTGGGCACTGGTAAGCTGCATTTGGTGGGCACTGGTAATCTGCATTTGGTGGGCACTGATAAGGCTGCATTTGGTGGGCACTGGAAGGCTGTATTTGGTGGGCACTGGAAGGCTGCATTTGGTGGACACTGATAAGGCTGCATTTGGTGGGCACTGGTAGGCTGCATTTGGTGGGCACTGATAAGGCTGCATTTGGTGGGCACTGGTAATCTGCATTTGGTGGGCACTGATAAGGCTGCATTTGGTGGGCACTGGAAGGCTGTATTTGGTGGGCACTGGAAGGCTGCATTTGGTGGACACTGATAAGGCTGCATTTGGTGGGCTCTGGTAAGCCACATTTGGTGGGCACTGATAAGGCTGCATTTGGTTGGCACTGGTAGGCTGCATTTGGTGGGCACTGGTAATCTGCATTTGGTGGGCACTGGTAAGCTGCATTTTGTGGGGACTGGTAAGCTGCATTTGGTGGGCACTGGTAGGCTGCATTTGGTGGGCACTGATAAGGCTGCATTTGGTGGGCACTGGAAGGCTGTATTTGGTGGACACTGATAAGGCTGCATTTGGTGGACACTGATAAGGCTGCATTTGGTGGGCTCTGGTAAGCCGCATTTGGTGGGCACTGATAAGGCTGCATTTGGTGGGCACTGGTAGGCTGCATTTGGTGGGCACTGGTAAGCTGCATTTGGTGGGCACTGGTAAGCTGCATTTGGTGGGCACTGATGAGGCTGCATTTGGTGGGCACTGGTAGGCTGCATTTGGTGGGCACTGATAAGGCTGCATTTGGTGGGTACTGGTAGGCTGCATTTGGTGGGCACTGATAAGGCTGCATTTGGTGGGCACTGATAAGGCTGCATTTGGTGGGCACTGGTAGGCTGCATTTGGTGGGCACTGGTAAGCTGCATTTGGTGGGCACTGGTAAGCTGCATTTGGTGGGCACTGATGAGGCTGCATTTGCTGGGCACTGGTAGGCTGCATTTGGTGGGCACTGAT
The DNA here is from genome assembly GCF_965119305.1 of Pelophylax lessonae. Taxonomy (NCBI): domain Eukaryota; kingdom Metazoa; phylum Chordata; class Amphibia; order Anura; family Ranidae; genus Pelophylax; species Pelophylax lessonae. The sequence goes on along the minus strand of NC_138770.1, from coordinate 178,295,383 downwards.
AAGGCTGCATTTGGTGGGTACTGGTAGGCTGCATTTGGTGGGCACTGATAAGGCTGCATTTGGTGGGCACTGGTAAGCTGCATTTGGTGGGCACTGGTAAGCTGCATTTGGTGGGCACTGGTAGGCTGCATTTGGTGGGCACTGATAAGGCTGCATTTGGTGGGCACTGATAAGCCTGCATTTGGTGGGCACTGATAAGGCTGCATTTGGTGGGCACTGGTAAGCTGCATTTGGTGGGCACTGGTAGGCTGCATTTGGTGGGCACTGATAAGGCTGCATTTGGTGGGCACTGATAAGCCTGCATTTGGTGGGCACTGGTAAGCTGCATTTGGTGGGCACTGGTAATCTGCATTTGGTGGGCACTGATAAGGCTGCATTTGGTGGGCACTGGAAGGCTGTATTTGGTGGGCACTGGAAGGCTGCATTTGGTGGACACTGATAAGGCTGCATTTGGTGGGCACTGGTAGGCTGCATTTGGTGGGCACTGATAAGGCTGCATTTGGTGGGCACTGGTAAGCTGCATTTGGTGGGCACTGGTAATCTGCATTTGGTGGGCACTGATAAGGCTGCATTTGGTTGGCACTGGTAGGCTGCATTTGGTGGGCACTGGTAATCTGCATTTGGTGGGCACTGGTAAGCTGCATTTTGTGGGGACTGGTAAGCTGCATTTGGTGGGCACTGGTAGGCTGCATTTGGTGGGCACTGATAAGGCTGCATTTGGTGGGCACTGGAAGGCTGTATTTGGTGGACACTGATAAGGCTGCATTTGGTGGACACTGATAAGGCTGCATTTGGTGGGCTCTGGTAAGCCGCATTTGGTGGGCACTGATAAGGCTGCATTTGGTGGGCACTGGTAGGCTGCATTTGGTGGGCACTGGTAAGCTGCATTTGGTGGGCACTGGTAAGCTGCATTTGGTGGGCACTGATGAGGCTGCATTTGGTGGGCACTGGTAGGCTGCATTTGGTGGGCACTGATAAGGCTGCATTTGGTGGGTACTGGTAGGCTGCATTTGGTGGGCACTGATAAGGCTGCATTTGGTGGGCACTGATAAGGCTGCATTTGGTGGGCACTGGTAGGCTGCATTTGGTGGGCACTGGTAAGCTGCATTTGGTGGGCACTGGTAAGCTGCATTTGGTGGGCACTGATGAGGCTGCATTTGGTGGGCACTGGTAGGCTGCATTTGGTGGGCACTGATAAGGCTGCATTTGGTGGGTACTGGTAGGCTGCATTTGGTGGGCACTGATAAGGCTGCATTTGGTGGGCACTGGTAAGCTGCATTTGGTGGGCACTGGTAAGCTGCATTTGGTGGGCACTGGTAGGCTGCATTTGGTGGGCACTGATAAGGCTGCATTTGGTGGGCACTGATAAGCCTGCATTTGGTGGGCACTGATAAGGCTGCATTTGGTGGGCACTGGTAAGCTGCATTTGGTGGGCACTGGTAGGCTGCATTTGGTGGGCACTGATAAGGCTGCATTTGGTGGGCACTGATAAGCCTGCATTTGGTGGGCACTGGTAAGCTGCATTTGGTGGGCACTGGTAATCTGCATTTGGTGGGCACTGATAAGGCTGCATTTGGTGGGCACTGGAAGGCTGTATTTGGTGGGCACTGGAAGGCTGCATTTGGTGGACACTGATAAGGCTGCATTTGGTGGGCACTGGTAGGCTGCATTTGGTGGGCACTGATAAGGCTGCATTTGGTGGGCACTGGTAAGCTGCATTTGGTGGGCACTGGTAATCTGCATTTGGTGGGCACTGATAAGGCTGCATTTGGTGGGCACTGGAAGGCTGTATTTGGTGGGCACTGGAAGGCTGCATTTGGTGGACACTGATAAGGCTGCATTTGGTGGGCTCTGGTAAGCCACATTTGGTGGGCACTGATAAGGCTGCATTTGGTTGGCACTGGTAGGCTGCATTTGGTGGGCACTGGTAATCTGCATTTGGTGGGCACTGGTAAGCTGCATTTTGTGGGGACTGGTAAGCTGCATTTGGTGGGCACTGGTAGGCTGCATTTGGTGGGCACTGATAAGGCTGCATTTGGTGGGCACTGGAAGGCTGTATTTGGTGGACACTGATAAGGCTGCATTTGGTGGACACTGATAAGGCTGCATTTGGTGGGCTCTGGTAAGCCGCATTTGGTGGGCACTGATAAGGCTGCATTTGGTGGGCACTGGTAGGCTGCATTTGGTGGGCACTGGTAAGCTGCATTTGGTGGGCACTGGTAAGCTGCATTTGGTGGGCACTGATGAGGCTGCATTTGGTGGGCACTGGTAGGCTGCATTTGGTGGGCACTGATAAGGCTGCATTTGGTGGGTACTGGTAGGCTGCATTTGGTGGGCACTGATAAGGCTGCATTTGGTGGGCACTGATAAGGCTGCATTTGGTGGACACTGGTAGGCTGCATTTGGTGGGCACTGGTAAGCTGCATTTGGTGGGCACTGGTAAGCTGCATTTGGTGGGCACTGATGAGGCTGCATTTGGTGGGCACTGGTAGGCTGCATTTGGTGGGCACTGATAAGGCTGCATTTGGTGGGCACTGGTAGGCTGCATTTGGTGGGCACTGGTAAGCTGCATTTGGTGGGCACTGGTAAGCTGCATTTGGTGGGCACTGATGAGGCTGCATTTGGTGGGCACTGGTAGGCTGCATTTGGTGGGCACTGATAAGGCTGCATTTGGTGGGTACTGGTAGGCTGCATTTGGTGGGCACTGATAAGGCTGCATTTGGTGGGCACTGATAAGGCTGCATTTGGTGGACACTGGTAGGCTGCATTTGGTGGGCACTGGTAAGCTGCATTTGGTGGGCACTGGTAAGCTGCATTTGGTGGGCACTGATGAGGCTGCATTTGGTGGGCACTGGTAGGCTGCATTTGGTGGGCACTGATAAGGCTGCATTTGGTGGGTACTGGTAGGCTGCATTTGGTGGGCACTGATAAGGCTGCATTTGGTGGGCACTGGTAAGCTGCATTTGGTGGGCACTGGTAAGCTGCATTTGGTGGGCACTGGTAGGCTGCATTTGGTGGGCACTGATAAGGCTGCATTTGGTGGGCACTGATAAGCCTGCATTTGGTGGGCACTGATAAGGCTGCATTTGGTGGGCTCTGGTAGACTGCATTTGGTGGGCACTGATGAGGCTGCATCAATGCATTGATCTCTTGTATCATATCCGCAGTCTCTGACCATCTCTTGTATCAAGTCTTCAGTCTCTTACCATCTCCTGTCTGGGGGCTCTGTCTAACAGACTCTCTAACAGATGCCCTCTCTGTGTCCATTAGATAGACCCCCCTCCAGTTCCCATTAGAGTACTCTGCTTCTCTTCCTGTAATTTGTTTATTGTTAAGAGATCGTAGGAGGGTCCCGGGGTAAGGAAGACTTCTTAGGGGAGCATCTCTGTGTTTGAGTCGTTGCCATAGAAACATGTGTAAAGGGGAGGAGCTAGTAAGATGACCACGCCCATATGGGGGCGCCAGAAAAATTTCTGCACCCAGGCGCCTGTGACCCTAGGATCGGCCCTGTGCACTTTCCCCCCTTGAACCATACTAGGCCACATGCTCTCAACATAGGGGGTACTTTATTGGGACTTCCCCCAAAATATCTTGTCCCTATGTTGATGAGGGCCTTTTCCCCACAGCCATAGCTTGGTGGTTGTGGGGGTGACTTATCAGAATATGGAAGTCCCCTTTAATAAAGGGGCCCCCAGATCTTGGCGTGACCCCCAACTGAATGAATATGGCGTACATAACCCCTTCTCATTCACAAAAAAAAAGTGTGAAAAAAAAATATATATAACATAATTTTTGACAAGTCCTCTTTAAAAAAAAAAAAAAAAAAATGTTCCCTGATGTAGATCCATCATTAATCACGTCGTTCAGCAACGTATTGTACTGTATTGTAATGTATTTTTTTGTTTCTGAGCACACGTGGTCTTGGTCACATAATTTTTATCATACAAATATTATACTAATTACATAAAATTCATTTATTCTGTAGCCGTATGAGAAAAACTTTCGTGTTTGTCCCTTTCGGATATTTTTGCATGAATTGTTGTGATCAGCTCTCGAAAGCTGTGTACAGATTTTGGACGATTGCATTTTTTTTTGTCTGATATTCCCATTGTGTGTACAGATCTTTAGGTGTAAAGGGTAGGTTCGGTGCTGGCCAAAAAGACAAGAAGCTCTGAAGACAATAAATCTACACTACAAAGTCAGATATACAAATTCTCCTTACCGCACAGCATGCAAAAAAGGATCTCTGTCTACCAACAACTATTCTGAAGTCTCCTCATGTTCGTCTGACTTCAGCTGTTTTAGACAGGAAATACCACAGGGGGTACAGGGACAATGTCAACAGCAATATCTGCAATCAATAAAACAGTAATTAAAAGGTGTCATGTTCACATGCACACAGATTTTGCTGCTCTATGGAGCCCTCTTTCACACTCAGGCCCCATAGCAGCTGTGTGGGATGCTATTGCTATTTCTATGCCACTGCTTCTAGCTACATTGCATAACTGAGACCATTATGGACGCTATAAATTCGAATTCCTTAAAGGTCTAGCAGAAAACTTGACAGTGACTCCATTTTTTTTCGTAGATGTCTTTCTCGTTCCTTCTCTTCTATTGTAATTTTCACTTTAGCCAAATACGATGCTCCCACTCTGGGGAGGGATAAGCAACCTACGTCCAGTGAGATGTGGGGGGCGAACACCCTGTCAGGGAGCTGCGACATACAGCAGGCTATATTATCCCACTTTAATGAGTTTTGTTAACACCCCTTCATTTACTACCATATCTCTCTTTATTCCAAACTGATAACGAGATTAAACAAATCATACTCATAAAACCTCCTTGGAAACCTATACGCCTACTCACAGATATCTACCCTCTGTTATGTATCACTTGTTCTTGACCCCTCAAGATTTAAGGGCATTCATTTGGGAAAACTTATGGGAGAGTAGGCAGTGTATACTCCTTCCTTGAAATAATACCATACTTTAACAATAAATATTAAATAAAGAAATGCAGACACCAAAATTGTGGAATAATCTGGCCGCGGCCTTTTATTACTGGTTTAAAACATATTAAATACTCAATAAATATCAATAAATATCATCTTAAAACCAGCCCAGCCACTACGGCTCAGGCTTTATCAAATAAATAAAATTCAATAAAATTCATTAAAACATCCAGTAATAAAACACTTGTCCCCCTTTGTAAACAAAGGTGACCCACCACGTAATAAAAGCCACGACAAAAGGGGAGGGGGGGTTGGGGAACCTCTTCTGCTGCTGCTCCTGAGGTGAATGAGCCCCTCACAGCTGAGCTCACCTATTTATATCCTAACTTCCCACCTAGATTCTCCTCAGAGCTCTCCGCGCCACTGCAGGTGCATCCCGGTCACCTGCAGCTACACGTGACTCTTTACCTCAGGTACCTCATCCCGCCTTTTTTCCCTGAGGAAAAACCCGGGAAGACCTAATGACCTGAAACTGACCTTTCTTATTTCTAGCTTTCCCCGCCACTTCTCCCATGTGGAAAAGGGGGCATATAAAATGCCTTCCCTTTTCCTTTCATTCCTTACATTTTTCAATTTTCAATGCGATCTAATAAGATCTAGTATTTTCTCTTAAACTATGTTACCTCACATATTGTTATTACTTTTTGATTGATACAGTTTTCCTGATATTAGAATGTGATTGAAACCTCGTCGCACTTGTTAACACAGACATTACTTTGAATTTGCTGTATGTAAGTTTCTCTATATGTTAATCCTCAATAAAGATATTTTGGAAAAAGAAAAAAAAAAAAAAAAGATCAGTTTACTCAGAGCTATTATTTTATGTTTACAGTTCAAATAACCTACTAGCTTCTAATATCAATAAAGAATGTGATCAAGAGATGTGCTTACCTGAGTTTCCACCTCTGTCCTGACTGACTTTGAGCCTTAATTCTCCTGCAGCATTTCTGATGTGTAGGTGTGATAGTACTGGACTAATAGGAGTGAGGTATTGATATTGTTGGATATACCATTCAGTCCCCCTTCAGAAGAACTGATGTGAAGTAGATGGACCTCGTTCTGGTCCCAGGCTGCTGCCTCCCTGATGGTCTCTAGGAAAACACTCAGTGGATGGTAAAACTGGGGTGGGTATTGGGGAGTGCCCAGTACATTTTGCTATAAGTCCAGGTTTAACAGTTTGGATCAAGCCCTTACATAATTCTCTTGATTGCATCTCATCATGAGTCCATTCATACCCACAGTTTCAGCCCTTACGAAGGGGAAGGCATTTTCCCCAAAACAAGTTGGCTTTACCTGACACCTTTGTTCAATTAACACTTCGATTTGACCTTTCCCTGTCATGAACTTTTGCCCTGTGCCCACCTCAATACCAATTCCAGTTTTGCCATCCTGCCGCATTTTTATCCTGTAGTTTGGATAAAATGATTAGCCATTGAAATTGTCAAAAAGAGTTCAGGTGGCAAAGGGTATGGTTCCCATCATCCCAAAATACCAATGGTAACTTGCTTCCCAGAAGGTGGAGAGGTCCTCATGTCTCCAGGTTTCCAATCTTCTTGCTTGTACGGTGTGGCAGAATATTACATTCACCCTCCTCCATAGGTGGGAAGAGGTGAAACGGCCATTTTGCCTCTTCCCCCCTATGGAGGAGGGTGAATGTAATATTCTGCCACACCACGGCATGCTCTCTCCCCCTTCTGGGAAGCAAGTTAGCATTGGTGATTCACTCCCATAATTCCTGGCAATTTTCCCGGTTCTGCTGCTTTTTGCTGTGCTTTGATGCAAATCCACTATAATACTTCTGTTAGGGAAGCAGGTTATTAGTGATTTACTCCCACGTTCCTCGTGATGCTTATCTGGGTATTTGGTGTGGATCTATGGACTCTTATACTAAGAAACATTCCTATAGTCTCTGTGTGCCATTAAGCAGACTTTCAGCTAGAATTACACATGCGTCATGTATGGGTGAATGGTCTAGCCAAATAGTGGTATATAATCCCTAATAAAGATATCAGTTGAATTATTCGAAACGCATAAGAGTCTTCCAGCTTCTGACACCATCAAGTGTATGGGTTATATACATTAGAGATGGAATACAATAGTCAATAGCTGGATATACCGCTGTGTGCTGCTTGTTCGTTTTGCACATTTGCAATGTCATGATTATGAAAGGCATCTGTCTGATGACCAAAGCTAACCTTAAATGAAATTAATAAAAAAAATGCTCTCCATTTTTTTATACAAATATATTGTAAAATAATTGATGTTTGAATAATAATAATTGAAATTTAACCAGCCTCTCCTTCTCAGGTGGCGCTACCTATACACTATATTACCAAAAGTATTGGGATGCCTGCCTTTACACGCACAGGAACTTTAATGGCATCCCAGTCTTAGTCCGTAGGGTACAATATTGAGTTGGCCCACCCTTTGAAGCTATAATAGCTTCAACTCTCCTGGGAAGGCTGTCCACAAAGTTTAGGAGCGTGCCTATGGGAATGTTTGACCATTCTTCCAGAAGTGCATTTTTGAGGTCAGGCACTGATGTTGGATGAGAAGGCCTGGCTCGCAGTCTCCTCTCTAATTCATCCCAAAGCTGTTCTATCAGGATGATGTCAAATTCCTCCACCTCAAACTTGCTTATCCATGTCTTTATGGACCTTGCTTTGTGCACTGGTGCGCAGTCATGTTGGAACAGGAAGGGGCCATCCCCAAAGTGAAATAATATAAAACAGTGATGCTGCACTGTCGAATGCCAACAAATGTGTAACTAGAAGTGTGTAACTAGAAGTGTGCAAATAACAAATAAGTGTGCAAATAACAAATGCTAAAGTGCATGTGCTAAAAATAAATGTGTGTCAGTGGATACTACAAACGCAAAATATAGATAATTGATATACCAAATACAATGTATACACAGATACAAAAATAAAGCTGAAACAAATGGAAATAAGAAAATAAGTACTCAAGTAAAAAATTAGCTTAATGTATCAATCATCAAAGTGAGTCCATATAAAAGACGTGTAAGAAATAGAAACAGTCCAATGCACATCCAAAATGATGTGCATGTAAATCCCTTCACCCAAAGTAGAAAGTGACTGGTGTCCAAAAAAAGTACACCTCTATGTGTACTAGCCTCTCACCTTACAGCTGTAAATGGATAGCTTTCACTTTAAATTCTTCTCACTGCTTCCCGGGATAATCATGCTGTAAACCCAGTTGATAGTAAACTGTGATAAAGGGGACGGGTATCCCATTTGGGAAGATCTGACGGGTTCTCCAAATATATCCTCTGTAGGGTAATAGGTATGAAAAAGAAGAAAAGCTTTCAATAGTATAAGACTATTTCATAATTTATTGGACTCAAAAGCAGCTACAACACTCACATTTAAAATGGTAGCATAGAGTACATCATCCATGAGCCGCGAGCTCGTCATCTGCAAACATTTCCGGTATGCCTATCGCTCGGTCCCGATGCGTAACGTCACACCCACGTGACTTCATCCACTTCTAGTTAAATTTTGGTTGGTATTCAACAGCGCAGCATCCCAGATTTATATTATTTTACTTTGGGCTACGGATTGGCTGCAGCAGTTGGTTACACGTACCATCATACAATGATAGCGCGGGAGTACCGTCTCACTTTTATCATCCCCAAACTGTTCCCACAAACTTGGGAACATGAAATTGTCCAAAATGTCTTGGTATGCTGACGCTTTAGGAGGTCCCATCACTGGAACTAAGGGGCCATGTCCAACCCCTGAAAGACAACCCCATACTATAATCCCCCCTCCACCAAATGATTTGGACCTGAACAAAAAGCAAGGTCCATAAAGAGCGGGTTTGGGGTGGAGGAACTTGACTAGCCTGCACAGAGTCCTGAACTTAAGCCGATAGAACACCTTTGGGATGTAGTAGAGAGGAGACTGTGAGCCAGACCTTCTTGTCCAACATCAGTGCCTGACCTCACAAATGCGCTTCTAGAAGAATGGTCGAACATTCCCATAGACACACTCCTAAACCTTGTGGACAGCCTTCCCAGAAGAGCTGAAGCTATTATAGCTGCAAATGGTGGACCAACTCAATATTGAACCCTACGGACTAAGACTGGGATGCCATGAAAGTTCCTGTGCGTGTAAAGGCAGGTGTCCCAATACTTTTGGTAATATAGTGTATGTGTAGCGCCACCTGAGAAGGAGAGGATGGTTAAATTTTGGGTCCCCTATCTTCCTCCTCGACTCCAAGAACAAATTCAGCCCCTCTGACCAGTGGCGTCGGCAGGGGGGGCTGACCGGGGCTATAGCCCCGAGTGTGTCCGCAAAAAGCCCCGGGTCTCGTGTGGATAATTTACAGTTATTAGCCCCGAGTGTCCACTGTCTAATATGCTTCCCCTCTCCTGCCTGGCCTGCCACACTGGTTGCTAGTATCGCCTGGCGTCCAGCAACCAGTGATGTCACTCGTCACGTGACAACAACAGCCAGCAGGAGAGGCTCCCATTGCACAGATCGGAGGAGGATTTTAAATGCCTCCTTGGCGCGTAGAATCGGCTCCGCCTCCACCCACCTCCCTCTTCTTCAGGCTGCAGTTCAGAGGCGGCAGTGGCGATGGCAGCGGTGGCAGCAGAGGGAAGAAGGTGAGTGCCCGAGCAAGGTCCCCTTTGGTGACTGTATAGGAGGGGCAGCTGCATATAGAGGATTTGATCTTTCCATATTCCTCCTGCAGCCGCTGGATGCCCGATTCTCCTCCTCTCCCTTTTGCTGGCATTCAGCAGCTGCAGGAGGAATATGGAAAGATCAAATCCTCCATATGAAGCTGCCCCATCCCTCTCCTAAACAACTTCTTTTGCTGGCCGGGCCCCCCAGTGCTGTCCAGCACCCCCCACTTTCCAAAAACCCTACCAAGTGCTCTTCAGGCCCCCTCTCCCCCCCCCCCCATAGTGCTTTTCAGCCACCCCCACCCCATGCTCTGTGGCTCCCCCACCTCAATGATCTACAGTTTCCCCCATTGCTCTCGAGTCCCCCCCCCCTTCTCTCTGTCCCCCTGGGTTTCCCTGCCCCCCACCAGTACTCCCTGCTTTCCAACCCCCATGCAATGCTTTCCAACCCCCCCCTCTTAATTCTTTCCAGTCCCCCCCTAATGCTCTCCTGTCAACCCCCCCCCCCTGCCCTTCAGCTCCTCCAGTGCTCTCTGCTTCTCCTGTGCTTTCCGGCCCCCTTAGTGCGTTTCTATCTTCTATCATAACAACAGCCTCTGACCATCTCTTGTATCATGTCTGCAGTCTCTGACCATCTCTTGTATCATGTCTGCAGTCTCTGACCATCTCTTGTATCACGTATGCAGTCTCTGACCATCTCTTGTATCACGTACGCAGTCTCTGACCATCTCTTGTATCACGTACGCAGTCTCTGACCATCTCTTGTATCACATACGCAGTCTCAGACAATTTCTTGTATCACGTACGCTGTCTCTGACAATCTCTTGTATCACGTACGCAGTCTCTGACCATCTCTTGTATCATGTCTGCAGTCTCTGACCATCTCTTGCATCATGTCTGCAGTCTCTGACCATCTCTTGCATCATGTCTGCAGTCTTTGACCATCTCTTGCATTGTGTCCGCAGTCTCTGACCATCTCTTGCATCATGTCCGCAGTCTCTGACCATCTCTTGTATCACATACGCAGTCTCAGACAATTTCTTGTATCACGTACGCTGTCTCTGACAATCTCTTGTATCACGTACGCAGTCTCTGACCATCTCTTGTATCATGTCTGCAGTCTCTGACCATCTCTTGCATCATGTCTGCAGTCTCTGACCATCTCTTGTATCACGTATGCAGTCTCTGACCATCTCTTGTATCACGTACGCAGTCTCTGACCATCTCTTGTATCACGTACGCAGTCTCTGACCATCTCTTGTATCACATACGCAGTCTCAGACAATTTCTTGTATCACGTACGCTGTCTCTGACAATCTCTTGTATCACGTACGCAGTCTCTGACCATCTCTTGTATCATGTCTGCAGTCTCTGACCATCTCTTGCATCATGTCTGCAGTCTCTGACCATCTCTTGCATCATGTCTGCAGTCTTTGACCATCTCTTGCATCGTGTCCGCAGTCTCTGACCATCTCTTGCATCATGTCCGCAGTCTCTGACCATCTCTTGCATCATGTCCGCAGTCTCTGACCATCTCTTGCATCATGTCCGCAGTCTCTGGCAATCTCTTGCATCATGTCCGCAGTCCCTGACAATCTCTTGCATCATGTCCGCAGTCTCTGACAATCTCTTGCATCATGTCCGCAGTCTCTGACAATCTCCTGTATGATGTCCTCAGTCTCTAACCATCTCTTTTGTTGCGTCTGCAGTCTCTAACCATTTCTTGTATCATGTCCACATTCTCTGACCATCTCTTGCATCATGTCTGCAGTCTCTGACCATCTCTCGCATCATGTCTACAGTCTCTGACCATCTCTTGCATCGTGTCCGCAGTCTCTGACCATCTCTTGCATCATGTCCGCAGTCTCTGACCATCTCTTGCATCATGTCCGCAGTCTCTGACCATCTCTTGCATCATGTCCGCAGTCTCTGACAATCTCTTGCATCATGTCCGCAGTCCCTGACAATCTCTTGCATCATGTCCGCAGTCTCTGACACTCTCTTGCATCATGTCCACAGTCCCTGACAATCTCCTGTATGATGTCCTCAGTCTCTAACCATCTCTTTTGTCGCGTCTGCAGTCTCTAACCATTTCTTGTATCGTGTCCACATTCTCTGACCATCTCTTGCATCATGTCTGCAGTCTCTGACCATCTCTTGCATAATGTCTGCAGTCTCTGGCCATCTCTTGCATCATGTCTGCAGTCTCTGACTATCTCTTGCATCATGTATGCAGTCTCTGACCATCTCTTGTATCACGTACGCAGTCTCTGACCATCTCTTGTATCACGTACGCAGTCTCTGACAATCTCTTGTATCACGTACGCAGTCTCTGACCATCTCTTGCATCACGTCCACAGTCTCTGACCATCTCTTGCATCATTTTCACAGTCTCTGACCATCTCTTGCATCATGTCCACAGTCTCTGACCATCTCTTGCATCATGTCCACAGTCTCTGACCATCTCTTGCATCATGTCCACAGTCTCTGAACATCTTTTGCATCATGTCCACAGTCTCTGACCATCTCTTGCATCATGTCCAGAGTCTCTGACCATCTCTTGCATCATGTCCAGAGTCTTTTACCATCTCTTGCATCATGTCCAGAGTCTTTGACCATCTGTTGCATCACGTCTGCAGTCTCTGACCATCTGTTGAATCACGTCTGCAGTCTCTGACCATCTGTTGCATCACGTCTGCAGTCTCTGACCATCTCTTGCATCACATCTGCAGTCTCTGATCATCTCTTGTATCACGTCCGCAGTTTCTGACCATCTCTTGTATCATGTCCGCAGTCTCTGACCATCTCTTGTATCATGTCCGCAGTCTCTGACTATCTCTTGTATCATGTCCGCAGTCTCTGACCATCTCTTGTATCATGTCCGCAATCTCTGACAATCTCCTGTATCATGTTTGCCGCCTTTCAATCTAATTTACTGAAACTGTAAAAAGGCACCCTAAAACCTGTGACAACCAATTAGAATTCACCTTTTGCTAGTGTGATGTCACATAAGTAACACTTAACATTTCGCTGTGTGCACGGTTTCTTGAACAAGCTCTTGATGTTCAACTCTCCCAGGAAGTCATAGAGGAACTGACTCACCATTTTCTGGTTACAGCTAATTTTGAAAATGTTGGTGTTGGTGCTTCATCTAGGCTACTGGGAAATTAATTTCTCTTGTGTGTTGTTGTGGATGTTCTGGAACCTCTGCTATTTTGAAAATGGCTAAAGCAGTTCCACAGGAGCCATAGGAGCCTCCAGAAAGGCTTCTACATTGGGCACCCTGATTGCCATAATTGGTGCTCTCAATTGCTTTTATGCTAAGAGTTACAAGTAAAAGTGGAGATTAGAAAGTTAAGAGATTAACATGCGTGTGGTCACATTTTATAACATTTTATGAAGGGGCATTGGGTGGAGCTTGGGCGGGACTTACTTTAAAATGTGGGCGGGGTCATCAAATTTAGGTTCGGGCTGAAGCCCCTGGTCTTTTTCTCACCTAGCAACGCCCCTGCCTCTGACACATACTAAGACTGGGATGCCATTAAAGTCCATCTGCATGTAAAGGCAGGAATCCCAATACTTTTCACAGTGTAAATATACACAATAAATGCATACATATAATTACCTATAATTGTGAATATGCTATCACACACTAATGCTAATGAATTAATTAACTTAATATAATAACTGTATTATTGATTACCAATGATTCTGTTTATAGCAAAAAAAAATAGGATATTTTTCTTTCCCTTTACTGCATAGCAATGTAAGTATTTTAGTCTTGAGAACCTTCTCACCTACTGACCTTAAAGGAAAAGTATGGCAAAAGCTTTTTTGGCCATACTTCTCCTAAGGATCACAGGAGTACAGTTTATTCTGCACTCCTGTGACCTGTTTTCAGCCTATGTCACTCAGTTTGTCCAGGCTCAGGAAAGATCCTGACCATATGGTCAGTATCCACCCAGAAGCCAGGACTGGCACCTGACTTTGCCTTTCAGCGATCCACTGATTGCCTGAGTTAGCCCCTCCCGCCCCCTTCAAAGCCCAGCATTTCAGTGAGCACTGGAGGAGAGAGCAGAGAGCTGCTCACTGATAGTCTCGGCACTATGCTCAGAGCAGAGGGGGAGAACTGAGTGAAAAGCTGTGTTTGTTCACTCAGTTCTCACTGCAGAACCGACAGGGGACAGATGCAGCATCAGATCGATGCTACATCCACCTAGGTGAGTATAAATGTTTATTTTCTTTAAACCCGGAAACTCTCTTTCAACCACTTCCCGCGAATTGACGTAGCTCTACGTTGGTTCAGAGAAGTGGTTGTACTGGGATGGTGCCATTTTTTAGAGCCGGTGTTTAGTCAGAAAACTCTACCCCATCAGATTTCCCTACCTATGTCATTTCCGGTGCGGGTTCGTCATGCACCAGCTGTAGCCGCGTCACACGTCCTATTGTGCATGCGCAGAATAGGTAGGGAATTTTGATAGCATCGTAAGGGGTCAGACAAAAGTCCTAGTGCAAATGAGCGGGAGCATGCGCACCAACGGATCGGGCAGCGGCATCTCTTATAACAAACATACGTCCGATCTCCATGGCACACACTGCGCTGAGCTGACAATGGGACAATCCTATTCCCTATCCACACGCGCACGCCCACTGTCTCATTGTCGGGTCGGTGCAGTGTGGGGCATGGAGATCGGATTGTCGGCTCGGCGCAGTGTTAGGTCTGCGCAGTGTGTGCCATGGAGATCGGATGGATGTTTGTTATAAGAGATCCCGCTGTCTGACCCGTTGGTACACATGCGCCGGCGCATGGCCACTAGGACATTTGTCTGACCCCTTATGATGCTATCAAAATTCCTTACCTATTCTGCGCATGCCCAATAGGATGTGTGACGCGGCTACAAGCTGCTGCATGACGAATCCACAGCTGATCTTAACCAGAAATTACGTAGGTAGGGAAATCTGATAGAACACCGGCAGCTTTCAGGTGATAACAGCTGATGCGGCTCGGGAGCCACTCGGCCGTTATCCCAGCGAGCAGGAGGAGACACCCCCTTCCACGGCTCTGCCCGGGTCTCCCGTCCCACCGGGAGACCCGGGCAACCGGCTAGCACATCCGCCGGCTGGTTGGAGTCTTGAACAAAGCCGAATTCGGCTTTGATCGGGTCTCCGATGTAGTAACCAGGAAGCAACGTGATGACTTGGCAGTTAAAGGCGCCGAATTTAAAAACTGTCAGTATTCAAAAATGCTGATTTCCGCATTTTGAATACATTGAAGTGCAGTGGAGGGGTCTAGGGTCTTTTAAACCCCCGATCCCTCCATAGAGAGTACCTGCCACTGCCTATTACTGTCACAAGGGATGTTTACATTGCTTATGACAGCAATAAAAGTGATCAGATTTTTATTTTTTTTTAAACTGTGCTAAAATTAAAAAATTTAATAAAATAAATAGGAAAAAAAATTAAAAATTTTAAAGCGCCACCGTCCCCAAGAGTTCGTGCACAAAAGAAAATGCATACGTAAGTCGCGCCCGCAAAAAAAAGCGGTGTTAAAACCACACATGTGATGTATTGCCACGATCGTCAGAGCAAGATCAATAGTTCCAAAAAAAGATCTACTCTGTAACTCTAAACTGGTAATCATTAAAACATTTTTAAGCGTCCCTTTTGGAGATTTTTATCTACCGTAGTTTGTCGCCATTCCGCGGGTGTGCAAAATTTTAAACCATAACATGTTAGGTATCAATTTACTCAGGGTGACTTTCACACTATACAAAAAAAATGGGCTAACTTTACTGTTTACAAAAATGGGCTACAGAAGTGGTAAGCAATGAATACTTATACACTGGACAAGAGAAACAACTGTTCAGAGATACCAGTCCCAAATTTCTAACCTGGCTTTCCTGAGCACCCAATGTCACAGTCTAAAGTACAATTTGGAATACAGAGGTCTGTCATTATAGTTAATATTAATAAAAGCCAAACTAATAAAATAATTCTTCACCGGCCCTTCAAGCCCCCACTACATCCTAAATTGCAATGTGCTTTACGCAGGAGAGGAAAATTGGAGGTTTCTCTAGCATCTGCACTTGGAAAGGGTTACATTGTAACTGGTCAACCAAAAGAAAAAACAGAATTTTATGCCAATGATTGCAGTTTCCAGCAAATATGAATGAGAGCATTGAGAATATTATGAAAAGAAAAAAGGTGGAGTGTAATATTGGGAAATGTAAAAATCATAACCTTCCTGAGACACCACATCGCACACAGTAATGCTCTTGTCTGAATAATAACATCTCTACACCAACGGATATGTAACAGTACATGAGAACACTCTCATTCTGGTCCCCAGAGACAGAAGACGATGGCTCCCTACTTATCAGTGATCGTATGTCTTGGAATGCTAGGTAGGTAGAAAAACATTATATTATTACTAGTATATTTTCTAATAACAGGTTCAAAGGCTACTTCTGTAAAATGAGTATCAGTAAACTAGTTTGAAGATTTAATAAATAGTGACTTTAAAATGTACATTTCAAACTTGTAATTCTAAAAGCATAACAGATTGCTTGAAAATTATAGATAGATCTATTAACATAATAGGTAATGTTTTAGAAATGTAACATATTCTAATAAATAAGTTTAAAATAAAACACAAAGTAGAGAATACTATGCACATCATTGTTGTAATAAGGTACATAATGTAATCTATATTAGAAGCATTTTTTAAATATCTAGACATATTTTTATTAGTGATTCTTTTTATAATCCATAGATCAGATACCTGTACATGGTCTCTGTGTGAGTATGAGATATAAGTCTGGGAACAACACTTTTTGTGGGCCATCATCTTAGTATAGATCTTGCATCCATGTCAAAATTTAAGATCCTTGACTATGTCAACTTAAAATTTTTTTATTATTGATATCAGGTTTACAGACCATAGCCTAAAATAAAGAAGCAAACAGCAATTAAAAATGGGGCAGCTGCACATAGTAGACAATCAGTAGTTGTCTCTTTTTTTTCTGTATGCCCTTAAAGTAGATGTAAACCCAATTGTTGAAATCTCATAAAAGCAGGAACTTGGTAAGTTAAAATGTTACTATCAATCTTTTTGATTAAGCAATTTTGATTACAATAATACAAGATATCTTGCAAATACATCCCAATTGTTCTCCTGAAATAGTACTCTGTTACATGAGCTCCTAATGGAGACCACAAATGCCCATAGCACTAGCAGCAAACATTGCATGGGCATGTTCCACTGTTGTCTCCATAAGAAAGCTGGTCAGGAGCAATTATGTGCAGCCAATGATGAAACAAGCTGAAAGAGGAGTGAAGAGATCAGCAGCAATGCAAAAAGAGATGAAAAACAGTACTTAATCTTTGTTAAATAAAACCTTTTAAATGTTAAAAATAATCCCTGACATCATAAGTAATTGTATTTCTCTTAAATTTTAGATTTGTCCCTCGCTGCTCTCAAAACAAAACACATCGGCTGGTGTGTGACATCAGAAAGTGAATATAAAAAGTGTAAAGAGCTGACAAAATCTTGTAAGGCTCCAGACCTCACGCTTATCTGTGTGAAGAAATCCAATTTGGAGGAGTGCTTCACTGCCATTAAAGTAAGTGTTTACATGAAAATAGAATAATTAAAGGGGTAGTAAACCACATTTTTTTTAAATGGATCCCTTTTTTTAAATGGATCCCCTGTAGGTTGATGTCATATTCTGCTAGTATGGAGTGCAGGCTTACCTTTTAGTTGGATCCCTTCACTGAGCTGTCACCGCTACCATTTTCATTTGGTCTTCCTCATGGGTTGGCACTCTGCAGCCATTTGTAGTAGGAACTACTGTACATGCGGCGGTGATGTCATCAGCTGCAGCTACTGAGAAAATCTTCTAAATGGCACAAGTTTAGAAGATATTCACGGTACAAGTTTATAATAACAGTTTACTATGGCTTTAAGCTTGATTTACAAAGTAGAAAATGTTTACTTAACAAAGTTAAACTTTATCTTTAATAAATTCTCCCGCACATGATTTTCAAAGCAAACAAAGCTTCAATCAGCAATGTGAACACTCTTTAGTAAATTAACCACAGTGTTCTTTTATTTGTAAAATGCTTATATCATGCAATACTTTACAGCATCCTATCTTAACCAGGGTTCTTTCAGCAATGAACAATATCTAAATATAAAAATGCAATCTTGCACGTTGCTATGCAAATGAGCCAAAAAATTACTATTATTGGTGTATCGCTCAGACTCACCTCACTCTCATATATGTGCTAATGTCAACATCTATACCTTATAAGTGCCACGCTACACTATGTGTTGTAACAATATTTTACCAACACCAATAAAAAATAAAAGAGAAAAAAAGAAAAAACTAAAAAAAAACAAAAAAATGTGATTGCTAAATTAAATAAACCAGATCAAGATAATGCCAAATATGCTCATTAGTCCATACAAAATCCCATCCCATGTGCTGTAAAGTGCAATACACGAAAATATTACAATCTTCAGTGTTCAACTTGCGGTACTTATTCACCCTTTTGTGGTGAATAAGTACCGCAAGTTGAACACTGAAGCCTGCATGCAATTTGTGCTCCCTCCACTGGATGGACTCTCACCTGAGGGTTATGACCTTACACCTAAAGTCACAATACACTTGTGTCCTACCTCTGGGTAGATCTTTTCCCATTCCTAATATTAGATGCCTAGAGTAATCCATTTGTAAATGGTACCAACTTCCAGATGGTAGGTAATATCAAAAAACAGGGTAATGGGATGAGAGAGACCTCAAACTACCCAGTTAAAGAGGTACTCAATAGGAAGAAGGGGGAGGGAGAGTGGGAAATATTCTGGATTTTGGGGTACCGATAACTAATGGTTATAAAATTGAAATATCATTTGTTTAAAAAGACATATCTTTATTTGGTATAAAAACAGCACCAACAAATATGCATAATGACAAAAATTGCCAACAATAACATACAATCAAAATGACTGATAATGGTTTAGGAATAAACAAAACTGTTGAGAGTAGTCGGAATATCTCCACGATTTTTTCTCTACCTGTTTCGCGGACTGAGCCGCTTCTTCAGGAGAAACAACAAATTTTTAAAAAACTATTCTGAAGTCACCATAGAGCAAAGTATGCCTAGTGGAGAAAGCAGGATCATCAAAAATGTCTCACCGGCGGGTATGGGAGACCTTAATACTTTAATGGATATAGCAATGCTTAAACCATGCAGAGAGGGCTTGAGGACATCACACAGGTTATGTGTAAACAAAGGCCATTTTTGAAAGCTATAATATAACCTGGAGGCTCAGGTGAGGCTGAATTAATCCAGCAAAAGTCTCACAATAGGATGGCTTTCCTGGTTGCTTAGATTATTTGTGTATAAGTGTAAATAGAACCGACCCACCCGACCGGAGGGGGGCCGATTTCATCTCAGAACACCCCTAGTAACTCAGGGGAAGACAGTCCTTGTGTATCGCCTCGCAATTGTCCTCTCTGCATGGAGCATAAGAAGCCGACGGGTTCCTAGGGTTAAGTTATGACTGGCCAGCTTCACTTCATGCTATTACTTCCGATGGTAATTATATTCAGCCATATGGATGTAAAAGAGAAACCACTGCACATAGTGCTTTACGCCTAAAACCATACACTTATTTATAAAAATAGGTAATGCACTTACATGATATAGGTGCTTGCAGAGCAACAAACTATAGCTCACATATGAAACATCCAACATTCAGTACTGTGTCCCTCTGACTTAGTGTGTACAGAGGTACCTTGATGTCCTTGCATCGTGACATCATTCAGCCCCCCAGGTTCCCACTGAAACCAATGACCACAAAAGCACTATTCCCATTAGCCACCATTCTAATATATGGTGGGCTGTAGACAGAGTAATTATTAGAAGGGGCTTCCTGAGACTAAAAATTTATTTACAGGGTTCCTCCCTGTTTCAAAGGTTGAGAAAGGCTGCTCTGAAGACCAATAGCAAAGTGTTCTCTTTTGTTATTCAGAATTATTATGACTTACTTAAAATGTCTAAGGCTGGCCATGGATGAATCTGATTTCTTTTGATCAGTCAGCGGGCTGATAGAAAAAAACTAACAGATTCCCCCCCCCCTCCACACAATCAAGTTGGAGAGAGGAATCCTCACTGCTGTGTTATTATATTCCTACAGTTGGCTCGCCTCTGCTGTCAAAATTCATTGATCAGCGCCGCAGCATAGATTGTCTGCAGCACTGATCGAACACAAATTTCCAACCAGCCGTTCATGGGAAGTCAATCATTGGATCGACTTCTCACAAACTGAAATGGGCATAGATGGATCAAAATTTGGCTAATCCCTTCTGAACAGGACACATTTTGTTCCATCTATGGCAAGCTTCAGTGTTATGAATGTACAATATAGTGCAGAGTTCTGAAGATGGTTATCTAAAGCTGAGTATATAAATTGCAACAATGTGATGTGTTGTTTCAGCAATGGTCAAAAAAGAAGTGCAAAGAGATGCAGTGGCAGTCAGTAGTGAAATGAGTGACCACAGTCAGTGGCGTACCAGCAGGGGGCGGGGGGGGGCAGTCCGCCCCGGGTGCCACACATTAGGGGGTGTCAGGGAGTACCAGGGTGACACCCGAGGACGGCCACTGGATTGCCTCGCCGCTCATTGACACAGTAGAGCAGAGCAGGAAGAACTGTTTGTAGCAGAACGGCAGAGAGAGAGACTCACCAATGCTGAATAAAACAGCGGGCGCTGCCAGGGTTTAATTTGCTATTTAATGAGCAGGTGATTGGTTGCTAGGACCCCCTAGCGCAAAATAAAACTGTGCTAAATATATCTGGTGTATCAAAAATATTTAAAATTATACACATAAAAATAAATATAAATAAGATGTTGGTGATCCAATATGTGACAGTAGTGACATATTTAGTCCAAAAAAGTGACAGATATCCTCGTATAATACTGGAAACAAGCCCATGGTGGGTGGTAGGTGAGGTGCTTGGTGACCCCTAAAGTAGGTAGCCCACTCACCGGAAATACCCACCCCACACAGGGGTAAAGAGCGGGTATATAAATATAGGAAGTATTCCCTCTGATCGCTCCTTTTAGGGGTCACCAAGCACCTCACCTACCACCCACCTGCCAGGGTTGTTTCCAGTTTTATACGAGGATATCTGTCACTTTTATGGACTAAATACGTCACTACTGTCACATATTGGATCACCAACATCTTATTTATATTTATTTTTATGTGTATAATTTTAAATATTTTTGATACACCAGATATATTTAGCACAGTTTTATTTTTGGCACTTGCTCATCAATTTTTACTTATTTTCACTGGTCACCTTACCTATTTAATTAATTCTTTGCCATTTACCGTACACATTGCACTATTATTGGACTTATCTATTTTATATGTTCCTTATGCACTTGGTCACTTTATTAATTGATTAATTTATTCATATGCACGCTTGTTAACGTTTGCACCTTTCACTTTCACTTTCAGTTACACCATATCTTATTTATTGTGATATATTTATCCTTGTGCATATTTATTTTGCTACATATTGTACACACCTCTCCTGTCATTTTTACATACTCTTTCAGTAGGCAGCGCCATTCCCATATTTTTATGTATATAGGTGCATCAAGATTCAAAAGCCCAACGCTACAGATTCATTCACGCACTAGCAGCGCTAAAGTCCATTAAATAAACATGAATCAATCTCTGAATATGAGGATGAATAAAACAGTAAAGGGAAGTCCATGCATGCAGTCCCAGGATGTAAGGAGATGATGTAAACGGGTGTATCCTTGCAGACACCCCAAAGCCTTCACCACACCGCTGTGTGCACCCTTAAGTGGGGACACTTACCAGAACCAGTCTGTAAGGAAGCAGAAAACAACCAGAGGGAATGCCTTTATCGCCTTACACCTCTGCGTTGTAACTCCGACAGGGACCGCCTTTGCGAAATAAAGCAGAGCACACTAGTGGAGAGGTACTATAACAGGATGTCCCATATCAGCTGTATAGCTGATAACCAGCACATGGACTTTTTCCTATAAATCCTCTTGCTGATGGGACATCACAGATCACAGTTCAAAATCTCATAGCCAAGAGCAGAGAAATATTTCATAATGATCTATGTCACATGTCTGTTCTGTGGGAAATCTTCTTGTTACAACACCTCTCTGCCCACCATTCTCTACCTTTTTGGTAATGCTTATGGCCAATATATGGCACAGGGGGGCCAATACTGGTTCTCTGTGGAGCAGGGGCCTATTTGGAGCTGTGATTCCTGTTTTATGGCCTTGGATACTGATGGGTTCTTGGCGTGTAATTCAACTTCTTACAGCTTTATTTCCACAGCATCATAATAATTCCAACATGGCATTTTGGTACATTTACATTTCTGGAACTCTTTTTTAATAACAATGTGTTCATTTGTAGGATGGAGCATCAGATGCAATTTCTGTGGACAGCGGGAATGTATTTAGAGCTTCCCTAAACCCATACAATCTGAAGCCAATCATGGCAGAAAGCTATGGATCACAAAAAGGTACCAATGTACTTTAAATTTTATTTTATAAAAAGAAGCTAAATACAACAAAATGTAGAAACCTATGCCAGCAAATTTGAAATCATCAAAAACAAATTCAAAATGGTCTCTAGTGATGAGAGAATCAGTGTGAAAACCAGATACATTTGTAAAAACTGCAGATAACCATATTAGTCATGATCAGGGGCGGACGTACAGGGGTCGCAGGGGTCGCCATGACGACCGGACCCCATGCTGCAGGGGGCCTGAGAGGGCCCCCTGTATGTATAGAGAGGAGGAGCGGGGGGTCTATTGCCAAGGGTGCTAGTGACACCTACTTGCTGCATACAGGGACAGAAGCAACACTAAACTTAAAGTGGTTGTAAAGGTAGCAGGTTTTTTACCTTAATGCATTCTCCACTTCGAGGTAAAAAATTATTCTCTGGACAGATTACTACCCAGCAGAACTAAATGTACTAGTTACCTCATACATTTGGCAGCATGGCAACATAACCATGCTTAACTGTTCCAGTGACTCCTTAGCAGCATTCCTTGTATGGGTATCACAGGCACAGGAAGTGAGGGAAAATCTCCATACACAGAAATAAAAAGCTGACCGAAACTTTACCTTTTCCTCATGCCTTCTCCATAATTGTATTCTTTATAAAGCTAATATATACAGTACAGACCAAAAGTTTGGACACACCTTCTCATTCAAAGAGTTTTCTTTATTTTCATAACTATGAAAATTGTAGAGTCACACTTCAAGAGGTAGTCACCTGAAATGGTTTTCACTTCACAGGTGTGCCCTGTCAGGTTTAATAAGTGTGATTTCTTGCCTTATAAATGGGGTTGGGACCATCAGTTGTGTTGTGCAGAAGTCAGGTGGATACACAACTGATAGTCCTACTGAATAGACTATTAGAATTTGTATTATTGCAAGAAAAAAGCAGCTAAGTACAGGAAAACGAGTGGCCATCATTACTTTAAGAAATGAAGGTCAGTCAGTCTGAAAAATTGGGAAAACTTTGAAAGTGTCCCCAAGTGCAGTCACAGAAACCATCAAGCACTACAAAGAAATTGTCTCACATGCGGACCGCCCCAATAAAGGAAGACCAAGAGTCACCTCTGCTGTGGAGGATGAGTTCAGCCTCAGAAATCGCAGGTTAACAGCAGCTCAGATTAGAGACCAGGTCAATGGCACACGGAGTTCTAGCAGCAGACAAATCTCTAGAACAACTGTTAAGAGGAGACTGTGTGAATCAGGCCTTCATGGTAGAATATCTGCTAGGAAACCACTGCTAAAGAAAGGCAACAAGCAGAAGAGACTTGTTTGGGCTAAAGAACACAAGGAATGGACATTAGACCAGTGGAAATCTTGCTTTGGTCTGATGAGTCCAAATTAGAGATCTTTGGTTCCAACCACCGTGTCTTTGTGCGATGCAGAAAAGGTGAATGGATGGACTCTACATGCCTGGCTCCCACCGTGAAGCATGGAGGAGGAGGTGTGATGGTGTGGGGGTGCTTTGCTGGTGACACTGTTGGGGATTTATTCAAAATTGAAGGCATACTGAACCAGCATGGCTACCACAGCATCTTGCAGCGGCATGCTATTCCATCCGCTTTGCATTTCGTTGGACCATCATTTATTTGTAAGGGCTATTTGACCAAGAAGGAGAGTGGTGGGGTGCTGCGCCAGATGACCTGGCCTCCACAGTCACCGGACCTGAACCCAATCGAGCTGGTTTGGGGTGAGTTGGACCGCAGAGTGAAGGCAAAAGGGCCAACAAGTGCTAAGCATCTCTGGGAACTCCTTCAAGACTGTTGGAAGACCATTTTATGTGACTACCTCTTGAAGTGTGACTCTACAATTTTCATAGTCATGAAAATAAAGAAAACTCTTTGAATGAGGTGTGTCCAAACTTTTGGTCTGTACTGTTTATAATAATTGTAATATTTGGGTTTGGATAAAAGATGAATGCCTAACCATTGAATACACTGGAACTTTTTAACCCAGCATTTTTAAAATATCTTCTTTAGGGGGACATAGTGCCAAATTTGCTCCCAATCAAGTATGAATTGTTTATGAAAATGAACTGGTCATGGCAGCTTTAGCTGACACTAAATTATGTTATATGTGTTGGTTACAGATACCTGTAATTATGCAGTTGCGCTGGTGAAAAGATCAAGCACTTTTAAGTTTAGTGAACTGAAGAACAAGAGATCATGTCACACCGGAATAGGACACATGGCAGGCTGGTATGCTCCACTGAGTGTTCTTCGTGAGAAAAAGCTACTGAACTGGACAGAAGATGAAGTTCAGAGAGGTAAATGTGGGGAAAAAAAATTCTGATGCCTACATTTTTATAAGAACCTACAGCAGCTGTAACAAGCAATCAAGAGCAAACACACAAGAGCTTTTGTCACACAAATTTCTGGACAGAAGTGAGCAGTGTGTAGTCCAACTAGTGTACCGGTGACGTGGATACCTAAACTTTGTTTATATTGTAGAAATTGAATGATCACAAAAAATTAGCATGTTTACAGAAATAGCACCGCATATGTTGCAGGTCATACACTTCTTCAATCAGAAGACGGTAGTGTTTGTACACAAGGTACTTTCCAATAATAATACATCAGGCACTTACAGACCATAGAATGCCAGTAGAGCACTTTTCTTGGAGGGTACTTTGATATTGCATGGTCACACTGCGATCCCCAAATGTCATCTGGCTACTAGTAGGAGACTGTTCTAAGAAGCCCACAGAGGAAATCTATTCTTTCCTTCCTTAGCAGGTACCTCTCCCAAATACTATTCCTACTCACTCCTTATCTGGCAGGACTTTGTGCCTATCTCACTCCCACTTGCCTCGGGCACACCAAGTTATGAAGAACTTCCTATTTATGTGTAGCGTTTACTCTCGTAGGAGCTCCTGAAAATTTGCCCAGGTTCATCCCCAGTGGATTGCCCTGCAGCCAGGCCTACAATCTCAGCCACATTTTTCCTCAGTACCCATGATTCTAGGGGTGTTGACTTTGTTGTTTTTAATTTTTTGAGAACTTGGATAGGTTCGAGGAAATGGAGTGGGATACTCCAAATACAGAACTATGCACAACTTGAAGACAATAAAGTCCTTTCTGAAAACCTAAAGCAAGTCCTTGCAAATAGCTAACTGTCGACTTGGATTTGTAGTGTAAACAGTTAAATGCAAACTCCTTCTTTAGAGCAACAAGAGCAGAGACTCTTCACAAGGATTCAGATAGACTCAGCACTTCAGGACACCTGCCAATGTTCCCTTTAGACAAATACACAGCTGACACTCTAGCAAAAGATGGGTGACAGCAGCCCAAAAGTCTCTAAGATCTCTCACAGCAGTCTGTACTCACAAAATGTACAGGGACAGTTGGTTGCCTCCTTCCAACTTACATGCAACACCTTTCTCCAGTGATACCAGACAAGAACTTCATTAGATAACCCCTCAGTCAGGTCTAAGCGAGTGAGGCCTCGGGGGAAGAATAAGCACAGGTTATGTGTAAAAGTTGAGCATCCTAGAATTCAAGTGTAACATACGAATCAATGTCACTGGGATGAGGTGAAGGGTCTCTGGGCTGGTGAAGATAGACTCAGCAGAAATGCTGCACAAAAGAGAAAGGAAAGAGTTATGTAATGTATTGAGGAACTGTCATCAGTAGTGTACAATGCAAAGAGTTACAGAAGCTGAGCCATGGGGTATAAGGAATTAACCAATGTCTGTGCGGAGAAGTGTCCCTTTAAGATGTGGTACTGCCTTAAACGCCATACTTGTGTCAAGAAAAAGCCTCAGCCCATCTCTGAGGGCATTAGCAAGTGCTCTCTCCCTGTCCCCACATGGGCACTGCCCACACACAAACATGAGATTATCACCTTATCCAACAAAAAAAATGACTAAAACCAGTTGACTATCATATGTGTCTGTGAGCCACTTTACTGAGGCACAGTTGTGAAAGCATTATTCACTCTCACAAATAGTATATTGAGTATACACACATTGTTTTATTGAGTGACTTGCTCACATAATATAAAACAGATACAATAAACCGTACTGTTTATTTTACAACTTCATTTGTTCAGCCGTTTCAAGGTTCTTTTCAGCAAGCTGTCTTCCTGGAGCCAAGGAGCCAAACCTGTGTAAACAATGTGCTGGACAGGGAGGCAAGAAGTGCAAACTCAGCAATGATGAGCCTTACTATAACTGTCATGGAGCATTCAAGTGAGTACAAAGTTCATCACTTAGTTCCTCTATATCTAGATACCTAGAGGTGCAGTGTATCTGTTGTGTAACTGAAAAAACTGCACAAGTACTGTTTTCCTGAATCCACCCAAAACAGAAATTTAGCAAAAAATCTTTGGGTTAAAGCAGGGGTGGGAAACTGGGGCCCTACATGCCCTATGAGGAATTGCAAGACTGACGGTTACAAGTATGTCTCCCAGAGGCAGAGGAATACTAACGCTTAGTACACAGTAGTAGTTTTTTTTTTTTTTTTCATTTTACCCAGCAGGACTGAACAAAAATACTGACAGCTTAGGAGGAGCCGCTGTACTAACAATCCAATCTCCCCTGCTGTTCTATTGTGTTCTTTTTTTTTAATCAAAGTTTTATTGGAAAACGTGCTCAATACAAAGTAAAACAGTAAGCGAGCAATAGCATCAGTATACAAACCACAATATTAAACCTGTAAACAATTTGAGCTCTGAGAAACTATGCAGAATGTCGAGGTTTTCCATCGACCATGAAAGTGTAGTAAACCAAAACAGATGGTGAGTAACTTTTTCGCACATATCAGACACAGGGAAGTAGGAGAGGGAAGCAAGGTGAAGGGAATGCATGGCGGGGTGGGAAGGATAGGGGGGTAGAAGGGGGGGAAGAGGGGGAGGGAGTAACCAGTACCTCAAGATTGATTAAAAGGTTGATTAAAAGACTGCAAAAGGACTACTGCCATCCTATGTGTATAAGAACAGTTCTACCTCTGCGCCATACGATGCAACTACATAGACACCATTATTGCCAAGCACATCAATATATGTAATATCGGTGACTTGAAATAAAGTGTAGCCGTAGGAGTGTTAGCAATTGTCCACCAAGTCAGTAATGGGGTCTCAGATCAGTTCAGTTCAGTGGGGATGTGAAAGGTCCCGCAAGAGAAGAAGGATCGGGGGTCGGCAGGTTCCACTTGCGATCTATGGTCGATCGGGTCAGGCGAGGATCCAATGTGGGTCCCACCAGTTCAATATTCCTTAAAGAGATGATATCAGAGGAAAGTTCTGCAATAGTGGGAGCGGAGTCCGACATCCAGTGTCGCAGAATCAATCTGCGGGCTGCCATCAAACAGTTGACCAGCCATGGCTTAAATTGATTTACGCTTTTCCTGGAGTCTTTAGGCAATGGAAGACTTTCCGGGTCTAGGCAATTGAACACGAGTGGGAAGACGTCTTTGGGAATGGATACCCCCAGCATTCTGGTAATATAGCGTATTGTTTTGTCCCAGAAAGATGAAACCTGCGGGCAGAGCCACAGCTTATGCAGAAGAGAAGGGTAATGTTCTTTGCAGAGAGTGCAGAAATGATGTGCTGGGTCTTTCGACCATCGGATGTGAGGGTAATATGCTCCATGGAGAATTTTAAACTGTTGCTCCCTCCAGAATTCATTGGTTACATGCTGCCGAGTAGTCAGGTAGCCCTTTAAGATCCTGGTGTGAGCATCAGGTGAATTGAGCATCTTATTCCAGGATTTAGCGATCGAGTGCTCAGTTCCCCGATAGAGTTCCTGGAGTAGCGGCTTATATAAGTGCGATATCCTGTGTTTGGCCTGAAGAATCCATTGGTCTACCAGGGTGGGGCGGAATCGCAATAAGGATGCACGGCATATATCATTCACATAACTTATACATTGTCTAAAATACAAATAGTGGCCTTTCGGCAGATCGTGAGTCTTGGCAAATGAGTCGTAGTTTAAAGGGCTCCCAGTATCCGCGTCAAAAAGCTGCACCATCAACTTTATCCCCCGTTGGGACCATACCCCATATGCCGAATGTTGCTGCGCCTGTGGGAAACCAGGGTGGTTATGGATGGGAAGATGTCTGGACAATCTTTGGGAAGACCCCAACCTCTTCCTCGTCTCTCTCCAAGCAGCCACCGTATCCTTGATTAAGATATTGTGGCGGAGAGCGTTAGGGACGTCCCCTGTCCCACAGTGCAGCAAAGCGACCAGGTCGTGCGGAGCAGCCATTTGGGTCTCCAATGAATAATTTGTATATCGTGATTCTCTGCTGATCCAATCTAAGCATCCCCGCAGAAGGCACGCTAGGTTATATATTCTAGTATTTGGTAAATCAACCCCCCCCTCCCTCCGTGACATATGCAGCTTGTTGAGGGATATACGAGGCCTTTTCCCATGCCAAATAAAACTAGACACTGCTGCATGGAGTCGTTTGATATCCGTATGTTTTAACAGGATTGGGATCGTCTGCATAGGATACAGAAGTTTCGGGAAGGTGGTCATTTTATATAAGTGGCACCGACCAAACAAAGAAAGTGGCAAATTAGCCCAGGATTTCAACTCGGCTACCATCTTGTCAAGCACTGGTGTAAAGTTCAAACGGTAAATGGTAGATGGAAAACGTCCTATTTTGACGCCCAAATAGGTGATGTGTGTGGTCGCTATACGTAGTTTTGACGACGCCGCCCACTGAGGAGTGCGCGTAGTGTTCAGGGGTAGTATCTCGCTTTTGTGGAAGTTGATACGGAGACCCGAGCACCGACGGTAGTCCGCGAATATATCCTCGATCAAGGGGAGGTCGTGGCCCGGATCTGACGTAAAAATAAGTACATCGTCCGCGAACATAGCGGTGCGCAGTTCCTCCGCCCCCACTCGTATGCCTCTAAGGTCAGGATGGGAAAGCAAATATCTGGATAGGGGTTCCAGAGCTAGATTAAACAGTAGAGGCGAAAGCGGGCACCCCTGCCTCGTCCCCTTAAACAGTCGGAACGAGGGAGAGATGTGTCCCGCAATCACCACCTGCGCCTGCGGACTCGCGTACATCATTCTGATTAGGTGCAAAAATTTGCCCGAGAGGCCCACTTTGGTGAGGACTCGATCCAGCCATTGAATATTCACGTTATCGAAAGCCTTTTCGGCATCGAGAGTGATTATCGCCGCGTCCGTGCCCGGGTCTGCCTTGGAAGCCTCCAAAGCCACCAGTACCTTCCTAATATTCGATGTTGCAGATCTGCCTTTTGTAAATCCGGATTGCGTGGGATGAATAATAGAGGGCATTATGGACGCCAATCTGTCCGCCATCAATTTGGAGAGCAGCTTGGAGTCCACATTGAGAAGTGAGATTGGTCTGTAAGAGCCGGGGTCTAGAGGGTCTTTCCCTTTTTTATATATCAATTTAATATGGGCTTGATGGCCCGTGGGGAGGTAAGGGTTGCCGTCCAAAATATGATTGTACACCAATTGCAGCGTCGGGGCGACTGTGTCGGCCGCTAGCTTATAGAAATCTGGAGTGTAGCCGTCGGGTCCGGGGGATTTGCCTGATGTGAGAGATTTAATGCCCTTGGAAATCTCCTCTAGTGAAAGAGGTTCGTTCAGACGCGAGAGTTGTTCCCGAGTGACCTGTGGGAGGGGTACCCTAGAGAGCCAGTCCGAGGCAGTATCCTCGTCCATAGACTCCTGGCTGTATAGAGCTTGGTAAAATTTTGCAAAGACGTCGTTTATGCTTTGGGGGTCCTCTACCCTATTACCGTCGGCATCCCTAAGAGCGGAGACTTGCGTCGGGGTAAAGGGGCCTCTACAAAGAGAGGCTAGCAATTTGCCTGGTTTATTCCCGAAAGAATGATATTTCCAGTCCTGGTGCGATTTGTAAAGTAATTCCCGTTTCGTCGACCAGTCGTCGAAAGACGCCTTGGCTTCGCGCCATCGTTCCCTATTCTCTTCGTTATTTCTCGTATTCAACGCAGATTGGGCTTCTCTCAGTAGGGAGCTGGCTGTCATAAATTC
Organism: Pelophylax lessonae; assembly: GCF_965119305.1. Lineage (NCBI taxonomy): Eukaryota > Metazoa > Chordata > Amphibia > Anura > Ranidae > Pelophylax > Pelophylax lessonae. The sequence goes on along the minus strand of NC_138770.1, from coordinate 178,265,120 downwards.
TTTGGCAATAGACTTTTTGTACGCTGCAGCGTAAGAGATAATACGACCCCTGAGCACGGCCTTCCCCGACTCCCACAAGAGTACAGGGGAGACCGTCGGCGAGTCATTAAGTGATACAAAATCTGTCCAGACATCCCTGATGAGCAAGGCCATGCCCGGGTCTTTATTTAGGAAGGAGGGGAACCGCCAGCATTTAGCCGTTGTAACCGTCGAGTAGATCGTAAGGGTAACCGAGACCGGTGCGTGATCAGATACGGCAATGTCGTGTATGCGTGGGGCGACCGTATAGGGGAGCATTTTGGGATTGGCAAAAATGTAGTCAATACGCGTAAGAGTGTGATGGGGGTTCGAGAAGAACGAATATTCCTTACCCTCTGGGTTATTAAGTCTCCAGACATCCGAGAGTTGAACACTGTCCGCAAAGTCCCTCAGCAGAGGGGAGTGACGTGGGGGTCTGGGTGTATGCGTGTCCTTTGTGGAAGACCTATCCTCCAGGGGGTGCATCAGTGAGTTGAAGTCACCTGTCACCAGGAGTGGCAGATGTAGGTAGGGGGCTACCATGCGGGTAACTTCCTGGAAGAAAGAATCAGTTGGAGCATTGGGCGCATAAATTCCGGCCACCGCCCACTCTCGAAGGGCGGTCGCCAGGTGAAGCACAATCACTCGGCCAGCATCATCTGTAACAGAAGATTTTACAAGTGTGCTGGAATTTTTGTGTATGAGTACCAGTACTCCCGCCTTTCCCTTGATTGCTGGGGAACCCAGAACCTGTCCTACCCACAATTTTTTCATGCGGTGGAAGTCCTTGGCTTCCAGGTGCGTCTCCTGCAGGATCGCGACGTCGGCCCTCAGACGTTTCAGATGTCTGAGCACCGCCATGCGCTTGTTGGGAGATCTGAGTCCCTTAACGTTCCATGAAATCACACTCATGGTGGGTGCCATGGAACAAGATCCAGATGCCGGTTAACAAGTGTGAGTGTAGGTGTCACGTAGTGTGTATGTTTGCCGGTCAGCACAGGGGCAGAGGTAGCCGAGTGAATCCATAATTCAAGCGGTGGTTGAGGCACTAAGGGAGTGTGAGGCGTAGGGTAAGGCCCAACAGGGGCAAAAGGGTGAAGGGGGAGCAAAGAGTAATCAAATTTGGAGGACTTCTCTTTTTTCCTCATGGGAGCTCGCGTGCGCATCGGACAGCGTTACCAGACATAGTCGCCATAGTGCCCCCTCAGCCGGTGACAGAAAGGATCCTTGTCGGCGGGCGTGCAGGCCGACCTAAATGAGGGTCCCGCACCGGCAAAAGGTTCCATAGAAGACTTGACAGGTAAAGGTGTGCGGGTCGAGCGGTTGTCAATCAGAACAAAAACCAAGAAACAATAACCATGCAGGAGCGGTGAAAGGAATACCTGTTACATAACCAGCCGTCAGGCTTGAGGGAGGACAGTGACATGCACAGACACACGTCCACACACGTCAGTGCGTCCCGAATGGGAAACATAAGTCATAACACAGTGACCAAACCAACAGGCAAAATATAGAACAAACAATATAGACATAGTTACCAATGGTACCTAAAGGAACTGTCCGTCACTGGCGAAACACAGGATAATCGCATTGCACCTCAGATAGGAGGTAGCGCTGAAGGTGAAAAAAGAAAAAAGAAAAAAAAAAAAAAAAAAAAAACTGCCATCCAGGGTGCCTTCAACGGAATTTGCGTCTGTAAGAGGGGCCTGATACTCGTTGCTTTTTAGCTGGATCTTTTCTGGGGCTCCGTTGTTCCCGGCTGCCTTGGGGGCGCTGGGGGGAAGGCGTGGAAGGGGGGTCCAGCGTGATGTTGAAGTGGCGTTGCAGGAAATGGTAGGCCTCATCAGGTGTGGAGAAAGACTTCTGTTCGCCGGACAAGTCCGCGAGGCGTAAGATGGCGGGATAAGCCAAAGTGAACTTGATGGACTTCTGAAACAAAGCCTGGCATATTGGCTGGAAAGTTTTCCTGCGACGCGACACCTCCTGGGAGTAGTCTGCAAAAATTAGGAGCTTGTGCCCGTCAACTTGTAAGGCCTTAGAGTTGCGGAAGGACTTCAAGATATTTTGCCGGTCCATATAATTCAGGTACCGCACGATCACAGCGCGAGGTGAGCGTCTATCGTTGGATGGGGCCCCCAGGCGGTGGGCTCTTTCCACCGAGCAGGCTGACTGGATCCCTAGGGCCGTGGGTAGCCTCGTGGAGGCAATGTCACATAGAGCATCAGTCCCATAGGTTTCTGGCAGACCTATGATCCGAAGGTTATTTCTCCTCGATCTGTTCTCCAGATCGTCCACCTTTTCCAATAAATACCTTTGGGCCTGCCTGGCTTGCTGATCCATAGCAAAGGATCCCTGCAGCTCATCTTCCAGGTCAGACATCCTGTGCTCCATTTCAGTCAGTCTGTGAGCATGGTCACCGATCTCTTTCCGCAGCTGTGCGATCCCATCCGAGACAGCCCTGTCCACAGCATCTTTGATAGTGGGGGAGAGAAGGGTGGCTACTGCCTGGGCTAGTGAAGCGATCTGAGCCTCTGGAATAGGGCTGGGTGGTGGACCGGATCCCGCTGTGCCTGTGTGTGAAGCAGCGTCCTCCATATTAATCTCGGAGGAGGCCGCAACTGAAGCCGGGGGCTTGATTTGTGGGAGAGGCGGAGCTCCGCCGTGCTGCGGCGGTGCGGGTCCGTGCTGGAGGAATCGATCCATGTCCGCTCGGTACCCGGGACGTAATGCGGGTGATGTGCAGCGTCCGCCGGCTCTTTAGGGCTGAGAAAGCCGAATAAATAGCAGGTGAGGTCTGGAGCCGGAGTCCCGCGCTGCTGCTTACATGGGCGCCGGAACCGGAAGTCCTCTATTGTGTTCTAACAGGGGGCGCCCCCCCGGCCAGAACACTCCAGTCAGCACTCCTAGCCATTGGTTGAAAACGCAGCTCACGGGGGGGGGTCGGCAGACCTTTTTCAGCCAGCTTCTCTCACAGGGGCATGACCGAATGCAGCACACATGGGCTAAATGTCGGATGGTTTCTATTGAACCGGCTGATGCCACCCGACATTTGGCCCATGTGTAGCAAGCTTAACAGTTACAAGCATGGCTCCCAGAGGCAGAGGAAGACTAAGGCTGGACATACACTATACAATTTTCTTATTTAATTTCCTTTAGATTTACCTTCAACTGTGTATTGCAAGGGCTGGCCCGATTCCATACAAATTAAAAGTGTTTAGGTTTGACTTCATATTATATGGTTTTGGTAAATCTAAAATAAAATTGATCAAGAAGATTGTATAGTGTATGGCCAGCCTTAAGCTGGCTAAACATTATACAATTTTCTTGTACAATTTTCCTTTAGATTTACCAAAACCATATAATATGAGGTCCAACCTAAACACTTTCAATTTGTATGCAGTCAGGCAGGCCCTTGCACTATATAGTTGAAGGTAAATCTAATGGAAATTGAATAAGAAAATTGTATAATGTATGGCCAGCCTAACAGTTACAAATGACTCCCAGAGGCAGAGGAAGACTAACAGTTATAAGCAGGATTCCCATAAACATGATGGGACTTGCTGTGCCGCAACAGCTGGAGAGCCGCAGTTTGCCTGATCCTGGAGTAAAGGCTTAAGTTGACCATGCACTGTAAGCAATCCCTCCCACCCCCGGGACATTGTATTCTGACAGCGGCACCCACTGCTGTCACTATACACTGATCAGCAGTGTCAGCCGATCAGCTGTAGCCACTAATCAAGAAAATTTTACAACTTGTATTCTGCAACAGAAGTCGATCAAATAATTGACATCTGTTGAGCGGGGACAGCCAAACATTGATCAAAATTTGGCCGTACCTGCAGCCAGCTTAAGGGTCACCATACCGGTTACAACCAGGCTGCACAATCAAATTTTCATTAGCCAAAACTGTAATATCATATACTACCTAACTTGTATCCAGTCAAGCAGGCACTTGTACTATATAGTTAATGGTAGATGTAAAGTATCTATATAATCAGATTGTACCGTATATGGTGAGATTTACTGTAATCGTTTTTTTTTTTTTTTTCTAGTTAGAGTGGTTAAGGGAAAGAACTGGGTTCTTATTGTGGCCTGTAACCCCACTGGGGAGATTTACCCATGACAGGTGTGACACAGAAGTAATATCTTTGTTATCCTGTCCTCATGACGCATGTCCTTCCTTTTACCTGTCCTCGTATGACAAGAATCAGATCTGAAAGACATCCTCTCAATAGGAACACAGACAGCAATAAAACCTTGACAGATATTCTAACTCTTCCCCACTCTATCCAAAACAAAAAAGAACATTTTGGATAAATCAGGCCCTTATTTACCCACAAGAGCCCACAAGAGCCAGTGGGTGGTTTGGCACATCGGCATCCACTAATAACTTAGTAAAAAGTTTTGTTTGGACTGAGTATTTAAAAATGATTTTTTTAAACTCTATAAAGAAATAAATAAAAAGTAAAAATAACCCACTATATCATGCCCATTATGAGGACAACATTATAGGCCTGATTTTATTGCATGAACCTTTTTAATTTCTCTATATCCATTTGCAGGTGTCTGAGAGATAACAAGGGTGAAGTAGCTTTTGTGACACATATGACTGTACCAGGTAATACCTACTAATGGTATAAGGTCTTTCTATTACTGACTCTGAGTTGATGATCACACAAGACTTTTTAACCCTTTCGCTGACTGGGCTTTTTTTTTTTAATACACATCTAGGCATGAAAATGACTTTAAACAGTAGTTAGCACTTCTGCTTGGCAGCATTAGGGTTGTTAGTTCGAATCCCAATCACGGCGCTACCCGCCTAGATTTTTGCATGTTCTCTCTGTGCCTGCGTAAGTTTCCTCTGGGTACTCGGGTTTCCTCCCGCACTCGAAAGACATGCTGGTAGGTTAAATGGCTCCTGTCTAAATTGGCCCTAGTATGTGTATGTATGAATTCGAGTTAGGGTCCTTAGATTGTAAGCACCTTTAGGGCAGAGACTGATGTGAATGTACCATATGTAATGCGCTGCATAAATTGACAGTGCTATATAAGTACCTGTAATAAAAAAATCAGGCCCTGCTGACACGCTCATTGTACAATCAAGTTGTAGGGGGAAGCCGTACTAACAATTACCTGTCTGTGATGCCCAGTAGGGAGACTTTGATGACAAAACTGCCAAACAGGATCAACAACTATTTGGCAGCATTAACTATAATGGTTTTGGTCCAAATTTACTGTTATATGTTTATTATTTTTTAAATTTGTATTTATTATGTCCTTAGATTTTATTTCATAGATACATTAGTATTTAAAAAAATACACATTTAATTTCTGACAAAGTATTCACAAAGGACTCAAGGTTAGCTAAGGGCTACTGAGCTATTTAACCAAAATGCATTTAACAACACCATGGTTTTGTAAAAATTGTGTTGTTTTTACTCTATCTCCTTCTACAATCGTATATCATCATCATCATCCTCCTATCTCACCACCTACAATATATTACACTTAATAATCCATCACCTGCTATAACTATCATCAATTGCCTTCTGCATGCTCCATCACCACCTCAAACCTATCCATCATGTGTAATGAGAGCAAAGATAAGCGTGTGGCAACTTCATGATTACGGAGAGATAAGTGAACAAATAGAGAGATATCAGTTCTAAGGATAATCGTTCACAGCCACAACCCTAAGTGAAGACATAAAAAAACAGGGACAAAGAAGAGGAAAGGGGCCAGAACTCAACCCCAATAGGATGGGAGAGTTGAATCACCAACCTCTTCTTGAGAATGAGATTTTAAACGCTGTGAAGTTGTCATTAATCATCATACAATATATTCTTAAAAACACATCTTTATTGATTTCATCAAATAGAAGATAAAAACAGACTATATATAAAAAATTGGTTTTACATCCATAGTTGAAATACAACTGCCATGTCCATAAGTAGAAACACAGTACTGGTGGGTCCTCCAGTACTGTGTTTCTACTTATGAACATGACAGTTGTATTTCAACTATGGATGTAAAACCAATTTTTTATATATATGTATCCTGTTTTTATCTTCTATTTGTTGAAATCAATAAAGATGTGTTTTTAAGAATATGTTGTATGATGATTAATGACAACTTCACAGCCTTTAAAATCCCATTTTCAAGAAGAGGTTGGTGAGTCAACTCTCCCATACTATTGGGGTTGAGTTTTCTGGCACCTTTCCTCTTCTTTTTCCCTGTTTTTTATACAGGGAGATAAGTGTTCTGATAGCAATCAGAAAACAAGTCTGAGTCTCGTACAGGATAGCCTCATTGTATACACTTGTGAGCGGATAATATCCGATTAACATGTATCTTAAATAACATTAAGATATTAATGAAAAAAATTGAACAACGGTTCAAAAGGTGGGACTTTGTATGAGGCTCTGCCCATGGGGCTAGATGCCTCCATCCCTGGTCGTGTATATATAGGGGACATGAAAAATAAAATTGGTAAAAAAGGTACACCGGGCAATGGGCTTTGCAACAAAGATAATATGATAAAATCGTAATGTAATATTAAACTCACAGTAAATTATTGTAGATTGGTACAAACAGCCCATTACCTAAGATAATGGGCTGTTTGTACCAATCTACAATAATTGACTGTGAGTTTAATATTACATTACGATTTTATCACATTATCTTTGTTGCAAAGCCCATTGCCCGGTGTACCTTTTTTACCAATTTAATTTTTCATGTCCCCTATATAAACTTTAAGATATTGTTTTTATTTAGTTATTAAAAACCAGGATGCTATGAATGGATAAGGTAGGATTCTTAATTAAATGGAATTGTTCATTGACTGAACTTTCCCTCATTATATGTCAGAACATAGTAAGCACAAATCGGTATACTCTGTAAAAGTTAATTACACAAAAGAATGTAAGGTGGGGATATTTGTAAATCTGATTGCCACATATTTCACTGTTTAAGGATTCTATATTGCTGTTCTGAAAAATATTTTCTGTGGCATGACCAAAAGCTCAAATTAAATCATTATTATGCAATCTAGCCTTAATCATCACCTACATCCTATCCTCCATCAACGTCTTTTCTTCATCACTAACCTGTGACCTATATTTTACCCCCACCTATAGTCTACAGTATTCTCTTTTGCCCACAATGATCTTTCTTCCTATACCCTCTACAGTCTACCTTCTGTCACACCTTATAGCTTTCTCTCTAAACATGTATTTAACTGTCTTTAAGCCGAGCTCCATAAGAATTTCCAGCTGCTGTGTCCAGACAATACCAGAAGACCAGTTTCTCAGTTTCAAAAATGCAGCTTATCAAGAATTCCAGTGAACGCTGTAGTAACTAGAAGTGAAGGTGACAAGACTAAAAATATTGTTGACTTTCTTGAGTATGCTCAGGTAATTGCCATATTGTACATTTCTCAATGCTTTTAGTTATGGGGTACAAAAACCATTAAAGATTTCTGGATTTTAGACAAAAGAATGCAACTTGTTCAGTTCCAAGTTTGGGAAAAACCTTCTATTCAAAGACTCTACACTGAACTTTGTTCCTCTGCCGCCTTCCATGGATGCTTTCTTATATCTAGGGCCAAGCCTTTACAACTCTGTCAAAGAAACATTTGGTAAGAGGCTTATATTGATGACGTTATTAGCAATACTAGAAATCAGATTACAAATGACAAAATGATCTTTACAACTGTCATTTGTAAATTCTTTAGAGGTAAGCCAACCATCCAGAGAAACTATACGCTGGTGTACGCAAAGCAGACAGGAGAAAATAAAGTGTGATAACTGGACACCTCTAAGTGGAGGAATCATTGAATGTACAGAAGCCTCTTCTGCTGATGAATGTATTCAGCAAATAATGGTAAGCAACATGTGCTAATAAACTTAAAGTGTTACTAAACCCAGGACCCTGCATGAACTATATCTGGTCTCCCACAGTACACAGAAATAAATCTGAACTGCTAAATACCTTTTCTCATCAGCAGTATATAGCGTCTTATGACTTCTATCAGTGTCTGGTTAAAGCTTGTAGGAAAAGTTTTCATTCTCCTCTGATTGTCCTAAGAGGCTACAGGACCCCTGACCCTCTGTCTGGACAGTGCTGACTGGCTCTCCACCCTTCCAAGAAAAAAAAAAAATTCTCTAGCAATACACACCAAACTGAGCATGTGTAGAGTGCCCCCAAGGCTCTGTTATATCAGGAGATGGGTTGGGGACAGTAAAAGAAGGGGAGGATCCGAGAAGACAGGGTTAAAAAGCCTTTTTACACAATACAGAGGATTCAACAGTGAGTATAACAAGCATGCTTCACTGCATATACAGACTGATTTTACTGTTGTGGGTTTAGTAAAACTTAAGACACTGATTAGAAGTCTCTTGAATTTGCTGTAAGCAACATTTTCTCATTAAGCTGATAAACTTAAGAAATTTATTTGGAGTCTTTTGAGTTTGCTGTAAGCAACATTTCCCCATTAAGCTCTTAGTACCTGTTTACTTTTAAACAAACTTTTATTTAGTACAGGGTGCACAAGACTGTGTTGGCACTGGATGCAGGGATTACATTATGAAGACTGTGGTAGACAGTGTAAATTGTGAATGCTGAATATATCACGATCCAATGTATCGCTTTAAATCCTGGTTAGAGTTAAAAACAGAATAGAGAGTGTTACTATGTTCATATAATCCTGCAAAAGCTGATAGGTTGCAGCATTTTTTTAGAAGTGCCTGATATCCCTAAAATCTGTTGGTACACCTAAAGAACATTGGTATGTTTTTGCAACTCAAACATTCTCTGGACTATAAGAATTTAGTAGCTCTCACTTTTTCATTTTTAATATATTATTATTATTTAGTTTATATTATTATTACTTAGTTTATGGTCATGGTATATTATGCCTCGTTTCCACTGAGCGGAACGGTTCGGGTCGGTACAGTTTGGAAGGGTTAGAATGGTCCGGCCTATTCAGGTGAGCGTTTCCACTGCAAGTCGGGCCACCAGGGACCATGCGGGGTTTACACCAAATGAGGTGTTTGTTTTGCTCTTTCATTTGACGTGAGCATTGAAGTTTTCCTGTCCGCCAATCAGTGGAATCTATCATGTGACGCCAGTAGCTCCGCCCTAACCATACCATACCATTTCCTATGGCCCTACATCTGAAGCAGGACCAGGAATGGTGCGGTTTGGTTCGGTTGTATGGGCCACTTTCATAATGGAAACACTCAAATTAGCGTACCGTACCGAACCGACCCGAACCGATCCGCTCAGTGGAAATGAGGCATAAGAGAGCTGCCTGTATTTAACTAACTTTTACGCCCTGTAGGGATATTCACTTAATCTAGTTCACAACCAAACCTGTTCAGATACATTGACCTTATTGGTGGTTTTGTAGAAAAGTGAAGCAGATGCTGTTACTCTCGATGGAGGATACATGTTTACAGCTGGGCAATGTGGACTGGTACCTGTACTTGGAGAGTACTATAACCAAGGTAAGCTGATGCTACAAAAAACAATTGTAATAAAGAAGTTGTGTTGATGTGAACAGCTGATTACTAAAATACATTGTGATGAACCTTTCAGCTGTCATCCTTCATTAAAGCTTAGCAGTCACCCTTCTGGACAGTATTGTATCTGTCTGTTAGTTATGGAGGAATCATAGCATTTCTTAGTGTATTTCTAAGTAGAACAGTTAAAAGCAGAAGATACCCAAGCTCAACCGCACAATTGAAAAATACTTGCTGAGATTCGGTGCTAAGGCTGGCGGAATACCCAATCCCCTGTTCAAACATCCCCACTGCTAGTATAAAATGTAGTATATACTGCATGCCGTTTTTTTAAAATTCATCTTGTAAATACCTAATTTATTCTCCTAGAGAAGCAGTCATGTGACTGTCCGTCACTCTCTTCCTCCGATGTATACAATACCTGCCTTATCAACCCCTTTAAAGATGACTGCTGCACTTCTGCATTAATGGATATCCAGTTTAACTCTGTCCACAGTGCAGAAGAATAATACAGCAGGAACAAGGGAAAAAAATCCACAGCAGTTATCAGCTACAGTACAGGTTACAGAATTATACTCTTTGTTGTTCAATATGAACAACTAATTTGTAGGCATGTTTGACTGCTAATTAAAAAAACATAATGGTAAAAACAATAGGTAACTGAATAATGTAGTGTGTGTGCCTGCACACACATCTTTCCTTGTCCCAAAGACAGTATGTTTCACTTTATGTTAGCCTGTTGCTTACAACAAATATGCACTGATTTTCTGATGATAAATTTAAAAGACTGACTCACATTAAACCAGAGTGAGCTCATTTTAAAATGTGACTTGCTTTATTCATCCAAAGGTTCATGATTTGTGTTGTTTTATTTATTTTCTTATTTTCAGATGATCTAAAGCCATGCAAGACCGGTGGGTCAAAAATTCAAAGTACGTTGGTTTGCTTTTGTCTCTTATTTATTAGATAAAGTACAGTTATATAACTACAACCACAGAAGCCTGTAGGACTGCTATGAAGCCTGTCAGCACCGAGGGCCCATTGCAAAGAGAAAAATACCTTCGTGGTTGAATTGATCAAAAGGAACATAGATAAGGATGGCAGGCCTGGCTGGTAAAAAATAGGACTTATTGCCAATGGTATTAATAGAAATGAAATAATAAATCTAGTGTACTAGTAGTATTTTCAGAAAAGTGGACAACCTCACACTTGGCCTATTAACCTCCCTGGCGGTAATCCCGAGTATGGTAACCCCCAAAAGCGGTAACCCTGGCCACACTCTGGGTTCCACTGTAGTATCATTGTAGTGACACTTTCCTTGTCCCTACAATCCCCTGATGTCCTCCCACTGTGTCCTCCGGCCGATGCAGGTATCTGTCTTCCCAATTCCCTTCCCTGTGAGTGCTGGTGACGCAGGGGGCGGAACCGGGCAGGAAATTAAAAAAATTAAAAAATTTAAGAAAAGTAAACAAAACATGACATGATACATTGTAATACATTGTAATCTGTTAGGATTATATTACTGTATAAAACCATTTCACCTCAGTTTTGTCCCTAGTGATTTGTCCAGTGCCCTGCCTGCACTTTTACTGTTCTGCCTGGAAACTTGAGAACGTCCATGGCATCCAAAAAGTGTCCCTTTAGGTCAAAAAGCGGTTTTAGACCAGCTAGAAAACAGTGAATAGTGAATTAGAATTAATACATGTATGTGACTCCCGCGCTATCACAGTAGAGAGTAAAATAATAGCCTGATAATGGCAAGCAGTGCCAATATAGTGTACCAAATTAATAGAAATGTGTAAAATGGGGTGCTGCGCTAAATGGCTAAATTTCTAAATGATGCAAAATAACTACATGAATGCTCACATAATAAATGTTCACAACGCTTGAGAAAAATAATGGATAAAGTGCATGTGATGTATAAATAATCAATTTTTTTTTTTTTTTTTTGATCTGAGGTTGTGTCTTAATGTGCTAGTATGCATCTAGTACATTATGTGAAACTAGCCTAAAGAAAAACCTTTCCAGCGATGCTCTGTCATCACTGCAGGCGCTTTCATCTTCACCCGGCCTTCCTTTCAGGTCCCCGGACTCCAACTGTGTGACTGGCTGGAACAGCGATGACATCACTTCCACGCATGCACGGGGGAACCGCTGTTTATGGCAGAAGGCTCTGAAGGAACGGCCCGGGTGGCTGTTCCTTCAGAGCGCATGCATTGGTGATGTCATCTGCTACATATACAGTAAATATCACCTAAATGGTGCACGTTTAGGAGATATTTACAGTACCTATAGGTAAGCGTTATTATAGGCTTACCTATAGGTACAAGTCAGAGATGGGAGTTTACTCCCACTTTACGGCAGTTTTAAAAAAAAATCAGTCTTAAAATCTGCAGCTTTTAGCAATATAATGTGGGAAAAATAATCAATATAAATCGATTACCTATAGCGCTTGCTGTGATAAATAATGAATAAATATACGTTAAAAATATAAATCAATAATCCGTGAAAAATCTATAAACATATGATGAATAAATTAGCAATCAAGTCCATATGTGAAAATAAATATGTGTAAAAATAAATATCAGATAGTCCAATATATAATGTAAATTCCAGAACAGTTAATAAATAAATAAAGTGCCGATAATCCTTCTTTTCTTCTTCCCAATAAAATGTGACCCTTCACCGTGGAGAATAAGTGAAATTCAGACTCACCAGAAGACGTGGGTCCTGTATGCCTTACGGCATCAGGACCTACCTTGCTTTGGAGACAATGAGCAAGGTAGGTCCTGATGCCGTAAGGCATACAGGACCCACGTCTTCTGGTGAGTCTGAATTCCACTTATTCTCCACGGTAAAGGGTCACATTTTATTGGGAAGAAGAAAAGAAGGATTATCGGCACTTTATTTATTTATTAACTGTTCTGGAATTTACATTATATATTGGACTATCTGATATTTATTTTTACACATATTTATTTTCACATATGGACTTGATTGCTAATTTATTCATCATATGTTTATAGATTTTTCACGGATTATTGATTTATATTTTTAACGTATATTTATTCATTATTTATCACAGCAAGCGCTATAGGTAATCGATTTATATTGATTATTTTTCCCACATTCTGCACTAGCACTTTCTATAGCAGCTGCTACCACAATTATTTATAATATTCACTTGTTTATAATCATTTATATATATTTAATTTATTAATCAATATTAAGGTGTCACACTTTCACATATTTGAAGTTATATTCTACCACTCACTATAGGACTAGGCTCTTACAAATACCTAAATAGATCCCTCCTTGGCGCAGGTAATATACTTGTATCCTCAGGTATATTTTTTTCCCTTTAGCAATATAATACCTGGGAATACTGCCATGAGGACCCTTGTTCAGGAACTTCCTGTTATGTAGTGACAGTTGTCTCAGTTGTGCTCCTGTATTGCCATCCTGTCACATGCCACATGCGATTGAGACAAAAAGCAGCTGTGCCAATGCGAAATTGCACAGGCATGGTAAACCTCCCTGTTCTGCCTGCTTCTGATCTGCCCTTCTCCTCCTGTGCCCCCCTTTCACTGTGACGCCCCCCCAGGCCCAGTGCCGCAGGCTTCCCTGTCCTGTAGAAAAATTACAAATTGTTAATAAATAAATAATTAAACTTTGTCTGAATCGTAATAAAAAACTAAAATTGTAAAAAAAAAAAAAAAAAAATGTAACATTTAAATAAAAAAATTATATATTTTTTCTATGTAAAAAAACAATGTAAAAAACAATTAAAAATGGCTTATTTACACTGGTTCTCTGTTATGTTCATGCCTGCTAATAATGATTTTAGTGTATTTTTTGTAAAAAATGTTGTCTTGATATATTTGGGGGGGGGGGGGGGGATTGCCAGGTAGGCTGTACGGGGCCCTATGAATTCTAACTGCAGCCCTGGGTGAGGAGATACTAATGGCATCTCCTTGAGACTGGACTGTGAAATAATTCTTCATATTTTGATTTTACAAAGGCACGTACTATGCAGTTGCTGTTGTAAAGAAAAGGAACAAAGACATCACATGGAACAATCTTAAAGGCAAGAAGTCCTGTCACACAGCGGTGGGTCGCACTGCTGGTTGGAATATTCCTGTTGGTCTGATCAACAAGAGAAACAGCAACTGTGATATTGGTAAGAGTAGTGATATGTGTAGTACCATTGAACTATATAAAAAAAGCAGGCAAAATGTTTTACATTTTATATAAAGAACAGACATTTTACTTATCAAGAATGACCTGTCCAACAGGACTTAGTGGAGTAGCATTTCCGCTTCCAGCAGTATTATACCCGGTCTGTCCGGAAAGTATCAAGCCTTTGTTAATATAAAGAGAACAGTTTATGTGACAACAGTGTAACCTGGCAGCCGAGGAGAGTTGACTGGAATGTGCATGCTTGAACAATGACGACTTCACTGTACGAGTGGTAGGGAGTAGGTGTAATGAGTAGAAGCAGAACACCTAAGAATATTGAACGTGTACGGGCTGGGATCAACAGAGATCAGCAACTAATGAGTGTGAAAACCATAAGCTGATCTGGGGATTCCAAAACCTACTGTGTCCGAAATGTTGGCATAAAATGTGTCATTGCAAAATTTGTTGTCCTATGCACAATGTGGTTGTGCTTCAGCTTCTAACTTAAGCTTGTTCAATTAGGCATTGACAAAAAACCTGGAAGCTGATTGGTTGCTATGCAGAGCTCCACCAGATTTTGCACTCTACAGTTTTAGTCTGTTGCAGGTTTTCCAGGCATTGAGCCTCATGTGGGTCTGCCATCGTTACCGGTTACCTCTCCAGCCCATGTAAGCTGCGACCCTGAGTGTGAGAACTGAGACATTGACAACTCCGGCTTTTTTGTTTTGTGGTTTTATTGGATTTAAGGGGATGGGAGAAGGGAATGAGTGGGATACTCCTTTAGGCTCAACTAGGTAAAATTTGGGACTTTATCCAGAAAAATGTCTGTTAACACTGCCTTGACGCCAGCCGACGCTGGCCAATGCTCACTGAGGCTTAGAACTCGCTGTAACTTGAAAGAGGGCCTGAAGCCTCGACTTTAAGTCCAGAAGACCCAGGACTGTAGAGTTTGAAACTGCTGACACTGCAAAGTCACTGACTACTCCCTCCAGCCTTGCACTGGCTTGAGGTACCTTGTTGTGAATTCCTGTATGGCTGCAACTCTCAACTGGTACTCTGCACAATTCAGGGCCCAAACTGCAGGCGCCCCCTTTAACCTTTAGCTCTTCAGGGTCCACTGACTATGTACCCCCTCTGTTACTTCAGGGTCCTCAACCAAGGTACCCCCTTTCCAACTAGCTCACACTGGATCCCAGAACCTCCTCCGGAGTGGCCTCCTCTAACACTTCAGGCAGACCCCCAGGGGCAATCCTCAGTACTCACCACCTGTGTAGGCTTTCCTGGGACTGGACCCCTTTCATTCTCCGCTGGTTATCGGCACACCGGATCCCCTCAGCTCAACTCAGCACTCTCTGGATTCTCAGGCGACACCCCGAGACATCCACTTCCTCAGACAGGAGGAGAGACAGCCGTTCTCTCCCTCCTGGGACTCTGCTCCCACCAAAGATGCATAGTCATCCGCCTCCTTCAGACTTATACCCTCCCCCAGAATCCTCTGTGACAGAATCTACCTCTTGGGGTAGATACAAACCTGAATGTATCTCTGATTGGGTTTCCTCCACTGCCCTATCAGAGCTTCCAATAGAGCCAGTGGGGAGACTCCCCTTCTCAGAAGACACACTTGGGAGCCATGACAACCTACCTGACAGAAAAGAACATGGCCCTGCTGTTAAGCAGATAAGACCTACTATGCATTTACCTAGCACCTACCTGTAGGGTGCTACAAGTAAATCAATCGCAATGTTTCTTGTATTTTGCATCTTCTTCAGTATGTCTCTATTTTTATATTACATGGCTGGATACATTCCAGTCAGACCTTGTATACTGTAGTTTTACTCTATTCTTCAGAAATCACACATTCCTCAATTAGCCATAAAATGACCATTCTCAAAGTTACAAAGACCATGAACACTGAAAATACTTATGTTGTAGAAGATCCTAGACAAGGCTCTTAAGAGGTAAAAACATAATCCACTTTAATGAACTAATATATGTGGCACTTTACCAGCAAAAGGAAAGTACAAGATTATTTCATTAAAAGGATATATTTCAAACCCCTTTTATTTTCCAGAAGACATTCTTATCTCTTACCCATAGCATGGTGGCTGGGAAAAGGAAAATGTGATATCCATAAACAACTAACAGCCTTCACATGTCCATACATTCTTGTTTATTAGCACTCCAAATGCAATTCTGTTAGAGGCTATACAAATGGCAGTTTACCAACCCAGAATGAGATTACCATCACTGAGCCTGATATCATTGGGGATTCCCTTGACAGTAAAGATAAGTAAGGCCAAAGCTTTTGTGGCCATACTTCTCTTGTGGGTCACAGGAGTACACTTGTGTTCTCCTGTGACCCAGAATCAGCCAACAGCGGGCTATAGCCTGTTAACAGCTGAAATCACAGAGCCGCTCAAGGCTCTGGAAAGATCCTGACCATTTTGTCAGGATCCACCCAGCTGATTGACGACTTGCTCCAGCTTTCAGCGTGCAGCTGAGAGCTGAAGCCAGCTGTTTCCACCCCCTCCCCTACCCAGAGCTCAAGTAAACGCTGGAGGGTAGAGTGGAGAATGGTGACTGTCAGTCAGCTCTCTCCGCTCCGAGTAGACCAAGAACTGAGCAATCAGTGGTCATGTGAACGCTCAGTTCTCTGTCTTAGAGCCAGCAGGGCACATCTGCATCACTGAGCTTGATATCATTTAGTTTGAATTCCCCTTGACATTAAAGATTTACTGTCAATAAATAAAAAACACAATTCATGCACATTAAAGTGGAGTTCCACCCATTTTTGGAACTTTAGATCTATGTAATCCCCTTTAAAATGGCTTTTACCAATGGAAACTTTTTTTTTTTGCTAGTAAATACCTTAATTTCTGCTTTATTCCTCCTCTCCTCACTTCCGGGTCCGATCGGCGATGACGTCATTTGGCGATTCGCAGTGTCTGCTGGGATGTATTCTATTCCAGAAATCTTGCAGTAGCTGAGCTGTACTGAGCCGTGCCTGCCCCGCCTCCGCCCCGCCTCCTCTCATTGAGTTGTATTGTATGCAATGTATTAAGGCTTTTCTCTGCCCCGCCTCAGCCCCGCCTCCTCTCATTGAGTTGTATTGTATGCAATACAACTCAATGAGAGGAGGCGGGGCGGAGGCGGGGCAGAGAACGGCCTTAATACATTCATACAATACAACTCAATGAGAGGAGGTGGGGCAGAGAACGGCCTTAATACATTGCATACAATACAACTCAATGAGAGGAGGCGGGGCAGAGGCGGGGCAGAGAACGGCCTTGATACATTCATACAATACAACTCAATGAGAGGAGGCGGGCGGAGGCGGGGCAGAGAACGGCCTTAATACATTCATACAATACAACTCAATGAGAGGAGGCGGGGCAGGCACGGCTCAGTACAGGTCAGCTACTGCGAGATTTCTGGAATAGAATACATCCCAGCAGACACTGCGAATCGCCGAATGACGTCATCGCCGATCGGACCAGAAGTGAGGAGAGGAGGAATAAAGCAGAAATTAAGGTATTTACTAGCAAAAAAAAAAAAAAGTTTCCATTGGTAAAAGCCGTTTTAAAGGGGATTACATAGATCTATGTATTCCAACCTATTACAAATGGGTGGAACTCCGCTTTAAAGACTGCACAGTCCTGTTTGTGGGGAAGCCAATTACCACACCAGTATGTTTTTGTATATAAAAACCAACCAATGCACATTTACTTTAGAGTACTACAGGAAATACTGCAATGCATTCATTTATTTCTTTGTCTACTCATGTGGTAACTTCCAAAATGATTATGTATTTTTAACACTATTATTTCAATGGTTAATATGTTTGCTCTGCATATTTCCATCAGGTTCATACTTCAGTCAGAGCTGTGCTCCTGGCTCTGATATTAACTCTAATCTCTGTCAGCTATGTATTGGAGACCCTCAGAGACCTCTGCTCAACACTAGATGCTCACCCAGTGATGCGGAGCTATATTATGGATACTCTGGAGCATTAAGGTAAAAAGAAATATCATGACACAGATCTATTAGACCTAACATAAGGCAAAGGTTGTTTGGCTTTATTGTTTGATTTCTAAATGGGTTGTCACTGGGTACAAGGATAGGCCCATTGAATGAAACCAACATTTTGTTTATTTCAGGTGTCTGCAGGAGAAAGGAGATGTGGCCTTTGTCAAACACACCACAGTGTTTGAAAATACAGAGGGTAAGGAAATCAATACACTAAACTATATATTATACAGTAATTAAAAAAACTAGCTGCAAAAATAAATGAACATTAATACATATTGTATTATATTATTTCCTTATTTATAGAGTCAATATGTTCTACAGGGAACACTGACCCATTCACATTACTCCATCATTACCATCTGAAATCTACACACACACACGCACACGTAATACACACATACACAATCACCTAGTAGTATGTTTTGGACTGTTGGAGCAGACATAGAATGGGGGGGGGGGGTATTTTCCAGTGAGGGACTCTTGTTCTGGGGACTGCTGTCTAAGAGGGGGTTTCTAAAAGGGGGTCTAGTAATTTCCTATTCTGTCTCCATGGCAGAAGGTGAAGGGAACAGACAACAAAAATGAACTGGCAGGGGGTTTTAACCCTGTCTTACTTCTACCAAAAAGTGACAAAAGGTTAGGGTATACATACACTTGTGTGAGATTCTTCATTCTTAAAGAGTTCCAAACCGTTTCAAAGGCTCATCCAGCTTCAAGTTTTCAGCCCTAGATATATGAGAACTTTAAGCTGCTTTTTGTGTGTCTACCTTTAGGATGTTAACACAATCATAGAGAGTCACAAGATGCATTTTGCTGATGCCGTCACTTAGGAGTATGAATCGTGGGTGCCACTTAATGAGAGACCCATGTAACATTTGTGTGGTAGGCATTCTATATGCGTAGAATATTGAAGAACTTCCCAGAAATGGCCCATTTGTGGCAAAAAGGCTTTACAAGACAAGATCAGTTGAGACCGGTATCATCTATGAGAGAATACTGTGCCAAAACCCAACAGATGGATCCGTATTCATTGAAATGTAAAGAAAAAGCTAACTGTGAAGTTCTTCTTACCTTTTTTTTCTGTGTACATTTACTAATAAAGTTGTGCCTATTCACTAAATGGGTTAAAATTTGGAAGTCCAAGCGTACAAATAACAATATTACAATACTGTGATAACTAGCAGAATGGAGTACATGTCATACAGCACAGTGTTCAGTTATATTAACTCCTGTGCAAAATGGTAATAGATAGTGAGCAAATACAGTTAAGATTTTTCCATCTAAGGCTCTATTCACACCTATATATTTTGGTCCATTGTTTATTTTAGGTCAATCATTCTCCACCAGGTTTCCTTCAGAGGTTGATAGGGGTTCCTGGAGTTGTAGCTGACTAACCGTTCACGTGGTACCTGCATAGTCCATCCCCACTTGTCAGAGCCAGCAGCATGACACCAATTCTCTTTTTAGATGTCTGTAAAGCTGGGTACTCTCAGGCTAAAAATTGGGCAAAAACGTTTGGTTCAGCGGGCACCTGATGACTTTCAGATGACTTTCTGTGTACAGTTCCTCATCTATCAGAAGCCGGTCTCAGGGGCATCATCTGTCAAACAAGCATGATGGAAAACCAGGTTTCAACTGCAAGCGCTGACCGCTATGTTCTGGTGGCAGTCCCCCTGTCAAAACACAATAGCCCAGCAGGGAGATTGCCACACTAACCTCAGATGTGTTAGTATGGCGATCTGGCAATCTTTGTTCCCATTTAATTAATTTAGCAGGGGTTCCTTACAACCAGAAAAATTATTTTACAAGTTCCTTCAAAGAAAAAATGGTTGAGAAGGCTTGTTTTTGGTGCATTTTACTTGTATTACTGCTCAGTGGCGGCTGATGCATTCGGGGCGCAGGGGCATCGTCCCCCCCATCCCTGCGTCTGGCCCCCTAATCTACATGTTGGGCGCCGGACGCATGGAGTTCAATGGGGCTTTTTTTTTTTTAACCATGTGATTAGAGCCAGAGGCTCTAAGAGGCTAAAAAAAGGGTGGGCTCGGGGCTCAGAGCAATGTCCCCAAAGCCCACCTAGCTGTGTGAATGAATATTCGCTATTGTCACACGGATCTTCCTCCTGGCCAATCAAGAAGCGGGTCCTGAAACCCGTTTCTCTATTGGCCGAAAGGAGAAGCCATGCCATTGGCCATGGAGGAGGAGGTAGGAGACACAGAAGACTGAGGGGGAAGAAGCCAAAGCCACTGCTGCCGTCGTTTTCTGCTGCTTCTGCTGCCTGCCCTCCCTCCACATGTCCAGGCAGGGTGAGTGAGCCAGCGACGGGGGGGTATGGTGTGTGCAGTGGGGTGGTCCGGGGGGGGTATGGTGCGGTCCGTCTAACGCCCCCCCCCGGCCCATGGAGCACCAGCCGCCACTGCTGCTCATCCCTATGTAACTTACGGTTTGCTAAAACTAGAAGAAAGATGAAACAAGCAGGACTTTTTCAAATGTACCACACCTGCAAAACACCTAAACAGATGTGTATTCACCAACCAAGCACTCACCTCACTGAACTACTGTATGCACCCCACAATACACCCATCAAATCTAATACCAACCTTATCAGTGAATCAGCAGGCTGAACCTCCTGGCCAGCAGACTTTATTTTTCCAAGACTTCTCTTTGATGTGAAGCTCCACCTACTTCGTTCACATGATTTCCCTTACTGGCCCATACGAGAGGGAGTGAGTGAAGCTACCTATACCTCTACCATATTAAGTTTCTCCTTTAATATAAGTATGAAATTTGCTTCTACAAACTGTGGACACTTGTGAAATTGTGTTGCTGGCCTTTTTTTTTAGGGCCGGTCCGTGTACCTTATCCCACCTCCTCCCTTTCTTATATTGTAAATTTTCTTTTTTTTTTTTTTTAGGCAGGAATCCTGCAGATTGGGCAAAACAGCTTACGCCTAATGATTTTGAGCTGCTGTGCCCTGATGGTTCTCGCGCCTCAGTCGAGGACTTTAAGAATTGCCACCTGGCAGAGGTACCAGCGCATGCTGTTGTTTCCCGACCAGATAAACGGAGCAGTGTTCTAAGAATTGTTAAAAAACAGCAGGTAACTGACAAGCAGTATGTGCAAAACATTATATTAAAAAAACATCACTATATTCATATTCCTCGTTAACCACTTAATCACCTCTGTACTGCTGTATTGTAAATATATATATATATATATATATATATATATATATATATATATATCAGGGAGATGAATGTATATTTTTGAAATGCTGTTTATAAATGGGACTTCAGAAAGCGCCCTTGGGCAGCCAGTAAATGGGCCAATGACTACGAATGATGATGGGATCATTTTTATTAGAAGTGTGTGTGTGTGTGTGTGTGTGTCAGGGGTTGTTTAAAATGCTTGTTTTTTTTAAGATAAAATAATGAAAGGTAGATGAAAGCAAACTGACCTTTTTTCAGTATACGTAAAAGAAAGGAGTAAGTATTGAAAACACCCACTCAACCCAGCGCTAAGATAAATAAATGAACATAAAAAGCAGCCGCTATAAAAATCAAATATATTACAATGGTGTATAATGAGAATCTATATGAGCTCACACACACTAGCAGCGCTGAATTAAACTAAAATACCCTATATAAAAGTTGTGCAGAAATAATGTGTCTTATATTATCTCTAAAAAGTGCAAACCAATGTCCATTCAGAGTGAGTCCAAATGTTGTATAAAGTTGAAAGTTCATAAGATGTAATGAATCCTGGAGTGGAGATCTCTAGACCACCAGTGGTAATAGCTACCGTATACAACCACCGTCACCACACCTCCAAACGTGTCCCCCTAGGTAGTTAGAACTCACCAGAACCTGGGAAAACAACCGCCTTAAAAAGGATTTAATTCCATGACATGGTATGTGGATCACAGGCATTTTTTCAGTATAGTAAATAATAAAACACAATATATAACTAAAGCTTTAAAACCACTTTAAGATAAAAAAACATTCTGCCTTTAGAACCACTTTGAGGGTCCATACTTGCTGCGTACAGCCACCCATAGACATGAATGTTTGCAAGTACACAGCTATGCACAGCTATGCACATGCACACAGACGTAGGTTCCCCTCCAAGTTCAGAACTCCCGAGCCAGGAACTCCTTGGCTCCCTGTACTAGAGAATGAGCTTGTATGCATGAGCCCTAATGAGTAGCCAGAACTATGATGTGGTGGGACCAAGGATCCCTGAGTTTTTGAGTAGTAAATGGGTTACTAAGTCTGTAGCATTTTTCCAAAATTCTAATTTATGGCAGTAATACCATTTAATTACATCTCAAAACACGATGAATCCACTAGAACACTTCCAGCTGCCTAATACAGGACAAATATATTACTAATACATCAAAAATGCCACTGCTGAATTCATAAATATATATATATTTTCTGGTAAAGTTATTCCAGAATGTTGTGGCTTCTATTTTGTCTGAAACACATGCATCACTAAACATTAATGTGCACATTTTCAGGCTCAGTTTGGGCGTAATGGAAGCCAGAGACAGAATTTTCAGATGTTTGGCTCCAAGGAAGGAAAGGACCTTCTCTTTAAAGACTCCACTCAATGCCTACTTGAGGTTGACCAGAAAAGCACAATAGAGGATTTCCTGGGGAAGTCATACCACTCGGCTGTGTCCATGCTAAATAAATGTTCCCCTACATCAGGTATTGGTACTGCCTTTCCCTCTATATCTTCCATAAAAGTTGTTACAGTATATAATCTCCATTAAGCTTGTTCATATTTTTTGTGAAAAATACTGTAAATTACATGGAAACCCAGCCCATAAAGTGTGTTTCTCCTAAAGCTAAAGTTTATTGATTTTTTTTATTTAAATCAGCACCAGGAACGGTACTTGCGTGCTGGTGGCTACTGTGTTCCTTGAAATCTTCATTCCACTGCCCCCAGGTTCCTGTGTAGCTGTGAGCTTCTGGTGCAGCGGGGATTAATATGAGCAGCTGCACCAAAAGTGACAAATATGCCCAAATTTTGCTGCCTTCTTCTCCATTTTTGGAAGCCCATCTCACAATTACTGTCTGCCCGTCTTCCATACACAGAGTGCTTTTCATTGTGGGAACCAATAGTAGGGATTCTTTGAATAGGTGAGATGGGGGCGAGGTGGGCAGGCATGGTCGTCGGCACTTTTGATGATTAACTGTCATAGGTGTAGCTGCTCTTATTAACCACCACAGCACCAGAAGATGGAAAGGGGAAGCTAAGATCTGAAGATTTCAAGTAAGAGAGCAGCCACCAGCACATGGGACACTCATATAAATACTGTCCTCGGTGCTAATTTAAAAGAAATCACCAAACTTGAGCTTTAAGTGTTTTAGTTGTACTTGGAACTTATTGCTAGCTCAGGATAAAACAGTTATATTGAAGATTATTCCAGGATCACAACCTCCATATATTTTCCTACAGCACCATCTGGTGGTGAAATCTATAACTTAAAGAGTTTTCCTCTTTCAGAGGTATTATTATAAAATAAAACTGGAAACAAGAAAATTAGTACGAAGTTAAGCTGTTATCAACATTTTATGATTCATTTTATGGCAAAATTACACAAGAATTTTGATTGGTTCCTATGGGCATCACTGCAACTATTTTCATGCTTTTTTCTTTATTTTACACATTTTAAGGCATTAGCCTTGTTATCAATAATTAAGCAGAATTCCATTTAAAAAAAAAAAAAACACTCTACCTCCCTTCCCTGAGGAAAAAAAAAAAAAAAATCAGTGAGTGGTAGTCTGATTCCAGGCCATTGTGATGACTCAGGTGCAGTGGATGAGTCCCTGACAGCCAATTCTAAAGCCAGGTATCCACAGATCAAAGTTCAGCCGGCTCAACAGGAACCAGATGACTTTTGATCTGTCTGTAGCCCTCATTAGTTTGGCTTCTACCAAATGGTCCTCCTGGAAAACCTGCACTTGATCCCCTAACTAGTATATTCTAGCAGGGGAGGAGTCCCCACTGTCAGAATACAATAGTGCTGTGGGGGAGATTCCTGCACCCACCTCGCTTGTGTGGTGTTTTTTTTTTTTTTTCGCTCAGCCTGCTGGTTAACTGGAAAAAAAAACCTCAGTGTTTACCTAGTTTAACCTCTTGCCGACCGGCCCATGTACATTTACTGCGGGGCAGCGGTTCCTGGGCGCAGAATTATGTACAGGTGTGTGATTCTGCACTTCCGGGTCTGCAGGGTGCACATGCGCCGCCGGCGACCCACTCCCACAGCCAATCAGTGAGTCTGGCGGACCCAATGTCCTCCGGGACCTGACGATCATTCCCAACAGAGGCAGAACGGCAGTCTGTCTAGGTAAACAAGGTAGATCGCCGTTCTGTTAGGGAAGACAGAGATCTTGTGTTTCCGCTAAGCAGGAACACAGATCTCTGTCTTCCCACAGTTAAAGCACATCCCCCATCGTTAGCAAGCACCTCCTAGGGACACATTTAACTCTTTGATCACCCCTGATGTTAAACCCTTCCCTGCCAGTGTCATTAGTACAGTGACAGTGCATATTTTTTAGTGTTGGTGTCACTGGTCCCCAAAAAAAGTATCAAAAGTATCACTTAGTGTCTGATTTGTCCGTCGCAATGTCGCAGTCCCGCTATAAGTCGCTAATCACTGCCATTACTAGTGCCATTACTTGCCGACCGGCCCATGTACATTTACTGCGGGGCGGTGGTTCCTGGGCGCAGAATTATGTACAGGTGTGTGATTCTGCACTTCCGGGTCTGCAGGGTGCACATGCGCCGCCAGCGACCCACTCCCACTGTCATTGGACAGAGCGAGAGCCAATTAGTGAATCCGATGGACGCAATGTCCTCCGGGACCTGACAATCATTCCCGACAGAGGCAGAACAGCAGTCTGTCTATGTAAACAAGGCAGATCGCCGTTCTGTTATTAGGGAAGACAAGATCTCTGTCTTCCCACAGTTAAAGCACATCCCCCACAGTTAGAAAGCACCTCCTAGGGACACATTTAACTCTTTGATCGCCCCTGATATTAAACCCTACCCTGCCAGTGTCATTAGTACAGTGACAGTGCATATTTTTTAGTGTTCGTGTCACTGGTCCCCAAAAAAAGTATCCAAAGTATCACTGTGTGTCTGATTTGTCTGTCGCAATGTCGCAGTCCCGCTATAAGTCGCTAATCACTGCCATTACTAGTAAAAAATAAATAAATAATGAAAGATTTCATAAAAATATCCCATAGTTTGTAGACGCTATAAATTTTGCGCAAATCAATCAATATACGCTTATTGGGATTTGTTTTACCAAAAATATGTAGCAGAATACATATTGGCCTAAACTGATGAAGAAATTAGATTTTTTTACATTTTTTTATTGGGTATGTTTTATTGCAAAATATAAAAAAATATATATATTTTTAAATTTCGGTCCTTTTTTGTTTATCGCGCATACAAAAAACACGGAGGCGATCAAATACCACCAGAAACAAAGCTCTAGCTGTGGGAAAAAAAGGACATCAATTTTATTTGGGCACAGCATTGCATGACCACGCAATTGTCCGCTATTGTAACGCAGTGCCGTATCGCAAAAAATGCCCTGGTCATGAAGGGAGGTAACCAGAGATTCTTCAGTCCCCCCCAAATACAGTAGCTGCTTTTAATAAAAGGACACTTACCTGTTCTGGGATCCAGCACTGTCCTTAGCTGCCAGCTGTTACTCTTTGCAGTTTCAAAACTGGATCCCAACTGAGCATGCACAGTCCGTATTGCACCCTGTTAATGGTCCAGCAGCCTTCTGGGACCTGTGACATGTCCCAAGAGGGTGCGGACAGGGGGGAGGATTTCCCTTCGGATCGCCTAGGCAAGTAACTAAGTAGGTACTTGTCAAAACCAGGTACTCATGCTCCATAAAAAAAATAAATAAAAAAAAGGGGGTCCAAGAAATTGAAAAGAAAGAGAGGAGGAGCTTCCTTTTAGGGGTGAAGTACCGCTTTAAGAGAAAGAGGGTTAAATTACACTGGCTGTCTTTCAATCTGAAAGACTGGTGACATTTTTTGGTGGAATATAATTAAGGCCAAGCTCTGGATTGAGTGAGCAATGCATTGCTATTTTTTTCCTTTAATTGGCTATTTATTTTCATTTATTAATGGGATACTGTTAATAGATTGGTATCTGTCAAAGTCTGGGAAAATCTGCAGGTTGAGGATCTCAGAAAAGTATTCTATAGAGGGGAAAATTCCTTATTATGTCATTACCCTGCCAGAGAGGATATGATCTGTCAGGAAGGTGAAGAGAACATCAAAGATCTTGAACTTGTCAATATGGTCACAATTGTATAGAGAGAATGATTTCTTCTTACCTGTATTTTTCTGTTTGCAGAACTGCTCTCTGCCTGCTCCTTTCACAGCTGCTAAGAGCCTGGCACTAAAGAATGACCTACTCCCGTCTGTCCATGGACAAATCTACCCTGCGTAGAACTACAGTCTCATATTCAATAAAAGGCTTAACTGTATCTCGTATAGTCAGCTGTACCTTTTTTACAAAATAAAGTGGTTACAGTATTTGAAAAATAAAATAGCGACACCAACACACCAAACACCAACATGTCAGAAAAAAAAGAAAAATCAAAAACAGAATCTGTAAGTTGGAAAAAGGATCACCCCCCGTCAGTATTTTGTTGGACCTTCTTTTGCTTTATCTGTTGGGATATGTCTCATCTGACCACCTTAAACACACCTTGAAGATTCTGAGGCCACATGGAAAAAGGTGTTATGGTCAGATGAGACTAAAATTTAATTATTTGGCCTCAACGCCAAAAATATGTTCGCGGGAAATCCATTACAGCTCCCCATCCAAATAACACCATTACTACAGTAAAGCATGGATGTGGTAATATCCTGGTATGTGGGCGTTTCTCTGCAGCAGGGATTGGAGCACTTGTCAGGATAGAAGGAAAAATGGGTGGGGTAAAATACCTTCAAATTCTTTAGGAAAATCTGCCGCCCTCTGCCAGAAAATTGTCAATGGGAAGAGGGTTTACCTTCCAACAGGACAATGAGCCAGAGCACACAGCAAAAACAAACACACAGTGGTTGAAGGAGAAAAAGGTGAATGTTCATGCATGGCCTAGTCAAAGCCCAGACTTAAACCCCATCAAAAATCTGTGGAATGACTTGAAGACTGCGGTCCACAAATGATCACCATCAAATTTAACTGAACTTGAGCAGTTCTGCAAAGAAGATTGGGCAAATATTGAAAAGTTTAGATGTGCAAAGATAGCAGAGACATATCCCAAAAGACTAAGCCCTCACTCACATTGGAGGCGGGTTTGAAATCATGTAGTTCAGCTGAACTCGCACAATTTCAAACCCGCATTTCATTGTGAGTTTGGGGGCAATTTAAAAGACATCTGTGCTGGTTCATTGCCCCAAAGTCGCCAAAAGTAGTGCAGTAACTCATTTTGGAAATCAGTAATCATCGCACCGATTCGGATGGTGCCTTTGCCAGCAATAGGCTGCGATTTGACATGTCAAATTTCCCCTATGTGAACGGGGGCTTAAGGCTGTGTTTAAAGCAAAAGGTGGTTCAACATAATATTGACATAACGGGGGTGATTCTTTTTCCGACTTTTTTCTGACATGTTGGTGGTATATCTTTCTATCTTTCTGTTGGATGTTATAAGTTGCACTGAGTAAATACAGCTGGATAAAACAAAAACTGTGTCTGTCTTCATTTCAGGCTGCAAAGCAACAAAATGTTATTGTTTTAAAGGGTGGTGATTCTTTTCTATACCCACTGTAGTACTGCTGTCCATGGGTGTCTCTGTTGCTCCTAGATAAAGGAGCCACCCTAAGACAAGAAGTGTGTACTGACTTGATCACCAGTTGAATACAAAAGGAAAAAGTATGAAAACAGAAAACGAATGCAGCCGCCATATCTAAGGATTGGTAAGCTGCACAATATTACATTTGCTTTTGAGTTTAGATACACTTTAAGGCCTCATGCACACTAGGCATCTGTTTTAGCCCCTCTGAACACCAGAACTAATGACAGGAAAAAGCTACCTAAAAATGCACCTAAAGCCACATATTGTACATATTACACTATATTACTATATATTACTATATATTACACTTTATTTTAGATTTTATTAGATCCCTTTGGTTTGTCTCCAGCATGTCGGCTGCCATCATCTCTTCTGGCAGTCACATGTGGAGACAGATACAGTGCTAATCCCGTATTTAGTTTTTTATAATAATATATATGGGACCGAACTATCAATCCTCTGCCAACATCTTATAATATTTTTATTCATATCACACCTAGTGGCTAATACATCCCGTTCACTATTTTAGGTTACAGGCCCTTATGGTCACCATGCAGTCCTGACATCCAGTATGAGTAAATACATGACACACTTTTTCTGTCCCCATCGGACATTATGTTAATACGTTTTATTAATTTTTATTTATTTTTTTATATTTTAAACAATGTAATTTTTTAATCACTCCCTACCTGCCGGCTGTCAAATGACATTGGAGCGGTGCATCTATTGTTCTGGGATGCCATCATATGACGGCGCACCAGAACGGCCTCTCTTACTCGCATGCGGGGGCGCGCAGAGTGGCAATCGTGGCTGTGCCTCATTGCTAGGACACAACGCGACCCCAATCTCGGTAAAGTGTTAATGACGTGACTCTTTACCCATGTGATCGGCTGTGTCCAATCACAGCCTGTCACATGTAAATGAGGAAATGCCGTTATTCGGCTCTCCTCGCCTCACACTGTCAGAGTGTGAGGCGAAGAGAGCCAATCAGCGGCTCCTCCTCACAAGGGAGACAAGGACATGTAATTAGGGCACTGATCATCCGTTCCCTGATTACAGAAAAGGGAAATAGAGTGCCAATCAGTGCCCACCATGAATGCCCACAATGCTCACCATTAGTGCCCACAATCAGTGCCCATAGTGCTGCCAGTCAGTGCCCATCAGTGCCTGCTCATCTAGGCACTGATGGGCATTGGCTGGCAGCACTATGGACACTGATTGTGGGCACTAATGGTGCTGCCCATCAGTGTCCATCAGTGCCACCCGTCAGTGCTCATTAGTGCCGCCCGTCAGTGCCCATAAGTGCTGCCCATCAGTGTCCATCAGTACCGCCCATCAGTGCCGTCTCTCAGTGGCCATCAGTGCTACCTCTCAGTGGCCATCAGTGCCGCCTATCAGTGCTCATCAATGCAGCCTATCAGTGCCACCTATCAGTGCCCATCAGTGCAGCATATTAGTACCTCCTCATCAGTGCCATCTCAGCAGTGCCCATAAGTGCCAACTCATCAGTTCCCATAAGTGCCACCTCATCAGTGCCAATCAGTGCAGCCTATCAGTGCCCATCAGTGCTGCCTAATCAGCGCACATCAGTGAAGGAGAAAAATTATTTATTTTCAAAATTTACTCACAGAAAATAAGAAAAACTTTTTCTTTTTTCAAAATTTTCTGTCTTTTTTCTTTTTTTTTTGTAAGAAATAAAAAACCCAGCAGTGATTAAATACCACCAAAAGAAAGCTCTATTTGTGTGAAAAAATTTATAAAAATTTCATATGGGTACAGTGTACATAGTTACGTAGTTTGTGAGGTTGAAAAAAGACATCAGTACATCCAGTTCAACCTATGATGTGTGTGTGTGTGTGTGTGTGTGTTTGCTGTTAACCGTACATTGTATACCCCTTTATGTTGTGGTCTTTAAGGTGCCCATCTAATCATTTTTTGAAACTATCAATGCTCCCTGCTGATACCACTGCTTGTGGAAGAGAATTCCACATCCTTACTGCTCTGACAGTGAAGAACCCCTTACGTATTTTAAGGTCAAACCGTTTTTCCTTTAGTTTTAGTGAGTGGCCACGCGTCTTATTGTATTCCCTTTCTCTGAAAAGTTTGTTCCTTATGCTAGGGTCGCCAGTACAGTATTTGTACATTGATATCATATCCCCTCTCAAGCGTCTCTTCTCCAGAGAGAATAAGTTCAATGCTTGTAGTCTTTCCTCATAGCTGATGTCCTCCATTCCCCTAATTATTTTTGTTGCCCTTCTCTGGGCTTTCTCCAGTTCCAGCACATCCCTTCTGAGGACCGGTGCCCAGAACTAGACAGCATACTCCAGATGTGGCTGGACCAGAGTCTTGTAGAGTGGGAGAATAATCTCTTTATTTCTGGAGTGAATTCCCTTTTTTATACATGCCAGTATTTTGTTGGCTTTGCTTGCAGCGGCTTGGCTTTGCATGCCACTGCCAAGCCTGTTGTCCACTAGTACCCCCAGGTCCTTTTCCATCTTAGATTCACCCAGAGGTCCCCCCCCTAGTGAGAAGCTTGCTTTCGTGTTTCTGACACCCAAGTGCATTACTTTACATTTTCCAACATTAAACCTCAACTGCCATGTAGTTGCCCACCTGATTATTTTGTTCAGGTCCGCTTGTAAGAATTCCACATCCTGCATAGAAGATATTGGCATGATTTGTTTAGTATCATCCGCAAATACAGAGATTGTGCTGGATATCCCCTCCTCTAAATCTTTTATGAATAAATTAAACAGGATTTGCCCCAGGACAGAACCTTGGGGGACCCCCACTTTCCACACCCATCCAATCTGAGTACTCCCCATTTATCTGGACTCTCCCCTGGAGCCAGTTCTCTATCCAGGTACTCACCCTATGCTCCATATCTACGTTCCTTAGTTTGTACAGTAAGCGTTTGTGGGGGACTGTGATACACCACCTCCACAGGCATTCCTTTGTCTAGATGGCAGCTCACTTTATCATAGAAGGTTAATAGATTGGTCTGGCAAGAACGATTTTTCATTTTTCATGAAACCATGCTGATTACTACTAATAATAAAGTTTTTATTACTAAAGACTTGTATATAGTCCTTTAACATTCCCTCCAAAATCTTGCAGACTACTGATGTTAGGCTGACCGGCCTATAGTTACCCGGGATATATCTCGGCCCTTTTTTAAATATTGGTACCACGTTGGCTTTTTTCCAATCAGCTGGCATCATACCCGCCTGTAGACTATCCTTAAAGATCAAGAATAATTCCCTAAGTACCCTCGGGTGCAAGCCATCTGGTCCCGGTGATTTAGTTATGTTAAGTTTCTCTAGTTTAGTTCTAAGTCTATCTTCTGTTAGCCATGGGGGTACTTCCTGAGGTGTATTATTTAATTTATCATTACAAGCTGGGTTAGTGTAGCACCCCGATTGTTTTGTGAAGACTGAAGAAAAGAAATTATTTAGCACTTTCGCCTTCTCTCTGTCCTCTAGGGCCAGCTTCCCTTCATCATCTTTTATGGGGCCAATGTGTTCTGGCCTCGCTTTCTTACTATTTATATACTTAAGGAATTTCTTGGGGTTTTTTTTATTCTCTTCCGCTATATGTCTCTCGTGTTCTATTTTAGCCGCCTTTATTTTGCCTTTACATTTCTTATTGCACTCTTTGTAACAGTGGCGTAACTAGAACCTTCAGGGCCCCGATGCAAGAAACCATAAAGGCCCCCCCGGACGGGGCCCTTCCCTCCCAGCCTGGTGGCGGAACGCCAGGGCCGGTCGCAAGTGCAATGTTTGTGTGGTAGTTCTGCCATTGGTGTCAGTAGTTTTTTTTTTTTAATTACATTTTTCTACCATTTGCTTTATTAATTTTTTATTTTTTACAATATTATTCTAACAGACTGACCACAGCGTGCCCCTTTTCAATGCAGAGTGACCACAGCGTGCCCCCTTTCAATGCAGAGTGACCACAGCGTGCCCCTTTTCAATGCAGAGTGACCACAGCGTGCCCCCTTTCAATGCAGACTGACCACAGCATGCCCCCTTTCAATGCAGACTGACCACAGCGTGCCCCTTTCAATGCAGAGAGACCACAGTGTGCCCCCTTTCAATGCAGAGAGACCACAGTGTGCCCCCTTTCAATACAGACTGACCACAGCGTGCCCCCTTTCAATACAGACTGACCACAGCGTGCCCCCTTTCAATGCAGAGAGACCACAGTGTGCCCCCTTTCAATACAGACTGACCACAGCATGCCCCCTTTCAATGCAGAGAGACCACAGTGTGCCCCCTTTCAATACAGACTGACCACGGTGTGCCCTCTTTCAATGCAGAAAGCCAGTGCACTTACCCGCAGCGGCGGCTTCTCCTCGAGTCATCCCGCCTCCTCCTCGACCAATGGCATGTGTTTGCCTTTCGGCCAATCCGGAAGCGGGTCTTGGACCCGCTTCCTGATTGGCTAGGAGGAGGATCCGTGTGACAATAGCGAATTTTCATTCGCTATTGTCCCACAAATGGGTGGGCTCGGGCGAATTGCTCTGCGCCCCGGGTACACCCTTTTCTGAAGCTTTTCTGTGACTTGCACTGTCAGGATGGAGCCTTCTGACAGCTCCGCTGGCATACACAGGCTCAGCGGCACGGGGGGGGGGGCTGGACGCAATGATTGTGCGGGCCGCAGGTTCCCCACCCCTGCATTAGGGGGTTAAAACAGGCGGTGAGGAGGCAACATATTGCCTTTTCACCTCCTGTCAAATGCCTCTGAAAAGCGATATGAGCATGGATCGCTTTTCAGAGGGATAGCATTTTCTTGCTGGTACTATGAACAAGCTGTAAAAAAAAAAATAGTTCTGATTGTACACATATATGGGGTCAGGATTAAAAGTAATGTGCACATACACACATAAACGCACATGTACACACATACACACACATATACATACTCCTATATAAGCACATATATACACACACACACACACACACATATATATATATATATATATATATTAGCATACACACGTACATATATCCACAAACATATACACACACATACATACATGCACACACATACATATATAGATGCACATATGCACACACATACATACATACACACACACACACACACACACACACACACACACACACACACACACACACACATACATACAAGCACACACATACAGTACATATATAGATACATATAAACACACACATACATACACATACAGTACAAACACATACATACACACACACATACAGTACACATACATACACACACATACAGTACACACACATACATACATACATAAATGCACATAGAAAGCCTTTTTTTTAAGACGGAGAGAGAGAGGACAGTACCTTCTTCCTGTGACTTCCTGCCGGGTATTGCACTGTAGGGGGAGGCAGAGAGCACAGCACACACTCTGTTTTCACTTTCCTAAGGGAGACCAGCTTCCTCTATGCTGATTTACAGTTCGGCTGAGGATCGAGGAGCTCCGGTCTCAGCTGCGGTTGCCGCTCCTCATATCTATACATACAGGGGGCCCTCTCAGGCCCCCTGCAGCATGGGGCCCGGTCACCATGGCGACCCCTGTAAGTCCGCCCCTGCTTTGTAATGCTTGAATGCTGCCAATGACCCCTCAGCCTTGTATTTTTTGAAGGCATTTTCTTTAGTATTAATATGCATTTTTTTGTTGGAGTTTAGCCACCCAGGGTTTACTTTTGCTCTTTTAAATTTATTCCCCTTTGGAATGCACTGGCCAATCCCTTTGTTTAGTATGCTCTTGAAGCACTCCTATTTTTCCTCCGTGTTCTTTGTTCCCAGGGTTCTATCCCATTTGATATTTTCTAGCAAAGAGCGCAGTTTTGGGGAATTGGCTCTTTTAAAATTCAGTGTCCTTATATTACCCTTGTGTTTACTATTACCATGATTAATACTAAAACTAATTGACCTATGGTCACTATTTCCTAAGTTGCCCCATATTTCTATATCCGTGAGCAGGTCTGTATTGTTGGTAATGAGTAGGTCTAGTACCGCATTGTTTCTTGTTGGTGCGTTCACCATCTGACCCATGAAATTGTCCTGCAAAACATTTAGGAACTGCCGAGCCTTGCATGAATGTGCAGTTCCTTCTGCCCAGTCTATATCTGGATAAATAAAGTCCCCCATTATAATGACATTTCCCATCCTTGCTACCAATCCAACCTGGGAAAGGAGGTCCGCCTCCCCCTCCTTCCTCTGGTTGGGGGGTCTATAGCATACGCCCAATATTACTTTTCCCATAGCATGTATATATGTGTATATGTGTATTTGACCACGCAATTGTCATTCAAAATGTGAGAGCGCTGAAAGCTGAAAATTGGCCTGGGCAGGAAGGGGATGAAAGTGCCCTGTATTGAAGCAGTTAAACAATGTGATTTGCTAGTTTCAGCTGTTTGTTAAGTTATTGTTGTGTCACCTGTATGAACTCTAATTCCACTGATTTTATTTTATACTGTGTAATTTATGACATGATTAGTTATCTAGTCTTGTATTAGTCTTTTAACAAACTCCCCAGCACTTGTAAGCCTATTTTAGTGGAGAAATAGGTGCAGTTTGGAACCGATCCCTTAGTGTTACTCTGACACCCCCAGGGTCCCTGGTTCCCTACTTATACCTCTTCCAAGATTGCTAGTCAGATTGCCTGATGAAGGAGCACGCATGCTCCAAACGTGCTTACCACCCAACTCCACCTGACATCCGGATGTGATGTTGCTTGGCTTTTTTTTTTTTTTTTTTTTTAATAGAAAATAAGTTTATTTGTGCTGCAAAAATACAATACAAAATACAAAAACTCATTAACACGTGAGTTACACACTGTAACGCTCCTGCGTTTTTGTAGTAGGCTGGATATGCAGCTGCAAAATCTCCACTCAGTAGTCATGTAGAGATGTGTTGAATAACCAGATCCAACTCTCCAGACTCATCACTGTGGGCCTGTCAGCTTCAACATACAGATATATACACACTCAATAAGATGTTCCTGGAGTGGTAGAATGTATATGACAGTATGAAGGTGTTGTGCTGAAGGGACATGTGTGAACAGTGATAGAGATGGTAAGTACTTGATAGGTTTGTTCAGGAGAGTACTAGATGGTATCAGGTAGAGTGCAGATAGGTTAGTAATCGAGTATGGTGACAGGTGGTAAGGACAGCAGATGACAATTACAGGATAGACTAACCCAGTGCAAGGATAGATGGTAGTAGACTCAAGAGCTAGCAATCTATGTAGCAGTGCAGATGATAGATGGTAGTAGACTTAAGAGCAAGCAATCTATGTAACAGTGCAGATGATAGATGGTAGTAGACTCAAGAGCTAGCAATCTATGTAACAGTGCAGATAGTAGATGGTAGTAGGCTCAAGAGCTAGCAATCTATGCAACAGTGCAGATGATAGATAGTGTAAGTAGGTTATGGAGGATTCCCCTGTGGGGTACTTATCACTAGTAAATGTTAGTAGTAGAGGGGTCCAGTAGAGAGGGGAAGATCCGGTAGCGAGATACAGGGATCAGTAGCGAGGTTCCAGTCTGCTCCTGGTAGAAGCAAACAGCTGGAGGTTCCGACAGCAAGACAGGCTTGAAAGCATGTGGATACACAAGGCAGGTTGAACGAACGATGTGAGTGAGAACGCCGGCGGTTGAAATAGCCGCTCTGCGGCGCTCAGCGATGACATCATCTGTCTTAAAGGTGTATGCGTACCACCTATTAAGAAAAGGTGGGACGCATATTTGGAAGGAAATAAATTATTAAGGGTACCTGAGGTACCAGAATCTTACACACACTTGTGAAACACTTAAAGTGAAATAAGTGAAACGAGATATACCTTCACCGTACAATAGTTGCTTGGCTTTTAAAGAGTGTACCCATGGCCCAGGAAGCGTTGGGAGCCGTCAGCGCAACCGTGACGAGAGCACTCCACATTGTACCGCAGCTCGTCATCCCCCAGAGTGGATGAACACTTTATATCCAGATACATGTGCTCACATCTCTATTATCCTGTGAGTTTTCTTCATCTGTTTTGAATAAACATACCCTTTTGCTGCACTTAGATGGCACTGCTCTTCCTTTTTGTTTTGCACAGGAAATTATGCAATCTCCTCTCCTGGAGCCCTTTTTCGGTTCCAGCGAGCGAGGAGAGAGCATCAACAGTGAGTACACAAGAACTACACTGACACCAGTACACATAGGCACATATTTCACCCCGTGACCCCCCCCCAATTAACCCTTTCGCTCCCTGTCACAGTGGGCCTGATTCATAGTACGGGGAATTGGCGTTTCGGCGGGATTTTGCGAACCGGTGAATTTTTAAGTCTGAAATTGGTATTCAAAGAACGGCGGGCGGAAAATAACGCCAACTGTGAGATTCATTAAGATCAACTAATGTCAGGACTGGACTTAAAAACAGTCCAGCTAAAAGGTGGACTAATTTTTTCAAAATCACAAAATATGGCAGGAAAAAAATAAAAAATGTGTGGGAAAGATGTGTTATATGATTTTGAGCTAAACTGCTTTTAAACTGTGTGAAAATGTTAAGTAGAAAAAAAGATATTAATAAAAGTGTAAAATGCAAATATAGCTCCAGAGTCAATTTCTGGCAGATAGCCCATGTGAGCATGCTCCAAACCAAAAACAAGGCTGAAAATAACGTTTTTGAAAACGTTAGTGGGAGTTTTATTGAATTTGCGGCAAATACCGCCGCAAATTCGCGGTAAAACGGCGCTATTCCGGCGCTAATAATTTTTTTTTTTTTTTTTTATTTATTTTTTTTTTTATTTTTTTTTTGCACATATCTTTGTATGTCTATATATATATATATATATATATATATATATATATATATATATATATGAATCACAAAAAAAATATATCTATACATAAATATATATATGTGTGTGTGTGTATATATATATATATATATAAACACACACACATATATATGTATATATGTATATATATATATATATATATATATATATATATATAGATAGATAGATAGATAGATAGATAGATAGATAGATAGATAGATAGATAGATAGATAGATACCCAAAAATAATTACCGTATATACTCGAGTATAAGCCGACCCGAGTATAAGCCGAGACCCCTACTTTTACCACAAAAAGATGGGAAAAATGATTGACTCGAGTATAAGCCTAGGGTGAGAATGCAGGGCGGCGGGCATGGTGCAGGAGAATGCAGGGTGACTGGCATGGTGCAGGAGAATGCAGGGTACTGGCATGGTACAGGAGAATGCAGGGTACTGGCATGGTACAGGAGAATGCAGGGTACTGGCATGGTGCAGGAGAATGCAGGGTACTGGCATGGTGCAGGAGAATGCAGGGTACTGGCATGGTACAGGAGAATGCAGGGTACTGGCATGGTGCAGGAGAATGCAGGGTACTGGCATGGTGCAGGAGAATGCAGGGTACTGGCATGGTGCAGGAGAATGCAGGGTACTGGCATGGTGCAGGAGAATGCAGGGTACTGGCATGGTGCAGGAGATTGCAGGGTACTGGCATGGTGCAGGAGAATGCAGGGTACTGGCATGGTACAGGAGAATGCAGGGTACTGGCATGGTGCAGGAGAATGCAGGGTACTGGCATGGTGCAGGAGAATGCAGGGTACTGGCATGGTGCAGGAGAATGCAGGGTACTGGCATGGTGCAGGAGAATGCAGGGTACTGGCATGGTGCAGGAGATTGCAGGGTACTGGCATGGTGCAGGAGATTGCATGGTGCAGGAGATTGCAGGGTACTGGCATGGTTGCTGGAGATTGCAGGGTACTGGCATGGTGCAGGAGATTGCAGGGTACTGGCATGGTACTAGAGGATCCGGGGTTGTGGGCATACTACAGGAGATGCAGTGCTGTGGGCATGGTACATGTGGACCATGCCCGCAGCACTGCATCCCTCGTAGTGTGCCCGCAGCCCATGGCAGGTAGTGAAGCTGTTTCACTTACCTGTTCCAGAGGCGCCGACATGTCATTGCGCACGCGCCGCCGCCGCTCGTATACTTTCGGCTATTCCCGGCCTCTCCCGAGCGGCGCCGGGAATAGCCGAAATTACACGAGCGGCGGCGGCGCGTGCGCGGTAACATGTATGCGACGGGCGGCGCCATTTTTAAACCTTAAACCCGTCGGAGAGGACTTTTTTTTCCTTGACTCGAGTATAAGCCGAGGGGGACGTTTTCAGCACAAAAAAATGTACTGAAAAACTCGGCTTATACTCGAGTATATACGGTATATGTATATATATATATGTTTTATTTATTGATTTGCCTATGTGTATATATATATATATTTATATATATATGAAAAGGAACACTAACACGGCTCCTCCCCGAAAATTAAACATTGTATATGTGTGAAATTAATATATTTTTGGGTTGGTTAGATATAGAATGTAACAATAATATATGTTTTTTTGCATATGTGTATATATATATATATATGCAAAAAACTATATATTATTGTTACTTCCTATATCTAACCAACCCCAAAAATATATTAATTTCACACATATACAATGTTTCATTTTTGGGGATTTGCTGTATTAGTGTTGTTTGTCATATATAACAACATACAGTTGTAGGTAGTTCAGGGATTCGAACACCCAAATACACTGTTGCAAGGCAGCGGTGCTAACCACTTAACTACCTAAAGCTAATGACATTTTTTCAAAGCATGTGTGATTTGTACTTTAAAAAAAAAAAAAAAAATTATATATATATATATATATTCTATTTAGACCCAATTCAAGCTCAAATAATTTTTATTTATTAAAATTTTTTGATGGACTAATTGAATCAAACTATATTAATTTTTAGAGCCCATTCACATTAGCGCGACTTGTCAGGCAACTTGTCAGCCTGACAAGTCGCGGTATGTCGCGGTCCATTGAGTAGTACAGGACCCGTTCTAATAGGAGCGACACAAGTCACTCCGACTTAGAAAAAGGGTCCTGTACCACTTTGGGGCGACCTCGGAGCGACTTGCATAGACTTCCAGTATGTGAAGTCTCTGCAATTTGCAGTGCACAGCGGTGCATGCGACTTCACAGGTCGCCCCCCGAAGTCGTGTCGCCTCAATGTGAATGGGCTCTAAAGGTGCCAGTGCATGTATGCTTGGTATAAAGATAACAAGAAACAAAAAAAAAAAAAAACCTCAGAGACCACAATTCCCATATAATTAACCTAGTTTCAGGGCCGATCCTAGGGTCACAGGCGCCTGGGTGCAGAAATTTTTCTGGCGCCCCCATATGGGCGTGGTCATCTTACTAGCTCCTCCCCTTTACACATGTTTCTATGGCAACGACTCAAACACAGAGATGCTCCCCTAAGAAGTCTTCCTTACCCCGGGACCCTCCTACGATCTCTTAACAATAAACAAATTACAGGAAGAGAAGCAGAGTACTCTAATGGGAACTGGAGGGGGGTCTATCTAATGGACACAGAGAGGGCATCTGTTAGAGAGTCTGTTAGACAGAGCCCCCAGACAGGAGATGGTAAGAGACTGAAGACTTGATACAAGAGATGGTCAGAGACTGCGGATATGATACAAGAGATCAATGCATTGATGCAGCCTCATCAGTGCCCACCAAATGCAGTCTACCAGAGCCCACCAAATGCAGCCTTATCAGTGCCCACCAAATGCAGGCTTATCAGTGCCCACCAAATGCAGCCTTATCAGTGCCCACCAAATGCAGCCTACCAGTGCCCACCAAATGCAGCTTACCAGTGCCCACCAAATGCAGCTTACCAGTGCCCACCAAATGCAGCCTTATCAGTGCCCACCAAATGCAGCCTACCAGTACCCACCAAATGCAGCCTTATCAGTGCCCACCAAATGCAGCCTACCAGTGCCCACCAAATGCAGCCTCATCAGTGCCCACCAAATGCAGCTTACCAGTGCCCACCAAATGCAGCTTACCAGTGCCCACCAAATGCAGCCTACCAGTGTCCACCAAATGCAGCCTTATCAGTGCCCACCAAATGCAGCCTTATCAGTGCCCACCAAATGCAGCCTACCAGTACCCACCAAATGCAGCCTTATCAGTGCCCACCAAATGCAGCCTACCAGTGCCCACCAAATGCAGCCTCATCAGTGCCCACCAAATGCAGCTTACCAGTGCCCACCAAATGCAGCTTACCAGTGCCCACCAAATGCAGCCTACCAGTACCCACCAAATGCAGCCTTATCAGTGCCCACCAAATGCAGCCTACCAGTGCCCACCAAATGCAGCCTCATCAGTGCCCACCAAATGCAGCTTACCAGTGCCCACCAAATGCAGCTTACCAGTGCCCACCAAATGCAGCCTACCAGTGTCCACCAAATGCAGCCTTATCAGTGCCCACCAAATGCAGCCTTATCAGTGCCCACCAAATGCAGCCTACCAGTACCCACCAAATGCAGCCTTATCAGTGCCCACCAAATGCAGCCTACCAGTGCCCACCAAATGCAGCCTCATCAGTGCCCACCAAATGCAGCTTACCAGTGCCCACCAAATGCAGCTTACCAGTGCCCACCAAATGCAGCCTACCAGTGCCCACCAAATGCAGCCTTATCAGTGCCCACCAAATGCGGCTTACCAGAGCCCACCAAATGCAGCCTTATCAGTGTCCACCAAATGCAGCCTTATCAGTGTCCACCAAATACAGCCTTCCAGTGCCCACCAAATGCAGCCTTATCAGTGCCCACCAAATGCAGCCTACCAGTGCCCACCAAATGCAGCTTACCAGTCCCCACAAAATGCAGCTTACCAGTGCCCACCAAATGCAGATTACCAGTGCCCACCAAATGCAGCCTACCAGTGCCAACCAAATGCAGCCTTATCAGTGCCCACCAAATGTGGCTTACCAGAGCCCACCAAATGCAGCCTTATCAGTGTCCACCAAATGCAGCCTTCCAGTGCCCACCAAATACAGCCTTCCAGTGCCCACCAAATGCAGCCTTATCAGTGCCCACCAAATGCAGATTACCAGTGCCCACCAAATGCAGCTTACCAGTGCCCACCAAATGCAGCCTTATCAGTGCCCACCAAATGCAGCCTACCAGTGCCCACCAAATGCAGCCTTATCAGTGTCCACCAAATGCAGCCTTCCAGTGCCCACCAAATACAGCCTTCCAGTGCCCACCAAATGCAGCCTTATCAGTGCCCACCAAATGCAGATTACCAGTGCCCACCAAATGCAGCTTACCAGTGCCCACCAAATGCAGGCTTATCAGTGCCCACCAAATGCAGCCTTATCAGTGCCCACCAAATGCAGCCTACCAGTGCCCACCAAATGCAGCTTACCAGTGCCCACCAAATGCAGCCTTATCAGTGCCCACCAAATGCAGGCTTATCAGTGCCCACCAAATGCAGCCTTATCAGTGCCCACCAAATGCAGCCTACCAGTGCCCACCAAATGCAGCTTACCAGTGCCCACCAAATGCAGCTTACCAGTGCCCACCAAATGCAGCCTTATCAGTGCCCACCAAATGCAGCCTACCAGTACCCACCAAATGCAGCCTTATCAGTGCCCACCAAATGCAGCCTACCAGTGCCCACCAAATGCAGCCTCATCAGTGCCCACCAAATGCAGCTTACCAGTGCCCACCAAATGCAGCTTACCAGTGCCCACCAAATGCAGCCTACCAGTGCCCACCAAATGCAGCCTTATCAGTGCCCACCAAATGCAGCCTTATCAGTGCCCACCAAATGCAGCCTACCAGTACCCACCAAATGCAGCCTTATCAGTGCCCACCAAATGCAGCCTACCAGTGCCCACCAAATGCAGCCTCATCAGTGCCCACCAAATGCAGCTTACCAGTGCCCACCAAATGCAGCTTACCAGTGCCCACCAAATGCAGCCTACCAGTGCCCACCAAATGCAGCCTTATCAGTGCCCACCAAATGCGGCTTACCAGAGCCCACCAAATGCAGCCTTATCAGTGTCCACCAAATGCAGCCTTATCAGTGTCCACCAAATACAGCCTTCCAGTGCCCACCAAATGCAGCCTTATCAGTGCCCACCAAATGCAGCCTACCAGTGCCCACCAAATGCAGCTTACCAGTCCCCACAAAATGCAGCTTACCAGTGCCCACCAAATGCAGATTACCAGTGCCCACCAAATGCAGCC
This sequence comes from Pelophylax lessonae, assembly GCF_965119305.1. Taxonomy (NCBI): domain Eukaryota; kingdom Metazoa; phylum Chordata; class Amphibia; order Anura; family Ranidae; genus Pelophylax; species Pelophylax lessonae. The sequence continues at coordinate 178,223,397 of NC_138770.1, read as the reverse complement.
TACCAGTGCCAACCAAATGCAGCCTTATCAGTGCCCACCAAATGCAGATTACCAGTGCCCACCAAATGCAGCTTACCAGTGCCCACCAAATGCAGCCTTATCAGTGCCCACCAAATGCAGCCTACCAGTGCCCACCAAATGCAGCCTTATCAGTGTCCACCAAATGCAGCCTTCCAGTGCCCACCAAATACAGCCTTCCAGTGCCCACCAAATGCAGCCTTATCAGTGCCCACCAAATGCAGATTACCAGTGCCCACCAAATGCAGCTTACCAGTGCCCACCAAATGCAGGCTTATCAGTGCCCACCAAATGCAGCCTTATCAGTGCCCACCAAATGCAGCCTACCAGTGCCCACCAAATGCAGCTTACCAGTGCCCACCAAATGCAGCCTTATCAGTGCCCACCAAATGCAGGCTTATCAGTGCCCACCAAATGCAGCCTTATCAGTGCCCACCAAATGCAGCCTACCAGTGCCCACCAAATGCAGCTTACCAGTGCCCACCAAATGCAGCTTACCAGTGCCCACCAAATGCAGCCTTATCAGTGCCCACCAAATGCAGCCTACCAGTACCCACCAAATGCAGCCTTATCAGTGCCCACCAAATGCAGCCTACCAGTGCCCACCAAATGCAGCCTCATCAGTGCCCACCAAATGCAGCTTACCAGTGCCCACCAAATGCAGCTTACCAGTGCCCACCAAATGCAGCCTACCAGTGCCCACCAAATGCAGCCTTATCAGTGCCCACCAAATGCAGCCTTATCAGTGCCCACCAAATGCAGCCTACCAGTACCCACCAAATGCAGCCTTATCAGTGCCCACCAAATGCAGCCTACCAGTGCCCACCAAATGCAGCCTCATCAGTGCCCACCAAATGCAGCTTACCAGTGCCCACCAAATGCAGCTTACCAGTGCCCACCAAATGCAGCCTACCAGTGCCCACCAAATGCAGCCTTATCAGTGCCCACCAAATGCGGCTTACCAGAGCCCACCAAATGCAGCCTTATCAGTGTCCACCAAATGCAGCCTTATCAGTGTCCACCAAATACAGCCTTCCAGTGCCCACCAAATGCAGCCTTATCAGTGCCCACCAAATGCAGCCTACCAGTGCCCACCAAATGCAGCTTACCAGTCCCCACAAAATGCAGCTTACCAGTGCCCACCAAATGCAGATTACCAGTGCCCACCAAATGCAGCCTACCAGTGCCAACCAAATGCAGCCTTATCAGTGCCCACCAAATGTGGCTTACCAGAGCCCACCAAATGCAGCCTTATCAGTGTCCACCAAATGCAGCCTTCCAGTGCCCACCAAATACAGCCTTCCAGTGCCCACCAAATGCAGCCTTATCAGTGCCCACCAAATGCAGATTACCAGTGCCCACCAAATGCAGCCTTATCAGTGCCCACCAAATGCAGCCTACCAGTGCCCACCAAATGCAGCCTTATCAGTGTCCACCAAATGCAGCCTTCCAGTGCCCACCAAATACAGCCTTCCAGTGCCCACCAAATGCAGCCTTATCAGTGCCCACCAAATGCAGATTACCAGTGCCCACCAAATGCAGCTTACCAGTGCCCACCAAATGCAGCTTACCAGTGCCCACCAAATGCAGCCTTATCAGTGCCCACCAAATGCAGCCTACCAGTGCCCACCAAATGCAGCCTTATCAGTGTCCACCAAATGCAGCCTTCCAGTGCCCACCAAATACAGCCTTCCAGTGCCCACCAAATGCAGCCTTATCAGTGCCCACCAAATGCAGCTTACCAGTGCCCACCAAATGCAGCCTTATCAGTGTCCACCAAATGCAGCCTTCCAGTGCCCACCAAATACAGCCTTCCAGTGCCCACCAAATGCAGCCTTATCAGTGCCCACCAAATGCAGCCTACCAGTGCCCACCAAATGCAGCTTACCAGAGCCCACCAAATGCAGCCTACCAGTGCCCACCAAATGCAGATTACCAGAGCCCACCAAATGGAGCCTTAACAGTGCCCACCAAATGCAGCCTACCCCCCACCCTGACCACACGCTCAGATACCCCCCACTCTGATCACACCCCCCAGATACCCCACCATCCGGATCACAAACACCTCCAGATACCCCCACCCTGATCACACGCCCAGATACCCTCACTCTGAACACGCCCCCCAGCTACCCCCTACTCTGATCACGCCCCCCCCCCCCCCAGATACTCCTTCATCCTTATCGCACACCTCCAGCTTACCAGTGCCCACCAAATGCAGCCTTATCAGTGCCCACCAAATGCAGCCTACCAGTGCCCACCAAATGCAGCCTTATCAGTGTCCACCAAATGCAGCCTTCCAGTGCCCACCAAATACAGCCTTCCAGTGCCCACCAAATGCAGCCTTATCAGTGCCCACCAAATGCAGCTTACCAGTGCCCACCAAATGCAGCCTTATCAGTGTCCACCAAATGCAGCCTTCCAGTGCCCACCAAATACAGCCTTCCAGTGCCCACCAAATGCAGCCTTATCAGTGCCCACCAAATGCAGCCTACCAGTGCCCACCAAATGCAGCTTACCAGAGCCCACCAAATGCAGCCTACCAGTGCCCACCAAATGCAGATTACCAGAGCCCACCAAATGGAGCCTTAACAGTGCCCACCAAATGCAGCCTACCCCCCACCCTGACCACACGCTCAGATACCCCCCACTCTGATCACACCCCCCAGATACCCCACCATCCGGATCACAAACACCTCCAGATACCCCCACCCTGATCACACGCCCAGATACCCTCACTCTGAACACGCCCCCCAGCTACCCCCCACTCTGATCATACCCCCTACTCTGATCACGCCCCCCCCCCAGATACTCCTTCATCCTTATCGCACACCTCCAGATATCCCCACTCTGATCACATGCTCAGATACCCCCTACTCTGAAAACACCCCTCATATACCAGCCCCCACTCTGATCACACCCCCCAAATACCCCCCCCACTCTGATCACAGCCCCCAGATACCCCCCATACTCTGAAAACTCCCCTCATATACCCACCCCCACGCTGATCACACCCCCTTAGATACCCCCTCACTCTGACCACCCCCCCTCCAGATACCCACCACACTCTAAACACACCACCTAGATACCCCCCCACCTAGATATCTCACCCCACTCTGATCACACCCCCCTAAATACCCCCCAGTCTGCTCATACACTACAGTCTTTCTTTACATTACAGTATCTCCCCTGTCTGGGGACACTTACTTTTGTCAGGCTCCAGAATGAGGACACATCATGGGACAGCCTCAGACATTAGGCTCACTACAGGCTCCTGGGGGAGGAGCCGAGTGCAGAGGGGTGGAGCCCTGTCCATAGTGCTGCATGTGGATCTTCTGATTGGCCCTCCGCTGTGGCCAATGGAGACAGAATAGGCGTGGACTAAAGCATGTGAGAGACACCGGCCGCTCTCTCTTCTCCCGCACTGATAAGGGAGGGGGAGGGGGGCACTCTGACAGCCCGCAGCTCGCCTCTCCCCAGTGTCACAGCGCCGGCCCTGTGTACACCTCTGGAGGAGGAGAGGACAGACCGGCGCCGCAGCTAGTCTCTCCCCTGTGTCACAGCGCTGGTCTGTGTACGCCGCTGGAGGAGGAGAGGACTCAGTGCCACTGGAGCTTCGGCGCCCCTCCCCCGCCTCAGCTCGCGGCGCCTGGGTGCGGTGAACCCCGTGAACCCGCCCAGGATCGGCCCTGCCTAGTTTAGTGAAACTGTATAAAATCAACAAATTTTTAAAAATAATCCTGCGTGCTGGAAATTATATATAGGTGTTTAAAACATTTATTTCTGTGAAAAATTAGTATTTTAAACTTAAATTGATAGGCTAAGAAACTATCAGTGGCATATATTATGAAATAAATGTAACAAAGTGATTATGTTTGTGTAAATTGTGTTTTGCAAAAATGTTGCAAATATGTATTGAGCTTGAGCTTGATTAAGGCTCCGTTCACATGTGGGCGTTTTGGGGCGTTTTTGGGGCGTTTTTCTGCTCTAGGATCAGCTCTCAAAACGCCCAACAAGACAAATCCTATTCATTTCAATGGCCCCTGTTCACATCTGAGCGTTTTGACGCTGTATACAAAACGCCCAACGCTCAAAAAAGTACATGAGCTTCTTTTTGGGCAGATTACAGGCGTTTTCCATTGATCTCTATTCAATCTAAAAACGCCTGCACAAAAATCGCGGTAAAAATCGCGGTAAAATCGCGGTAAAAAACGCCGCAAAAATCGCGGTAAAATCGCGGTAAAAAAACGCGCGAAAAACGCTACGCTCAGGTGTGAATGTAGCCTAAATAAACTGAGCAAAATATCCAAGTGGTTAGCACAGCTGCCATGCAACAATGTATTTGGGTGTTCAAATCCCTGAACTACCTACAACTGTCTGTTGTTATATATGACAAGCAACACCCCAAAAATAAAACATTGTATATGTGTGAAATTAATATATTTGTTGAGTGGGGAGCCATATTAGTGTTGCTTCCTATATAAAGCCACATTACACTCTGAAAAATAGCAGTGTTTGAGCTTGCAAATCTGAGAATTTGCAAATTGATTGAACATATGCAGTGCAACCCCAGAACTCAGAATTCAACAACCCAAAAAAAAAAAAAGATATATAGATATATATATAAAAAATTACTACATCAAGTCAACACACATAGGAAATGCTTTCAATAATCTCAGAATGAGCACAAAGTGGCTTTTTTTATTTAGACTAATGGGCCATACACACTATAAGATTTTCTGAAGATTTTTTCCTTTAGATTTACCAAAACCAGATAATATGAGGTCAAACCTAAACACTTTCAATTTGTATGCAATCTGGCAGGCCCTTGCACTACATAGAAAAGGTAAATCTGAAGGAAAAAGTCTTCAGAAAACCTTATAGTGTGTATGGCCATACATGATCCAATTTTCTTACAATTTTCTGTCCAATTTTCTTGAAATTTACCTTCAAGTATGTAGTACAAAGGCCTGCCTAATTGGATACAAGTGAAAGTGTTGTTTAGCTTTGACATCACATTATGTGGTTTGTGGTTAATCTATCAGAAAATTGTACAACAAAAATTGAACATGTATGGCCATACACACTATAAGATTTTCCGAAGACTTTTTCCTTCAGATTTACCTTTTCTATGTAGTGCAAGGGCCTGCAAGATTGCATACAAATTGAAAGTGTTTAGGTTTGACCTCACATTATCTGGTTTTGGTAAATCTAAAGGAAAAAGTCTTCAGAAAATCTTAAGCCCCGTACACACGTACTGATCGTCGGCCGAACGATCGGCTGTCTTTTGTCCAGGGCTGTCCTGTCTGTTGAAAACTGCAAAAGACTGCACACGAATTTTGTCGGCCAACAACAGACGACTGCAGAAGTGATGTCATGTGATGGTTAACTTTCGGTGTTTTTTCTTTTCTGAGCATGCCCAGTCTTGCAAATCAGCCGATTGTCGGCCGAATTCTGTACTGACTGGCGAACAATCGGCCGTTCTGGTGTTGGCCAACAAAAATTTTAATGCCTGCGCGACAGATTCTGTTCGGCCGAAAATGCGCTGTCGGCTGTCGGAAGCATCATACTAACACGCCTACAATCGGCCGATCGGTCGTCGGCCGAATATTTACGGCCGAAGATCGGTACGTGTGTACGAGGCATTATAGTGTGTATGGCCCATTAAGCTGGCCATACATGTTCAACTTTTGTTGTACAATTTTCTGGTAGATCTACCACAAACCACATAATGTGAGGTCAAAGCTAAAAAACACATTCACTTGTATCTAATTAGGCAGGCCTTTGTACTATATACTTGAAGGTAAATTTCAAGAAAATTGGACAGAAAATTGTAAGAAAATTGGAACATGTATGGCCAGCCTTAAGCCTCGTACACACGCACCGATTGTCGGCCGTAAACATTAGGCCGACGACCGATCGGCCGATTGTAGGCTTGTTAGTATGATGCTTCCGACAGCCGACAGCGCATTTTCGGCCGAACAGAATCTGTCATGCAGGCATTAAAATTTTTGTTGGCCAACACCAGAACGGCCGATTGTTCGCCAGTCAGTACAGAATTCGGCCGACAATCAGCAGATTTGCAAGACTGGGCATGCTCAGAAAAGAAAAAACACACGGAAAGTTAACCATCACATGACATCACTTCTGCAGTCGTCTGTTGTTGGCCGACAAAATTCGTGTGCAGTCTTTTGCAGTTTTCAACAGACAGGACAGCCCTGGACAAAAGACGGCCGATCGGTCGGCCGACGATCGGTACGTGTGTACGAGGCATTAGTCTAAATGAAAAAGCCACTTTGTGCTCATGCTGAGATTATTGAAAGCATTTCTTATGTGTGTTGACTTGTAAGAAACTTGGATCATGGATGGCCAGCCAAACACTCATTCATTAGTGAACTGGTGATTTTGGTTTAGGAACCAACAGACCCAATTAAAGCGGTTGTAAACCCTATAAAAAAAAAAATAAAAAAAAAAAACCTGCAAGACAAAGGCATAATGAGCTAGTATGCATCGCATACTAGCCCATTATGTGTAACTTACCTTAGAACGAAGCCCCGACACGGACCCCCGGACATCGCTGCGTGCGCTGCCATGATCCCTCGTCGTCTCTTCCGGGTTCGGCGGCTCCGGCGCGCTGATTGGCCGGAAGAGACGGCTCCGGCGCGATGATTGGCCGGAGCCGCGATGACGTCACTCCCGCGCATGCGCGCGGGAGTGATTTTTCCGGCAAGCTCCCGGCAAGTTAATTGAAGGTCCCCCCGGACCTTCAGAGCGCATGCGCCGCTCGCGCGAGCGGCTGCATGCACTGTAAATATCTCCTAAACCGTAAACCTTAATATAGGCTTACCTGTAGGTAAAAGTGTCAAAAAGCGGGATACTACCGCTTTAATTACTTTGCTGGGCGTTTCTTATACTGGGTGGGTGTAGTTTAACCAAGGTTATATAAAGGGATGTATGAGATCATATCATTTGGCCTGTGGAAGGGCCACAGGTCTTTATGTCCGAATTTGCTTTTGGGGGTGGGGTTTGCTGGCATGCCTAATGATCCATATTGCAGTAAGTGTATTCTGTTGGATGAATACTTTTCATGCTCCAACTGTTTGGTATAGTTTTTGCAAAGTGTGTCTTTATGTACTCTATACATGTTTTTTTTTTATTTTCATGCCTCTGTGTAGCTGTATGTTCTACTGATTTGATGGTATTTAAATGAAAAGGCAGGCTCATGCAAACAATTAACATAAAAGTATGTTGGGTATGTTTTATGCTTAATACTAAGGTGTCTACAACTTATTTTGCTTGACTTTTGGATATTGTAAGCTCTATCTATCCATCATATGTTGTATCTTTTTGCACTGTAATTTGAATAAAAATTACTTGATTTGGGGGTTTTGGGGGGGGGGGGACATTTCACATTTCACATGCTTGCTTGAGTGATTACTGATGTTTTATACATGTTCAATAAAGCTTATTCATTTGTACACAGCTCCTGGTTTTTTGTTTTCTTTTCTTCATATTTGTCTAGATGTAATTCAGATACCTTTTGTGTCTATTGAATGTAATCCATTTCTTGTATTTTTTGTGTGTGTGCAATGGCAGTACAGTATGAACATGGGTAGGGTTTCTCCCTTTACTCCAGCAAAGTGTGTATGGGTGTGGGCAGTGGCGTAGCGTGGGTTGTCAGCACCCGGGGCAAGGCAAGTAATTTGCGCCCCCTAACCCACGGGATTTTAGCACTTGAGTCTCTTCCACTAGATTAGTTAAAGAAACCCTTACCCCCTAAGCACATGTATTGTTTGTTATAAAAATACTGATGTAATTAAAGTAAAATGCATCTTAATACAAGTTTGAATGACCAGCGTGCCCCCTTTCAAAGTAAAATGCATCTAAATACAAGTTTGAATGACCAGCGTGCCCCCTTTCAATGCAGAGAGACCAGCACGCCCCCTTTCAATGCAGAATGACCAGCGTGCCCCCTTTCAATGCAGAGAGACCAGCGTGCCCCATTTCAATGCAGAGAGACCAGCATGCCCCCTTTCAATGCAGAATGACCAGCGTGCCCCCTTTCAATGCAGAATGACCAGCGTGCCCCCTTTCAATGCAGAGAGACCAGCTTGCCCCCATTGAATGCAGAGAGACCAGCGCGCCCCCTTTCAATGCAGAATGACCAGTGTGCCCCCTTTCAATGCAGAATGACCAGCATGCCCCCTTTCAATGCAGAGAGACCAGCGTGCCCCCTTTCAATGCAGAGCGACCAGCGTTCCCCCATTCAATGCAGAGAGACCAGCGTTCCCCCATTCAATGCAGAATGACCAGCGTGCCCCCATTCAATGCAGAGAGAACCGCGTGCCCCCTTTCAATGCAGAATGACCAGCGTGTCCCCATTCAATGCAGAATGACCAGCGTGCCCCCTTTCATTGCAGAGTGACCAGCGTGCCCCCTTTCAATGCAGAATGACCAGCGTGCCCCCTTTCAATGCAGAGTGACCAGCGTGCCCCCTTTCAATGCAGAGAGACCAGCGTGCCCCTTTTCAATGCAGAGAGACCAGCGTGCCCCCTTTCAATGCAGAGAGACCAGCGTGCCCCCTTTCAATGCAGAGAGACCAGCGTGCCCCCTTTCAATACAGAGAGACCAGCGTGCCCCCTTTCAATGCAGAGTGACCAGCGTGCCCTCTTTCAATGCAGACAGACCAGCGTGCCCCCTTCAATGCAAAGAGACTTGCCTGCAGCGGCGGCTTCTCCTCGGTTCCCCGCGTTTCCTCAAGTCCTCCCGCCTCCTCCTTTTGGCCAATCAGGAACGGGTCTCGGACCCGCTTCCTGATTGGCCAGGAGGAGGATCCATGTGACAATAGCGAATTTTCATTTGCTATTGTCACACAATGGGTGGGCTCGGGGCGCACTGTTCTGCGCCCCGGGTCCATACTTTTTTGAAGCCTATTAGAGCCTCTGGCTCTAATCAGGTGATTAAAAAAAAAAACCCCACTCTGTGACAGCGCCAGGCTGCTGACTCACTCACTGCTAAACTGACTGAGCAGTGAGGAGAGGCGGCATAGGCAGGGCTTGATTTGCAACGCCACCCCTCCCTACACCAATGGACAGGTGAGGCACAGTCCATTCCCTCCCCGCCCCGACCCGCCATTTTCAGCCATAGGGCGGCCGCGCTGGACATCTCCCAGCCTAAAGATGGAGGCAGCCACAGGCAGTGTGTGAACTGTGTATGTCATAGTCAGACAGACAGAGTGACACTGCGGATGTGCCCCCCCAGATGTTGCGCCCGGTGCGGCCCGCCCCCCCTGCACCCCCCACGCTACGCCACTGGGTGTGGGTGTGTATGGGCGGGGGTGGTGTGTGTGTGTGTGTGTGTGTGTGTGTGGGGTGGTGTGTGTGTGTGTGTGTGTGTGTGGGGTGGTGTGTGTGTGTGGGGTGGTGTGTGTGTGTGTGTGGGGTGGTGTGTGTGTGTGTGTGTGTGTGTGGGGTGGTGTGTGTGTGTGTGTGTGGGGTGGTGTGTGTGTGTGTGTGTGTGTGTGTGGGGTGGTGTGTGTGTGTGGGGTGGTGTGTGTGGGGTGGTGTGTGTGTGTGTGGGGTGGTGTGTGTGTGTGGGGTGGTGTGTGTGTGTGTGTGTGTGTGGGGTGGTGTGTGTGTGTGTGGGGGGGGGGTGGTGTGTGGTGTGTGTGTGTGTGTGTGTGGGGTGGTGTGTGTGTGTGTGTGTGGGGTGGTGTGTGGGTGTGTGTGTGGGGTGGTGTGTGTGTGTGTGTGTGGGGTGGTGTGTGTGTGTGGGGTGGTGGGGGGGGGCTAAATTGTAAGAAAAAATTAAAGTGTTTATGTATATATTTAGATAAAAATATATAAATTAAGGAATAATACAAAATTTCCATTCAGTCGCTGTGGATGAATGTAACCAAAACATTTAATTAAAAAATCACTAAAAATGATTACTAAATAAAAGATTGCTACAGCGCTCACTCGCCTTTTTAGTTGGCTTAGGTCAGTGATGATGAACCTTGGCAACACAGGTGTTTTGTAACATTTCCCATGATGCTCACCTACACTGCAGAGTACATGAGCATTTTGGGAAATGTAGGGCAAAAACATCTTGGGGGGGGGGGTTAAGGGTTACCATCACTGGCCTAGGTAAAACATTTCCAATACATTTTAGTTGTCTGTGTGCGCCATTTTTAAAATAAAGCAAAATCTCTTTACAATAAATTGCAAATGGCACATTGGCGTTCGCCCTGGACCAGAAATGACACCAAATTGGCTTGCACACATTCCAGCAAGTGGTCACAATCAACTGGCTAATCATGGTGAGGGCCACTTTCAGCTGTGAAGAAATGGCATTCATATGCAAAGTAAGTGTGTGTGTGTGTGTGTGGGGGGGGGGGGGTCTGTGCTTGTAATCAGAGCATTGATTACCAGTGCAGACCCTTGGGGGATGCCACCAGGGATGCCCACTCATGCCACCATTGATGCCAATCAGTGCTCAGGGAACCTGTTAGTGCCCTCCTCATCAATGCTGCCCATCATTACCATCTTTCAGTGCTGCCCACCAGTGCCAATCATTGCCCATCAGTGCCACCTATCAATGCCCATCAATGCTGCATATCAGTGCCACCTATCTGTCTATCAGTGCTGCATTTTATTAGTGTCTCATCAGTGCCTGCCAGCGCAGCCTCTTCAATGCTCGTCAGTGCAACAAAAAACATATTGATTTACCAAATTTTATTACATAAACAAAAACACATTATTTTAGGGGTCAAACATTTAGGTGTTCTTTTTGCCAATAGAAAAAAAACCTTGCAGTGATCAAATACCACCAAAAGAAAGCACTATTTTTTTATGAAAATACTGTGATACATTTGTGTTAGGTACAGGGTTGCATGACCGCGCAATTGTCATTCAAAATGCAACAGTATAAAAAGCTGAAAATTGGCCTGGGCAGGAAGGGGTGTAACTGCCCTGTAAGGAAGTGGTTAACTATTGAAACATGGGAATAAATATTCCAGGGGTAATCATGCTCAGCTCAATGGTTTAGTGGTTAGTGTTCCTGGCTATAAACACTGAGAGCATGAGTTCAAATCCCAAGTGTGCCATCACCTTCTTAAATTTTAGACAGCTATAAATAAATACTGAAACTTGGCAAATGCATAATTGCACCCTGCACATATGCATGTTTGTTTCTTGAATATACATGGCCATTGACATGCAATTTTAGGTGATGTAGCCAATGTATTACTATGTGGCCAAAAAAAATTATGGCACACAGGGTGTTATCATGGTCTGGCCTTGAACTCATGACCTAGCAATCTTTAGCTGTGAGCTTAGCCCACTACACCAAAGTGCTGAATACAATCAGATATGCCTGAAAGTTTCAGATGAATAAAGAATGAAGACTGCTAATTAGACAGCTGTGTAGTCTGCTATTAGAAAATCTAAAGGTTAAAACACATAAGATACATAACTATACCTTAAAATTAAAATAAACCATAATAGATGACATTGCTGTGTAATAGTGATTCAGAATAGACATATTTCCTTTTATGAAAAACACAAAGGGAATTTGGTTAACTCCAAACTCAAATTCAGCCTAAGTTAACTCCAAACCCGAATTCAGTCTAAGTTAACTCCAACTCCGAATTCATTAAAGCATCTAGTTGATGCTTTAACTCCAGCCACTTACCTAATTAGGATGCAATGAGTTTAGGCTGGAGTTATTTCTGGAGAAGTGAGCAGCTCTACTCCAAACTTATACTGAATTAGGCCCAGTGTCACTATATACAGTGTACAAATATTTTACAGATCACTGTATTAGTGTCACTAGTGACTTCAGTTAGTGTGAGCAGCAGTTAGTTGCAGCCTTAGCAGGATCAGCCCCGACACCTTCCAGCACCTGCAATTAGCCCCTCCGCCCAGCCCCCAAGAAGTGCAGTATCAGTGTAGATCACTGTTACTTCTGATACACAGCACACAAAAACACAGCATTAGCAGAATCAGGCCTGATCCCTGCTAGCGCTAGCAGTTAAACTTTTTGGTAGCGGTTCAAACAGTCCTTGACAACCAGGTGCTTTTTACCTGTGAGTCTCACTAGGTACCTATAACTTTATTGACCAAAATATCCAAACAGAGATACACCAGTGCAGAAGCCTACACGATGCTGAGCATAACAGATGAGAGCGATGGGGAAGCCTCACTGTCAGAATCAGGCTCAGTATTCAAACCTGTAGAGAGCAGCGGCACCCTGAAGGATAGCTCTGATGACGGAGTAGTGGTCCCTGCTAAGGTCAGGCATACCCGACCCTGTTCTCAGGTTGCTGAGGTGCAAAAGTCGCATGGTTCTCTTATGCAGCAGAGTGTCGGTACTAGTGCCACTCAACCTTCTGGTGAAATGGCAAGCACCAGCGGCCTAGTACATCCTGGTCATAGACAAGTGGTGAGTCCCATAAGTGCAGTTCAAGCTGGAGTGGTGGCTATCAAAAGTAGTGTCCCGCAGCCACTGAGAATTTCGAGGCAAGGCCCATAGAGCCCATAGTGTCCTTCGAGATGTACTGGCAAATCCTGATTGGGAGTCCACTACTTCTGCAATGCCCGTACTTCCCCCATTCACTGGCCAACCCAGGATTCAGGTGGAAACAGGTGGATTTTACTCCCTTTGGTTTTTATGAGCTGTTTTGCAGGGAAGATCTGTAGAGATCTATTGTGGACCAAAGCAATTTATATGCCAATCAATTTATCGCCGCAAACTCAAATTTGACCCTTGCCAGAGAATTTGCATGGAAACGTATCACTGTTTCCGAATTTAGAACCTTTCTGGGCCTATCCCATTTCATGGGCAATACTAAAAAGTGTGAGTTGGGTCATATAGGTCCACTGACCCAATTCATCATATGCCTGTGTTCTCTGCTGCCATAGCCAGGACAAGATACGAGCAAATCTTGTAATTCATGCAATTCAATGACAATGAACTCTGTCATCCTCAGGGTGACCCTGGATATGACCGGCTCCACAAAATTTGGCCCCTCATAAATCACTGCAACCAAAAATGTGCAGCCTTGTATACGTCCCAACAAGCTGTCTGCATTAATGAGTCCTTGATTACATTTTCTGGCTGCCTTGTTTTCAAACAGTTTTCCCGCTGCAAGCGTGCCAGATATGGGGTCAAGGTATAAGCTCTAAGACAGGGCAACAGGCTATACATGTAGTTTCCGGAGGGAAAAGATAGCAGTGTGGAGCCCCCTACTGCCCAGACTACATAGGGAGTAGCGGCAAGATTGTTTGGGACTTGGTGTCACCCTTATTCAGAAAGGTGTACCATTTATACTTGGACAATTATTACACAAGCATGCCAATTATTAGTCACCTTTGTGATTTTGGAATTGGCACATGTGGCACCGTGCGACCTAATCCCTGGGGCTTCCCCCCCAATGGCTGACAGATGCCCAAATTAGACAGGGGGAGAGAGCCTGCTTGAAGTGTAATAAATTGCTTGCAGTGAAGTGCAGGAACACACGTAATGTTTTCGTTCTGTTTTTCATTCACGCAGATACGACGGTCCAAATTACAATGGCGACTTTGTGTTGTTGAGAAGCCCCTCTGTGTCCACGACTACAACCTTAACAGGGGAGGGGTGAACTTAAACGACCAGATGATGGCGCCGTACTTAATTGCCCATAAGGCCAGACACTGATACAAAAAAGTGTCTGTATACTTATTCCAATTGGCTCTGCTGAACGCTTATGTGCTATGCAAACTGTCAGGAAGTGGATCCTTCCTAAAATTTCAAGAAGAGATCATCACAGCCCTTTTGTTTCCAGAAGGTGCTGTGGCCCAAATTCACAATCCAGATGCAGTGAGCCGGCTGCAGGAGAGGCATTTTCCGGATGTCCTCCCTGGTACCTCTACCCAAAGAGCAACCCAAAGAAGATGTTGTGTTTGTAGAAAACGCGGATATAGGCATGACACCTGCTATTTTTGTCTGTCCTGGCCAATCTGGTCTCTGCATCGGGGACTGTTTCCGTCGCTACCACACACTAGTGGGGTATTAATATAGGGTACAGCACAGCCCAGTCTAGAGCACATTTTCACACAGGGTCTAGAAAGATGTTAGATGGCTATTGTATTTTGAGAGACCCTAGCCTGGAACATTTAAAGTTTTTTACAGTTACAAAAAAAGTGTAAAACAAAAAAGAAAACATTAAAAAATAAATAAATAAACCTAAAAGCCAGAAATAGTTGTCGTTTTATTGAGTTAATTTTCTGTTCTTACTGTTTTACTGTACTTTATAATATACTGCTATACTATAATGTTTTATTGTTACTGTTTTTCGTTGTTAACCATAGTTTGCTTTGCAGATACCACCATTCTACTGTTTTACTGTACCGTATACTATTATATTGTAATGTTTTATTGTTACTGTGTTTAATTGTTAACCATTGTTTGCTTTGCAGATACATCCATCAGCTGCAGCAATGATCTGTTTATCCTGACAGCACCAGCGTTTGCTTTCAGCATATACGTAAATCAATGATTGCAGCGGTGTAGGAGGTGATTTCACCACCGCATTTAAAAAAAAGAGCATACAGTATATAGCAAAGCAGATACAGTAAAGCAGATACACCCATCAGCTGCAGCACTGATCTGTTTATCCTGACAGCACCAGCGTTTGCTTTCAGCATATACATAAATCAATGATTGCAGCGGTGTATTCATGTTTTCAAAAACAACATTCTTTGTGTTGCTTTGTTTGAACACTGTAGTATATTTTTTACCAAAAATATGTAGCAGAAAACAAATTGGCCTAAAAGAAGAAGAATGTCATATAGCAGAATGTGAAAAATATTGTTTTTTTTTTCCAAAATTGTTGCTCTTTTTTTTTTTATAGTGCAAAAAAATAAAAATCGCACAGGTGATCAAATACCACCAAAAGAAATCTCTATTTGTGGGACGTCAGTTTTATTTGGGTACAGCATTGCACGACCGCTCAATTGTCCGTTAAAGTAACTCAGTGCCGAATCGCAAAATAGGGCCTGGTCATTAAGGGGGCAAATTCTTCCCGTCCAAAACTGGTAAAGGGCTGCCCTGCTGCAGTAAATGTACATGGGGTGCTCCTTAACTGGGTAATGACCAGGAGGTGGCAATTGTAACCGTGAGTCATTTTAAATGCGATTTGACTTTTTTCTTTAGAAATCTAATTTTTGCTTACATGCTATAGATGCGCCACTTTAGAGGTGCATTAAGGCCCCCCCCCCCCCCAGGCACTATATTTAAAGGAATTTTTAATTTTTATTGTTGCACTTTAGGCATCATTAAGATCACCGCTTCTGAAAAAACGATTGTACACTATGGATTTAGCGATGTAATCAAATAAGTCATTTCCAGCATGAAATATTAGAATAGACACACACGACAAATTGGGGTAGAGTAGTTCTTTAAGCTGGTGAATTGTTTTTCTAAATTTCCAGGATTAAATGATGGCTTTTATAATGAATTAATATACACTGTGTTTTATACCGTAAATTAATGCTATAGTTTATTACAATTTTCTAGACACATTCAACTACACATAAAATGAATACCAATAAAAAGTTCACAGCAGAGTGGTTCCTCCAATGAGCACACTGTGGATATGGAGATATAATTCAATTCAATTTGCTAGTATGATATATTGAGATAGACAGACATGTAGGATTAAACTGGGGTAGAGTAGCACCTTAAGTTGCTGGACTGTCTCCTTAAAAAATGTTTTGGGGTCAAACAATGTTCTTTATAATATATTAACATACATCATGTTACATGTTATAGATGAATGCAGCACAATCAGAGAGTATAAGATAGAATATGTAATATGAAGTCTTTTATATGTGAAATTTGAAGCAATGAACCAATTGTATTTAAACGACATGTGATAGCGAACACTCCACTGCCCTGTGAAGACGTCTAATGACGAAACGTACGTTGGGTGTGAGCTGGAGAGATTGCTATCACATTGAGTCGGGTCGAATCTCAGCAGCTGAGAAGATGGAGCCAGCCCCCACATGATCCAATGCTGTTTACACTCGTGTCAGTGGAGACAATCTTAAATTTGAGTTTAAGTGCCGGTTTAAAGTTTAAGTGCGCGGGAACCCTGCGAATCCACTGTGGGTTGCCGCATTGCGCTGGACTCGCAGGCAGTTCACACTGCCATATGCGAGTCGCTGGGGGTGTCAATACAAAGTTGACGACACCCCCAGATTAGTTTGCATATCGTATTGGGAACTGTCAGTTCGGACAGGAATCGGATTGCATGGGTGTGAACACACATGTGATATGATTCTGGTGCGGACAAAAAAAAGGTCCTGTGCGACTTTGGTCTGAATGTGATACGAATTCAGCCATACAATCTGCATGGCTGAATTTGCTTCGCACAGACATTGCATGTGATTTGCACAGAAGTGCGGTGTGAATCACATGCAATGTCTGACATTGCATATGTGTGAACAGGCACTAAACTGTTTTTAATAAAGTGGGAATATTTTTAAAGAATCCTATGCTATGCCGAGTTATTTTCTTTTCCATTGATTTCCTCCTTGCCTGAGATATCCATGGAGAGTGAGAAAGGAGAGTTTTAAAAGATTGATCCAGAGGGCTGCAGACTGTCACTCCCTACAAAAGAAAAAACTTGCATGCTGGTTTATCATATTACCTGCCATTCCATCTGGTGAGTGAATACGTTATGGTTCCATTCACATATAGGCGTTTCGGACCACAGGCAGAATTGTCGCTATTCTTCCCATGTATCCCGAACCTTTGCAAGTCGAGCAGGGCCGATCCTAGGGTAACAGACGCCTGGGTGCAGAAATATTCATGGCGCCCCCGTGTGGGCGTGGTCGTCTTACTAACTCCTCCCCTTTCCTAATGGGACCTGGAGGGGGTCTCTCCAAGGAACACAGAGAGGGCCTCTGTTAGAGAGTCTGTTAGAAAGAGCCTCCACCAGGCCCCATTAGAAACTACAATTGGGTTGTATCATGGGACCTGGAGGAGGGTCTCTCTAACAGAGGTCATCTCTGTGTGCATTTTAAAGTCTATGTTAGAAAGACCCCCCACCAGGCCCCATTAGAGACTACAACGGAGTCTAATGGGACCTGGAGGGGGGTTTATCTTACAGAGGCCCTCTCTGTGCCTATTGGAGAGTCTCTGATAGAAAGAGTCCCCTCCAGCCCCCATGAGAGACTACATTAGAGTTTCACCGAACAATAGAAAAATAAACCATATTATATTAATTAATAGCACTTTGATGCCCAGGCCCAAGACTAGAAGACTTCACTTACCTTAAAGCGGTAGTATCCCGCTTTTTGGCACTTTAACCTACAGGTAAGCCTATAATAAGGCTTACCTGCAGGTACAAATAATATCTCCTAAACCGGCACGGTTTAGGAGATATTTACAGTGCATGCAGCCGCTCGCGCGAGCGGCGCATGCGCTCTGAAGGTCCGGGGGGACCTTCAATTAACTTGCCGGGAGCTTGCCGGAAAAATCACTCCCGCGCGCATGCGCGGGAGTGACGTCATCGCAGCTCCGGCCAATCATCGCGCCGGAGCCATCTCTTCTGGCCAATCACCGCGCCGGAGCCGCCGAACCCGGAAGAGACGGCGAGGGATCATGGCAGCGCACGCAGCGATGTCCGGGGGTCCGTGTCGGGGCTTCGTTCTAAGGTAAGTTACACATAATGGGCTAGTATGCGATGCATACTAGCTCATTATGCCTTTGTCTTGCAGGTTTTTTTTTTTTTTTTTTTATGTTTTAGGGTTTACAACCGCTTTAAATAATGGGTACTGGGGCTGGCTGCTGGTCCTGGGGCCTGGCTTCTGGGACTGGGTCCTGGCTTCTGGGGCTTTGCTGCTGGTCCTTAGGTCTGGCTGCTGGGGCTGCCCTGCTGGTCCTAGGGGCTGGCTGCTGGTCCTCCTGATTCATGGTTGCTGGTCCTGTATTCCGGCTGCTGGTCCTGGGGTCTGGCTGCTGGGGCCTTGGGGCTGGCTTCTGGTCCTGATTCTTGGCTGCTGGTCCTGATTCTTGGCTGCCTGTCCTGATTCCTTGCTCCTCTGTGGTGTGCCGGTCTCTGTGGTATGCTGGGCTGTGGTGCCAGTCTCTGTGGTATGCTGGGCTCTGTGTGATGCTGGGCTCTGTGGTGCCGGGCTCTGTGGTGTGCTGGGCTCTGTGGTGTGCTGGGCTCTGGGGTGTGCTGGGCTCAGGGGTGTGCTGGGCTCTGTGGTGTGCTGGGCTCTGTGGTGTAAAGTTCTTGTGTGATATCTCAGCGGGGCTGCGGCTGTCACTGTGAGAACGGTGCCTCCATAGTCCTGGCTCACAGACGGAGTGATATCACTAAGCCTCCATATACATGAGTTCTTTAGAGCCCATTCATATGTGGTGCAGACGTGTAACCTGTGCAGGGCGCTCTGTTATCAGCACGGGGATGTACGGGTGCTGTGCGTCCCTGTGCCAGCGTCCCATTCACTTCTATTGGCACCTGCATCTGTGTGTCATATTAGAATACAGAGGCTGTGTCCATGCAGTCTTATGTCCCAGTAGAAATGAATGAGGTGCTGGCACAGGGATGCGCACACCTCTGTACCCCCCGTGCTGATAAAAGACAGCCCAGCATGGGAGACACATTGTTTGCACCCCTTGTTAATAGGTCCTTACTAAAAATAGAACAGTTGTCTGCACAGCTATATCAGTGACTAAAAAGCCTGAACTTTTTACCTGTTAGCTGAGTAGATCTAGTAGACTCAGCAGCACACACACAGGAGGATAGAGAGCACCATTCAACTTTGTTGTACAGCTAGAGAGGAGGGGGTCAGAGGAAAGGGCACAGGAGGAGGGGGGGGGGGGTCACTACACAGAGGAGGAATGGGTTCTGAGATGTCCAGAGCAGGGAGAGATAAAAACAGAAGGCTGGGGGGGGGGGGGGGGAGGGTGCCGATGTCCCACGGACATCAGGAAACTGTGAGAGAAATCAGGAGTGATGGAAAGGATTAGATAGGGGAGGGGGAAGCCGCTGTTCAGAAGCAGGAAAGTTATACAGTGATCATCTATTCTGGAGTCAATCAGGAAGCACTGATAGTCGGAGCTTTCCCATCGTCACCTGTTTTACGCGATTTTACAGCAATGTATCGAGTGACAATCGCTGCAAAATCGCGCTGCGTTTGGGGGGTCATTGCAAGTCACAGGAATTGCACAGGTGTCCCGCGACTTGCAACGGTCTGGGATCGCGGGCAGAATCATGGCCATTCTGCCAGCAATCTGAAACGCCTGTATGTGAATAGAGCCTATAACTTATAGGCTATAAGAGGTGGTGGATTACATTTTTTCTTGATGTGGCAATAATATAAGAAGACAAGAAGAACACGCAATAATCTTTTATTTTTACTTTTATTTTGATATTCAATTGGCACTATTTTTGGACACTATATTATTTTAAAGGAACTGTTTCAATGGATTATCAACACTAATAATTGATGTATGCCCTTGTGGATATTTCTTTCAAACATTGTAACATTTTTCTGTTCCATTTGTTATATGTTTGCTGAATAAGTTTAACATATTCATATGTGGGTATTTATGAAAGCACCAGAACACTTTTCAGGCTCCGTTCACATGTAGGCGTTTTGGGGCGTTTTTGGGGAGTTTTTCTGCTCTAGGATCAGCTCTCAAAACGCCCAAAAAGACAAATCCTATTCATTTCAATGGCCCCTGTTCACATCTGAGCATTTTGACGCTGTTAACAAAACGCCCAATGCTCAAAAAAGTACATGAGCTTCTTTTTGGGCAGATTACAGGCGTTTTCCATTGGTCTCTATTCAATCTAAAAACGCCTGCACAAAAATCGCGGTAAAAATCGCGGTAAAATCGCGGCAAAAATCGCGGTAAAAACGCTACGCTCAGGTGTGAATGTAGCCTCACACATTCAGATAAGCAAAACATTTTTTCTTTTTAATTTGATACAAAATAAATGTAGTAATATTTTTTCTTTCACACTTTAGGATTTATAATTTAAGCACTTTGAAGAATTGTAAAAGAATTTATTTTGATACACCTATATACAGCGCTATCATTTTTTTAACCTAACCTGTAAAAATGTGTAAAGTGTCGCCTATGGTGATTTTTTAGTTATCAGTATTTGACGTTTTTGTAGAATGTGAATTATGATGTTATGCCGAGTAAATAGATACCTAACATGTCACACTTTTAAATTACGCAGTTTGTGGAATGGTACTATGGTAAGATCGTAACTTTTTTTTTACATTTCTCCAGGTACTTTATGTTTTCTGGCCTAGTCCAAAATGATGTCATACATCCAAGGAGTCTTTAGGAGGGGATTTCTCAGCTAGTCACACCCTCCTGCATGCATGCCTGAGCTAAGGCACATGGATTCCAGGAAGGAAATGCTAATGAATCATCTTCCCTAAAGCCTCGTACACACGCACCGATTGTTGGCCGACCGATCGGCCGTCTTTTGTCCAGTGTTGTTGTGTTGGTTGAAATGTGCTCTAGACTTGCACACGAATTTTGTCGGCCAACAACAACCAACTGCAGAAGTGATGTCATGTTCTGATCTACTTTTCGTGTGTTTTTTCTTCTCTGAGCATGCCCAGTCTTGATCATCACATTTTTGTCGGCCGAAATCTGTACTAACTGACGAACAATCGGCCGTTCTGTTGTTGGCCAACAAAAATTTTATAGCATGCACACCAGATTTTGTTTGGCCGAAAAGTCGCAGTCGGTTGTCGGAAGCATCATACTAACAAGCCGATAATCGGCCGATCGGACGTTGGCTGAAAATTTACGGCCAACAATCGGTGCGTGTGTACGAGCCTTTACTCAAGATGACCAGAAATGATAGGTGGTTTTCAAGGTGATTTCCCATTAAAATAAAACATGGATGGATGAGTTTGCTTTGAATATCAAAAATGAATTTAATAGCTTTTTTGGTTTGTGGACCTCAGATGCAGTCTAGCTCCATTAAAGCAGGTGTAAACCGCTAGGTTTTCTTTTTTTTTTTCCGGACCTGCAAGGTAAAGGCATAATGTGCTAGTATGCATATCATACTAGCACATTATGTAAAACTTACCTTAAAACTAAGCTCTTTCAGCGTCGAGATATCAGCACTGCAGGCGCTCCCAACTTCACCCATCTTGCTTAAGGGTTCACAGACTACGGCTCTGTGACTGGCTGGATGCACACGTTAGCTGCCGATTACGACACAGGGCTCTAAAGAAACAGCACAGGTGGCCAAAAAGTATTCACAATGCTTCACTTTTTTCACATTTGGTTATGTTACAGCCTTATTCCAAAAAGGAATAAATTAAATATTTTCCTCAAAATTCTACAAACAATATCCCATAATGACAACATGAAAGAAGTTTGTTTGAAATCTTTGCAAATTTATTAACCACTTGGCGACCGCCGCACGACTATATATGGCGGCGGTCAGCCCCTCCTGGGCAAAGTGACGTACCGGTACGTCACTCGCCCATGAGCCAATAGGGGGCGAGCGCACGCCGCTGGAGGCGCGCTCCCACCCCCGCTCGGTCACTAGCATCCCCGCGCGAGTGGCCGGCGGCTCCGATGTCCGCCGGTCACTCGCGATCTCACGCTGTAGAGGAAGAGAGGCAGGCGGCTGATGTAAACAAAGCCGCCTGTCATTCTCCCTGATGTAACAGCAGAGATCATACGATCCTGCTATGTAGGATCGTATGTCTCTGTTGTTACATCACAAGCCACGCCCCTTTACAGTTAGAAGCACGCCCCTAGGGACACACTTAACTCCTGGATCTCTAATAAAGTTAACCCCTTCCCTGCCAGTGTCATTTTTACAGTACCAGTGCATATTTATAGCACTGATTACTGTAGTAATGTCACTGGTACCCCCAAAAGTGTCAAAAATGTCAGTCAAGGGTCCGATCTGTCCGCCGCAATGTCGCAGTCCCGCAAAAAAATCGCAGATCACCGCCATTACTAGTAAAAAAAAAAACAATAAAAATTACATAAATCTTTCCCGTAGTTAGTAAACGCAATAACTTTTGCGCAAACCAATCAAAATCCGCTTATTGCGGGTTTTTTTAACCAAAAATATGTAGCAGAAAACAAATTGGCCTAAAATGTAAAAAAATTTTGATTTTTACATTTTGTTTTTTGGGAATTTCATATAAAAAAACCGCGCAAGTGTCCGTTAAAGACACGCAGTGCCGAATCGCAAAATAGGCCCTGGTCTTTGAACAGCCAAATCCTCCGGGCTTAAGTGGTTAAGAATAACAAAAATGAAAAAATCCCATGTACATAAGTATTCACAGCCTTTGCCATGACACTCAAAATTGATCTCAGGTGCATCCTGTTTCCACTATTCATCCTTGAGATGTTTCTACAACTTGATTGGAGTCCACCTGTAGTAAATTCAGTTAATTGGACATGATTTGGAAAGGCACACACCTGTCTATATAAGGTCCCACAGTTACCAGTGCATGCCAGTGCACAAGACAAGCCATGAAGTCCAAGGAATTGTCTTTAGACCTCCGAGACATGATTGTATTGAGGCACAGATCTGGGGAAGGGTACAGAAACATTTCTACAGCATTGAAGGTCCCAGTGAGTACAGTGGCCTCTATCCATAAATGGAAGAAGTTTGGAACCACCAGGACCCTTCCTAGAGCGGGTTGCCCAGCCAAACTGAGCAATCAGGGAGAAAGGCCTTAGTCAGGGAGATGACCAAGAACCTGATGGTCACTCTGACAGAGCTGAAGCGTTTCTCTGTGGAGAGAGAAGAACAACCATCTCTGCAGCACTCAACCAATCAGGCCTGTATGGTAGAGTGGCCAGACAGAAGCCACTCCTCAGTAAGAAACATAACAGCCCGTCTGGAGTTTGCCAAAAGGCAACTGAGGGACTCTCAGACCATGAGAAACAAAATTCTCTGGTCTGATGAAACAAAGATTGAACTCTTTGGCTTGAATGGCAAGCGTCATGTCTGGAGGAAACCAGGCACCACTCATCATCTAGGTAATACCATTCCCACAGTGAAGCATGGTGGTGGCAGCATTATGCTGTGGGGATGTTTTTCAGCAGCAGGGACTATGAGACTAGTCAGGATCGAGGGAAAGATGAATGCAGCAATGTACAGAGATATCCTTGATGAAAACCTGCTCCAGAGAGCTCTGCACCTCAGACTGGGGCAAAGGTTCATCTTCCAAATGGAAAACAACTCTAAGCACACAGCCAAGATAACAAAGGAGGACCCCCTAATATGGGATTTTTTAGGGCAACGAGTAATGACAGGATCCATCCTGTCATTACTAGTTGCCCTAGAAAATCCAATATTATGGGGTCCTATATATAGAATTCAGGGATGTGGGCACTATTTGGCAGAATTTAGCAGCTATCCATATTATTAACATAACAAAGAAGTGGCTACGAGACAACTCTATGAATGTCCTTGAGTGGCCTAGCCAGAGCCCAGACTTGAACCCCATTAAACATCTCTGGAGAGATCTGAAAATGGCTGTGCACCGACACTCCTCATCCAACCTGGTGGAGCTTGAGAGGTCCTACAAAGAAGAATGGGAGAAACTGCCAAAAAATAGGTGTGCCAATATTGAAGCATCATACTCAAAAATACTTGAGGCTGTAATTGGTGCCAAAGGTGCTTTACCAAGTATTGAGCAAAGGCTGTGAATACTTACAGTGCCTTGCAAAAGTATTCAGCCCCCTTGAACTTTTTGACCTTTTGCCACATTTCAGGCTTCAAACATAAAGATATAAAACTTTTTTAACAAATAAAAAACTGAAAAATTGGGCGTGCAAAATTATTCAGCCCCTTTACTTTCAGTGCAGCAAACTCTCTCCAGAAGTTCAGTGAGGATCTCTGAATGATCCAATGTTGACCTAAATGACTAATGATGGTAAATAGAATCCACCTGCGTGTAATCAAGTCTCAGTATAAATGCACCTGTACTGTGATAGTCTCAGAGGTCCGTTTAAAGTGCAGAGAGCATCATGAAGAACAAGGAACACACCAGGCAGGTCCGAGATACTGTTGTGGAGAAGTTTAAAGCCGGATTTGGATACAAAAAGATTTCCCAAGCTTTAAACATCCCAAGGAGCACTGTGCAAGCGATAATATTGAAATGGAAGGAGTATCAGACCACTGCAAATCTACGAAGACCTGGCCGTCCCTCCAAACTTTCAGCTCATACAAGGAGAAGACTGATCAGAGATGCAGCCAAGAGGCCCATGATCACTCTGGATGAACTGCAGAGATCTACAGCTGAGGTGGGAGACTCTGTCCATAGGACAACAATCAGTCGTATACTGCACAAATCTGGCCTTTATGGAAGAGTGGCAAGAAGAAAGCCATTTCTTAAAGATATCCATAAAAAGTGTCATTTAAAGTTTGACACAAGCCACCAGGGAGACACACCAAACATGTGGAAGAAGGTGCTCTGGTCAGATGAAACCAAAATCAAACTTTTTGGCAACAATGCAAAACGTTATGTTTGGCGTAAAAGCAACACAGCTCATCACCCTGAACACACCTTCCCCACTGTCAAACATGGTGGTGGCAGCATCATGGTTTGGGCCTGCTTTTCTTCAGCAGGGACAGGGAAGATGGTTAAAATTGATGGGAAGATGGATGGAGCTAAATACAGGACCATTCTGGAAGAAAACCTGATGAAGTCTGCAAAATACCTGAGACTGGGACGGAGATTTGTCTTCCAACAAGACAATGATCCAAAACATAAAGCAAAATCTACAATGGAATTGTTCACAAATAAACATATCCAGGTGTTAGAATGGCCAAGTCAAAGTCCAGACCTGAATCCAATCGAGAATCTGTGGAAAGAACTGAAAACTGCTGTTCACAAACGCTCTCCATCCAACCTCACTGAGCTCGAGCTGTTTTGCAAGGAGGAATGGGCAAAAATTTCAGTCTCTCGATGTGCAAAACTGATAGAGACATACCCCAAGCGACTTACAGCTGTAATCACAGCAAAAGGTGGCGCTACAAAGTATTAACTTAACAGGGCTGAATAATTTTGCACGCCCAATTTTTCAGTTTTTTATTTGTTAAAAAAGTTTGAAATATCCAATAAATTTCGTTCCACTTCATGATTGTGTCCCACTTCTTGTTGATTCTTCACAAAAAATTACAGTTTTATATCTTTATGTTTGAAGCCTGAAATGTGGCAAAAGGTCGAAAAGTTCAAGGGGGCTGAATACTTTCGCAAGGCACTGTTTGTACATGGGATTTTTTTCATTTTGAATAAACTTGCAAAGATTTCAAACAAACTTCTTTCACATTGCCATTATGGGGTGTTTGTAGAATTTTGAGGTAAATAATGAATTAAATCCATTTTGGAATAAGGCTGTAAAATAACAAAATGTGGAAAAAGTGAAGCACTGTGAATACTTTCTGGATCACTGTATATAGTACATATCTCCTAAATGGTGAATGTTTAGGAGATATTTACAGTACCTATAGGTAAGCCTTATGATATGGTTACCTACAGGTAAAAACTATGCATGGGACTTTACTTCCTCTTGAAAGAGGAGTTCCACCCAAAAGTGGAACTTCCGCTCATTTGCTTTCTCCCCCCCCCCCCCTCCGGTGTCACATTTGGCACCTTTCAGGGGAGAGGGGGGAACGGGTACCTGTTTTTGACAGGTTACCCTTCCCCACTTCCGAGATACAGCGCCGCGGCACCGTCCCTCGGAAGTTTGGCCCCCTCCTCCTCCCCCGCCGTCGAGCCAATCCGAATGCGCAGCGCACTTCACGCATGCGCAGTAGTGACCCGCCCGTGAAGCCATAAGGCTTCACTGCCGGGTTCCCTTACCGGCAATGGCGGCGGCACCACCCGTCAGCCGATGGAAACATCGGCTGCGGTGCCGACATCGCTGGACTCCAGGACAGGTAAGTGTCCTTATATTAAAAGTCAGTAGCTACAGTATGTGTAGCTGCTGACTTTTAATTTTTGGAGGGGGAGGCTGGAACACCACTTTAACCACTTGCCGACCGCCGCACGACTATTTACTGCAGCGGTCAGCCCCTCACAGGCAAAGCGACATAGTACTACGTCACTTGCCTGTGAGGCTCTAGGGAGTGAGCGCGCACCGCCGGAGGCGTGCTCCCGCCCCTGCTCGCTCACGGACCCCCCCCCCCCCCCCCCCCGCGCGAGTGACCGGCGGACATCGGGAGAAAGGCAGGCGGCTAATGTAAACAAAGCTGCCTGTCTTTCTCCCCTGTGTAACAGCACAGATCATACGGTCCTGCTATGTAGGACCGTTGATCTCTGCTGTTACACACACAGCCACATCCAATCACAGTTAGAAGCACGCTTCTAGGGACACACTTAACCCCTCCCTCTCAAATAAAGTTAACCCCTTCACTGCCAGTGTCATTTTTACAGTAACAGTGCATATGTATAGCACTGATTACTGTAGTAATGTCACTGGTACCCCCAAAAGTGTCAAAAATGTCAGTCAAGGGTCCGATCTGACCGCCGCAATGTCGCAGTCCTGCAAAAAAAATCGCAGATCGCCGCCGTTACTCGTTAAAAAAAAAAAAACAATAAAAATGACAAAAATCTTTCCCTTAGTTAGTAGACGCAATAACTTTTGCGCAAACCAATCAAAATACGCTTTTTGCGATTTTTTTTTACCAAACATATGTAGCAGAAAACAAATTGGCCTAAAATGTTAAAAAATTTTGATTTTTACATTTTCTTGGGGGGAATTTAAAAAAAAAATGTGAAAAATATTGTTATTAAAATGTCGCTCTTTTTTTGTTTATAGCGCATGATCAAAAAATCGCACAGGTGATCAAATACCACCAAAAGAAAGCTCTGTTTGTGGGAAAAAAAGGACGTCAAATTCGTTTAGGTACGGTGTCGCACGACCGCGCAATTGTCTGTTAAAGTCACGTAGTGCCGAATCGCAAAATAGGCCCTGGTCAGGAAGGGGGTAAAATCTTCCGGGGCTTAAGTGGTTAAGTATACCAGCGTAAATGAACGTGGATGCTCCTTACCCTCACGCCCTGATTAACCACTTGCCGACCGCTCATTCGAGCTCTACTGCGGCAAAGTGGTTAGTTCCCGTCCAGCGACGTAGACCTACGTCGCTGGACTCCTCCCCTTGTGGGCGGCGTTTGCGATCGCCGCTGCTCTTCCCCGATCGTCGGGGAATCAAGTCTGGAGATCCTCCCGCTTGTGTAAACAGAGCGGGTGGATCTCCTAAGTGACAAGGAGTGACAGATTGCAGGGTTCAGCATAGCTGAACATGCGATCTGTCCCTGTGTCACTCAGTCACCTCCCCCTACACGCGTTAGTAAGCACCAGGCATACATTAACCCCTCCCTCTCCAATAAAATTAACCCCTTCCCTGCCAGTGTCATTTTTACAGTAACAGTGCATATTTATAGCACTGATTACTGTAGTAATGTCACTGGTAACCCCAAAAGTGTCAAAAATGTCAGTAAAGGGTCCGATCTGTCCGCCGCAATGTCGCAGTACCGCAAAAACAATCGCAGATCGCCGCCGTTACGCGTTTAAAAAAAAAAACACCAAAAATGACATAAATCTTTCCCTTAGTTAGTAAACGCAATAACTTTTGCGCAAACCAATCAAAATTCGCTTATTGTGATTTTTTTTACCAAACATAGGTAGCAGAAAACAAATTGGCCAAAAATTTAAAAAAATTTAGATTTTTACATTTTTGGGGGGGGGGGGGGAATTTCATATAAAAAAATGTGAAAAATATTGTTGTTTTTTCAAAATTTATGCTCTTTTTTTGTTTATAGCGCAAAATTAAAAATCGCACAGGTGATCAAATACCACCAAAAGAAAGCTCTGTTTGTGGGAAAAAAGGACGTAAATTACCTTTGGGTACAGCGTCGCACGACCGCGCAATTGTCAGTTAAATTCGCACAGTGCCGAATCGCAAAAAGTGGCCTGGACGTAAGACAGCAAAATCCTCCGGTGGTAAAGGGGTTAATATAACATTGTTGGGGGTGGATATGCTTTACAGAAAACACGTGATCATCTGAAGGATTGATGGAAGATTTATAGTGATACACATACATTAGATACACACTGATTTATACACATCAATGATACAAGAGATCTAGGGAGGAACAAGGGATTAGATTGTAGAAAAGGACCAATGAGAAGACAGCAGTCACATCTCAGGGGTGATCGGTACATCTGTCATGTAAAGTGATGTCAGCAGTCAGCACAGCCCGCCTCCCTCACAGCAGGCACCGCCCTCCCATCACAGCACGTGACGCGGGCTTTTAGCTTTCTGTGCAGATCCCGGAAGCGCTCGGCTCATTGGTTGGCGTGAAGTGACACGTAGCGGAGCGGTGAGGGACATGTGGGTTGCGATGCCTGTTGTACTGCGCATGCGCTATTCCTGGTGAACCGGTATGGCGGCGGTTCAGGATGACGGCGGTCCTCAGTGGTCGTTGGATATGGAATCTATCAGACTGGAAATCCAGAGACAAGACCCCACCGTGATCTCTGTAATCGTGGCCCTTGTGGTTGTGCTGGTCAGCCTGGGTGAGTTCTCAATCTTCTGTGTTCTATACAGGAGTGCCAGCCCAGGATACATGTGTCAGTGTACCAAGAGAGGATTGTATGGGAGGCACAGGGAGCATCGTGACCATACAATTACCTCATATATGTACTAATAGACTTTTATTTATTTGATTTTACATATTTTAATTACTTTTTTTTTTTTTATTTACCTTTATTACTATGACAAGGGAAGAAACACATCCCTTAGGATAGCTTGGGCAATGACAGGTACTCTTTATTGAGACATCAGACCCCTTGGGCAATGACAGGTACTCTTTATTGAGACATCAGACCCCCTTGGGCAATGACAGGTACTCTTTATTGAGACATCAGACCCCCTTGGGCAATGGCAGGTACTCTTTATTGAGACATCAGACCCCTAACATCTCCCCTGCAATTCATCTGGTGAAACACTGATCGTGTTTGTAGCAGCCAGGAAATGATGGCACCAAAATCAGAAGTGATGAAATCCTTGTCACTGCCAGCCTCTCACCATAGAGGAGATCAGGGTATGGATGTTCCTTCATCTCTATGGGCAACTGATCCAAACACTTACAGGGGGCCCGGCTCCCTGAGGGAACGGCAGAGCTGGCAACAGCTGTGGGTGGGCCCTTTCCAAGCACTTTAACGCCTCAGATAATCGTATGAAAAAAATTTCATTCAAATTGATCGCATGATAATCTGATCATTGGTGCACAGCTTTTACCAGCTGATCATGACATTTCACCCAAAAAAATCAGAAGGGACAAACCCAAACATTTGTCGTACGATAGCCTAGCGAACGTTTAATCAGTACAGTATGTGATCAGAAACACGAAAATAATCTAGAAAAAGCCTGGCTGCCATTGTTTTTATATTGCACTATCCGATAAGTAGCTACGCAACCAGGAAGCTTTTCCAGAATCGTATGAAAAAAAAAAAATCATACGTTTAGTGCACATTGTTGAATTCAATACTAGTATCATGCAACAAAATGTGAACTACAAGTTGTCCGATTATCTGATCATGTGTATGAGCCATTAGCCTAGGTTCACACTAGATGCAGTCCGAATTCGGACAGCATCTACGTCACGACCCGTTCATGTGAACTGATTGCGGAGTGTATCTTAACGACACCCTGCAATCAGTTTGCAAAACACAGTGCGATTTGCAGAATCAAGTTGGATGGGAGTAAGCATCCGTGCGATCTGATTCTAGTGCGAACAAAAAAAAAGGGTCCTGCACCAGTTTGGTGCGAATGCGGTGCAATTTGAGCCATACAAATCCATAGCCCAAATCGCATCCCAGAGACCCTGCATGTGCTCAGATTCTAGTGGGAGTTTCAGCAGTGTGAACCCAGCCTCAAAGTGATCAGGTGGTGATAAAGCCAATCAGATCACTTTTTTACTGGAAAACCAATCACTGACCTTAAAAAACTGGTACCAGGCTCATGCCATATACTGTGTGTGTGTGTGTATATGTGTGTGTATATATATATATATATATATATATATATATTAGGGCTGCCATGACGCGTCGACGTGCGTGAAAAGCGTCAACACGTGACGTCACACGCCCCCTGGCCGGCCGCCGCGCCGCTTGAAATTCCCCCGCCGGGCTCCATCCACACCGATGTTGGAGACAAGAGGTGAGCGCTGACCGTCTCCAGCACCCCTGTACTCCGCCACAGCTTCTGCCGCAACGCCATCCTCCCCGATCACCCAGCTACTTAGAGATGTTACATGTGCGGCGCTACACCGGCTTGTACTGTACTGTGGCAGCTTGTAATGGCCTGTACTAGGTGGGAGGGCTTACTGGGGGGGTCTGTACTGGGAGGGGGGCTTACTAAGTGGTCTGTACAGTACAGACCACTTAGTAAGCCCCCCTTCCAGTACAGACCCCTCAGTAAGCCCTCCCACCTAGTACATACCACTTAGTAAGCCCCCCTCCCAGTACAGACCCCTCAGTAAGCCCTCCCACCTAGTACATACTGTACTAGGTGGGAGGGCTTACTGAGGGGTCTGCACTTGGAGGGGGGCTTAGTAAGTGGTCTGTACTAGGTGGGAGGGCTTACTGAGGGGTCTGTACTGGGAGGGGGGGCTTACTAAGTGGTCTGTACTAGGTGGGAGGGCTTACTGTGGGGTCTGTACTGGGAGAGGGCTTACTGAGGGGTCTGTACTAGTGTACTGGGAGGGGGGGGCTTACTAAGTGGTCTGTACTAGGTGGGAGGGCTTACTGTGGGGTCTGTACTGGGAGGGGGCTTACTGAGGGGTCTGTATTAATTACAGGATTAATTAGCTAATCAAAAAAACACTCAATTAAGCAAAAATAAATAAAATAAAAATAATCGTTAGATTAGTCGACTAATCGTAAAAATAATCGATAGATTGGTCGACAGACAAATTAATCGTTAGTTGCAGCCCTAATATATATATATATATATATATATATATATATATATATATATATATATATATATATATATATATATATATATATATATATAGTACAATGGGAAGCAAGCAGTTAGAGGAAGTATATTTCCATCTTAAATTTTTACCTATAGGTAAACCTATAATAAGGCTTTCCTATAGGTAGTATAAATATCTCCTAAACATGCACTGATTGGGAGATATTTACTGAACTAGCAGCCAGTTACATCACTGTCGCATGCGCTCTGAAGGAACAGCCACCCGTGCGGATTCTTTAGAGCAGCATGCCGTGACTGGCGGCTCCCGCGCACATGCACACAGAAGGAAGACCAGGTAGAGATGGACTGCCTGCAGCGATTGCATCGCTGGAACACTTAATTTTCAGGTAAGTTTAACATAATGTGCTAGTATGCAATGCATAGTAGCACATTATGCCTTTGCCTTGCAGGTAAAAAGAAAAAAAAAAAAAAGTGCAGTGGTTTACAACTGCTTTAAACATAGATTGGTCATACACAGAACCATTTTAGAGACCGTAATTCACTGTCCAGGAGATAAATATGAGAAGATCACTAAATGCTTCCGCCACTTAACAATTGTATCAATCTTTCTTTCCTACAATCTGATTTTCCATACACCCCGATCAGAATCATTTCAATGGAATCGGCCAGGCGATGAGTGTGTCTTCCATATCGTAGATTTGATCATCTTGTTGAGTTCTGTGAAGTTTCGTTTGATGAGATCATTGTATTTATGGCCACTATCATCTCATTATCCGGAAAGGGATGGTCACTACTCAATGTGACATCCAAAAAATAGTATTCCTCTATTAAAAAGACATGTACAGGGCTGTACAAACAGCCTGCCTGTTACAGCGTTCTGCATGTCTTTTCAATAAAAGAATACAGTTTTTTGGCTGTCACCCAGCCAGTACTGACCATCCCTTTCCTTATTTTGGTACAATGGAGGTGTCGGCAGCCTCGAGGTTGTAGCGCCTACACACCCGTTTTCCCAGGTATGCAGAAATTCTCTGTAGTGGTCTGTGCTACTTGTGGCGCTTTTCCACTGCATGGAACTGAACGGTTCGGCTCGCTTAACAGTACCACCTCGGTTGTGGTTCCAAGAGGGCCATACCGGTACCATATCCCACAATCCTTTGCATGCAGCCTTGACTGTTTGTCACTACTAGCCACTGATTGGCCAGAGAGTCGTTGTTATCCCACCCACTTACTTTAGTACTACTTTAGTGGAAAAGCAAACCGTACCGAACCGTACCATGCAGTGGAAAACCAAACTGGGCCAAGCAGGGCCGAGTAGAGCTGAGCCGGTACTTGCAGTGGAAAAGTGCCAATAGTCAGTGCTGGTCTCATCTAGGTACTGCTTGAGCGACTTTCTGTCTGTACACCAAACACATGGGGTCACTGGCTCCATACCGCCACCATTCAGAGAACATCTTGAATTATTTTCAATGAATGCAAGGTGTTCTCTGATTGTCTGATGTGTTGATCATGATGTAATCCTCCCCTCCTCTCCACCTCATTCAGTCATCGGAGAACACCTTGTATTCTTAAAAAAAAAAAAAAGCATGACGTTCTCCAAATGGTGGTGTCGACTGAGTGACCCCCTTTGTTTAGTATACCGATGGAAAGTCTCTTGAGCAGCACCCAGAAGAGACCAGGACAGACGTTTTAACCACTTAAGCCCCGGAAGATTTTACCCCCTTCCTGACCAGGGGGTATTTTGCGATTCGGCACTGCGTGACTTTAACGGACAATTGTGCGGTCGTGCAACGCTGTATCTAAACGAATTTGGCGTCCCTTTTTTCCCACAAACAGAGCTTTCTTTTGGTGGTATTTGATCACCTGTGCGTTTTTTTTTTTTTATTTTTTTTTATCATGCGCTTTAAACAAAAAAAGAGTGTAAATTTTGAAAAAATAGCAATATTTTTCACATTTTTTATATGAAATTCCCCCCCAAAAAAATGTAAAAATCAAAATTTTTTAACATTTTCGGCCAATTTGTTTTATGCTACCTATGTTTGGTAAAAAAAATCACAAAAAGCGTATTTTGATTGGTTTGCGCAAAAGTTATCGCATTTACTAACAAAGGGAAAGATTTTTGTCATTTTTGGGTTTTTTTTAACGCGTAATGGCGGCGATCTGCGATTTTTTTTTTTTTTTTTGCGACATTGCGGCGGACAGATCGGACCCTTGACTGACATTTTTGACACTTTTGGGGTTACCAGTGACATTTCTACAGTAATCAGTGCTATACATATGCACTGTTACTGTAAAAATACACTGGCAGTGAAGGGGTTAACTTTTTTTGAAAGGGAGGGGCTATGTGTGTCCCTAGGGGTGTGCTTTCTACTGTGATTGGCTGTGGCTTCAGATGTATGAACAGTGATCAACGGTTCTACATAGTAGAACCGTATGATCATCCTTCATACACAGGGGAGAATGACAGGCAGCTTGTTTACACAAGCCGCCTGACTTTCTCCCTCTCCCCCGATGATCGCAGAGTGACCGGCGGACATCGGGTCCGCCGGTCACACGCGCAGGTGGGTGCGGGAGCGCGCCTCCGGCGGCGCACGCTCGCTCGCTCCCTAGACGCTCACAAGCTAGCGACGTAGACCTACGTCGCTTTGCCTGTGAGGGGCGGACTGCCGATGTAGATCTGCGTTAGGCAGTCGGCAAGTGTTAAAGGGAATTTCTGCTTTCCCGTCCCCCTCCAGATGTGAAATATGAAGATTAGATGTACTCAAGCCAACCAATGTAAATTTATCTTTTTTTTTTTTTTTAACTCCAGAGAAGGAAAAACCATCCCTCCGTTGCAGGGGTCTGCCCTTGCACAATAAGGGATACATGTTATTTTTGGTCTTTCAGTAGCTCCTCCTCTCCCCTACAGTAGACTGTCCCTTGACATCCTCATGTCCAATGTAGGTCTAGGGATTCTGCATTGGATTTGATGACATCGGTGGACCTGTGATCAGAGAAGATCATCCCTACAATGCAGGGGAAGCCCCACTGCACGAGGATTTTCTTTTCCCTGGATTTTGAGAGGACTGGTAGATAAATGTAAAAGTCTGAGAGAGATCAGTGATGTTTTTTACAGGCTTCATGCACACTGAGCAAGGGTGTGTTGGGGTTTTTTGTTTTTTTCAGCCTGTATGTTAGCCTATGTGTCCATGCACATATGGGCATTTACAGCCATTTTGGAAGAGGAGCGATTACAGTCTGAAAAAAACCTCACCAGCGCATTTGGGCAGGAAAAACCGTGGAGTGCACATAAACGTGAGTAATCCAAGACTCATTAAAGCGGAGTTCCGGGCTAAAAAAAAAATGTTAAGCTAAAAATACCCCCGGGACAGTCAGGGCTAGTGCATTTAAGCAACGATCTCCTCTGAACTGTCCCCTGTTTCACTTACCTGTAAGAAGAAATACTTACCTTGAAAATGTCTTGTCCAGCGCTGCCATCTCAGGTGTGGGCAGCTGAAGCTGGAGCGTGTCCTCTAAGCTAGCGGACAGTGAAAAGATAGTTTTTAGGGTGGAACTCCACTTTAAAGCATTCCAATGTCCGGAATTATTAATATAGCCAATGTGCACATGTACATACTTGCCTTGGCATAGTAGTTCTCCACTGTTTGGGGCAGGTAGTGTTGTTTGTGAAAGAGTACAGTGTATTTGTTACATTATATGCACATTTGTTCACAACCCTGTTTTTTTTTTTTTTTTTTTCTCTTTTTTTCTCTTTTTTTCTCTTTTTTTCTCTTTTTTTAGTGCTGTGGAAGTTTCTACGTCAGAGGCAAACTAGCAGAAGAGCCATTTTACTTGTTGGCTTGTCTGACTCTGGGAAGACTTTACTCTTCATCCGGGTATGACGGTTGTATATTAATAGATGAAATATAATCCGCTAAACCAGATAAATTCTGCCAGATTGTGCTGTGATTATTAGGCCCATGTGCTGGGAATAGCTCATGTCTGTTGCACATTTATCATCTGACTGATGTTGTACAGTATAGCTGATAATGAAGTTGTGGGTAGTCTCTTCTTAAACCCTGGCACTTTTAAAGGCAGTTTTTGACCCCACAGCTTCCTCTCCTTCCTATTGACCAGTGCACCCACACCCACCTGTCACATTTGGTAGTGTCCAACTTGGCATAGGAACATTCCCTCCATTCTGGGAACTAAGGGAGAGTGTGGTGACGGGGCAGCTGGGTTTAAACTGAGTAGGCGGTATTCCAAAGGCCACCTGTTACAGACACATCCCAGGTATATTTTAAGTACTACTCATTTGCTGAAGAATACCTAATGGTTACCCAGTTTGGAAATGAGAACTGTGACCCTAACTCACTGAAAGAATACACAAATCCATGGCATTTTGAACAGTGCAGTGACCCATAGCAAATAGCCAATCGTTTACTGCATTCTAATCAGTGATTGGGGTTCGCCTGTTGGAACAGGTTGCTCTACTTTGTTGTATTGAAGAAAGCCGATGCAGTAATTCTAAGATGAGTGCTAGAGAGGCCTGACTTTGTTTTTCTTGAGCTCCAATGTAGACTTCTGGGGAAAGTGGTGAGCCGGTCACACAAGCAAACTGTTATGATTTTTTTTTTTTTGTAAAAGTGGAGTGTACGTTGTGACGCTTAACAATTATATTTTTGTTATTTCAGCTTTTAACTAGAAAATTCAGGAAAACACAGACTTCTATTACTGCCATGTCTGCAGTTTACAGAGCAAAAGGTGACAAGGTAAGGCTTTTACTAAAAATGACCGCCTTATTGCTGATCTGCAGTCACATAAGTTTAACACATGCAGGCATTTTATGCTGTCTTATCTATAGAACTTAATGTGACAGAACATTTCAGGTTAAAGTTTTAATCAAGGGTGCTTGTATCTTTCCTAGTGTGCACAGTATACTACTCTTAGGAACTGATAGTTTGAATTCCATACAGCGGATATAAAAAGTCTATAAACCCCTGTTAAAATGTCAGGTTTCTGTGATGTAAAAAAAATTAGACAAAGCTAAACAATTTCAGAACTTTTTCCACCTTTCAATGTGATCTATGAACTGTACAACTTGAACAATAAAATGAAATCTTTTAGGTGGAGGGAAGTAAAAAAAAATGTAAATATAAATGTGTGTGTGTGTGTGTGCACACCCTTCAACTAATACTTTGTTGAAGCACCTTTTGAGTTTTACAGCACTTAGTCTTTTTGGATATGAGTCTATCAGCATGACACATCTTGACTTGGCAATATTTGCCCACTCTTCTTTGCAAAAATACTCCAAATCTGTCAGATTGCGAGGGCATCTCCTGTGCACGGCCCTCTTCAGATCACCCCACAGATTTTCAATCAGATTCAGGTCTGTGCTCTGGCTGTGTCGTTCCAAAATTTGAATCTTCCTCTAGTGAAGCCATTTCTTTGTTGCTTTGGGTCGTTGTCATGCTGAAAGATGAAGTTTCCGCTTCGTGTTCAGCTTTCTAGCAGAAGCCTGAAGGTGTTGTGCCAATATTGACTGGTATTTGGAACTGTTCATAATTCCCTCTACCTTGACTAAGGCCCCTTTTTCAGCTAAAGAAAAACAGCCCCAAAGCATGATGCTGTCACCACCATGCTTCACTGTGGGTATGATGTTCTTTTGGTGATGTGCAGTGTTGTTTTCTCTTACGTCCTCCGGCAGTCGCCGCCTCTTCATATTCGTCACATATGGGGTATTAGACTTTGCTCCGAAGGAGTAGCTAGGCAACAGAATATGTTAACAATAAAGCTTTAACATATCCCACCCTCAAGGGGTGGTCCCCTCAGTCAATACCCTCCTACTTCCTGCAACCATATCTCAGTTTTAATGTCTAGCTTGTCAGGAGTGGCTGGCTCTCTCTGTGCTGGGACTTTTTGTCCCAGACTCTTTCTTCTTTTTAAGATTTTGTTTGAGTTTTTCTCTCTACCTTTACTTAGCTGTTATTTTTGTCAGCATTAGTTAGTTCTTCGGACGAAGAGGATCATGCGGACTGGGTCTCGGGCTGATCCCCCTGGTCGCAGGTCGTGGGTCAGTGGCTTCCCAGTCTGCCATCGAGCGTTCAGCCAGGTAACGCTCCTGGCACAGTGAACGACCCATCCCTGTTCGGTGCAGGGATGATTGGTGAGGTGGCTACCTCACCGGACGCTGTGCGGTTTCTTAACCTCCATTGTGTGCGTCTTGAATTGCGACTCTCCCTGCCTCATGTGCAGCGGCTTGTTCGCCTGTGCGGGTTCCCCACGCCATGTGAGGTAAGTGTATCTATGTGGGGACCTGTCTGTCTGGGGGGGTCTCAGTCTGGGACTGTGTAACCTGCCTTTAATCACACTGCTTGTCTCCCTATCTCTCGGCTGCATGCTGTGGGCTGCAGGGGGGGGGGGGGGAGCTGTATGGCACTGAGTGTGTCAGGCTGGGCAGTGTGAGAAGCTGTGTGCTGTGGGGCATGTTTTTTCTTGGCATGTTTGGGCATATACAGCGATCGCTGCGGCGATCTAACATGTATCCATATATTGGGATGTAATGTGTGTGTTTTTATGCACTGTGGAGCGGCGTTTTCGGCGCCAAACGACGCCATTTTACCGGCGCCCGCTCCGGCCGCATGGTTTACATGCACGGCGGCCAT
Source organism: Pelophylax lessonae (assembly GCF_965119305.1). Lineage (NCBI taxonomy): Eukaryota > Metazoa > Chordata > Amphibia > Anura > Ranidae > Pelophylax > Pelophylax lessonae. The sequence continues at coordinate 178,185,742 of NC_138770.1, read as the reverse complement.
TTTCTTGTAGCCTCCATAGGCTTACATAGAGCGCCCTGGCAGCATCACTTCCTCTTTCCAGGAACACCGATCGAGGCAGCAGCAGCAGCGGGGTCTCCTCAGGTTCTATCCTTCTGTTCTTGTCATCCTTTGCCTGTACTCAGTTTGTATATTCCCTGTGGGGGTCTCATTGTGCCTGAGTGTGGTGCGGTGGGCTGCGCTTGCCGCGCTTGCTAAAAGGGGGCAGTTAACCCTTGGTTGTCTGGCATTACAGGGGCAATGGATTCTCAGGAGGGCAAGTTTCCTACAGTATTGGTGGAAAGCCAGGGGACCGCTGTTTCCCCCCCAGGGGGCGATTTAGCCACTATTGTGGCTGGCCTTGCTGCCCAGGTGCAAATGCTGGTGGCTGCTCAATCTACAAAACGGCCCAGAGTTGCTCTGTCCTCTGATTCTGAGGGTGAAGGTGATGGGGCTGTTCTGGCAGGGACCCCCTTATCGGGGTCCCGCTCCTCTCTTGATCTGGTGGGGTCTGAGGTAGAGGCTGAAGTTGAGGGGGTTGATAATTCTCCCCCTGGCTCGCCTGAAGAGCTTGCAATCATGGATGAGTTGATTGCTTCCATTAAGCAGACGCTACGTTTGCAGGACGAAGTGTGTCCCCCCGCTGCCTTGGCGGCTTATGGGACGCAGAGAAAACGCAGGACGCCGCAGGTTTTTCCCTGCAATGCTGATTTTCAGCGCGCTGTTAAGGATCAATGGCGCGATCTGCGCAAGCCTTTTGCGGTACCAAGTAAATTCAAGCTGCGTTATCCTTTCTCGCCTGCCACTGATGAACGGTGGTGTGTGCCTCCGCCAGTGGATCATGCAATTGCGGTTTTGAACAAAGCCACTGCGATTCCTGCAGAGGGTTCCCCTGTTTTCCTTGATGCCACGGATAGGAGACTGGAGTCTCTTGCCCGTCATACTTATTCTGTTACGGGTTCTATGCTTAAGGCTCTGTTTGCTTCTCTCATGGCGGCCCAGGCGATCGCAAGTTGGACGCAGATGCTTAGGCGCGTCCTAGTGGCCGATTCGGCCTCGGCGGCGACCCTGGATATGGTGGATCAGATCCACCAGGGTGTCATGTATCTGTGTGATGCGGACCTGGACCTGATTCCGTTGGCTGCACGTGTGCACAGCGTGGCGGTGTTGTCTCGCCGCCTGGTTTGGTTGAAATGTTGGTCGGTGGACCAATCTTCACGTAAGACCTTAGCCAATCTGCCTTATGATGGGTCTCGCCTTTTTGGGGAGTCCCTGGATGTGTTGATTAAGGGGATTACCGGGGGTAAGAGCACTCTCTTGCCCCATTTCCCCAAGGCTAAGGGGGCTTCTGGGAAGAAGCATGCAAATTTTCGGCCCCCTCAGGGGTCCTTTCGTGCCTTTCGGCCGCACTACAAGGGCAAACCATTCAAAGGCCAAGGCTCTCAGAAGAAGCCCTGGTCTGGGAAACAGAAGTCCGGCCAATCCGGACCTGCGGCCCATAACAGTTCGGCCTGAAGGGGCGCCCTCACCCAGTTTTGGGGTGGGGGGACGCTTGCTCGGTTTTCTTCAGCCCTGGTTGGCCCGTGTGCGGGACAGATGGGTTCTGGAAATCGTTCGATCTGGTTACAAGATCGAGTTTCTCTCTCGGCCGGAGAGCAGATTTTTTCCCTCAAATCTTCAACTGTCTCCAGAGCGCCTGCGGGATCTGCACATGGCGGTGCGGGACCTGAGGGCTCAGGGAGTGGTGGTTCCGGTGCCTCATCGGGACAGATTTCGGGGGTTTTATTCCAATCTGTTCACCGTGCCCAGGAAGGAGGGCAAGGTTCGTCCGATTCTGGACTTGAAGGCTCTGAACCGCTCTGTGCGGGTTCGCAAGTTCCGCATGGAATCCCTTCGCTCGGTGGTGGCTGCCCTGGTTCCGGGGGAATTCATGGCCTCCATCGATTTGAAGGATGCGTACCTTCACATCCCCATATTCGAAGGTCATCAGAGATGCCTTCGATTTGCCATTGCGGAGGATCACTACCAGTTCGTGGCGTTGCCCTTTGGTCTCGCCTCGGCTCCGCGGGTCTTCACCAAGGTGCTTGCACCGGTTCTGGCATTATTGAGGGCCCAGGGCATTTCTGTCCTGGGGTATCTGGACGACATTCTGGTTCGGTCTGCGACCAGACAGGGTCTGGAGGAGGACCTGTCTGTCACAATGCAAACTCTGCAGGAGTTTGGTTGGACGATAAATGTTCCAAAGTCGACACTGAGTCCGTCGGTTCGTCTCCCCTATCTGGGAATGATACTGGACTCGGTGCAGGCGAAGGTCTTCCTGCCGGAAGACAAACTCGGGACTCTTCAGGAGGAAGTCAGGTCCCTCAGGGACGTTCCACACTCGTCTCTGCGGACGTGTATGAGATGTCTGGGATTGATGGTCTCGGCCTTCGAGGCGATTCCTTTCGCGCAGTTTCACACGCGGGGTCTACAAGCGGAGATCCTGTCCAGGTGGGACGGGCGACCTCAATCTCTGGATCTTCAGATCTCGTTGAGTCATCGCACCAGGGAAAACCTTCTGTGGTGGCTCCAGTCCCCGTTGGTGTCCGGGGGCAAGTCGTTTCGTCCGATCTCGTGGACGGTAATCACCACGGATGCCAGCCTGTCGGGCTGGGGTGGTGTTCTGGGCGTTCTGTCCGCCCAGGGAACTTGGTCGGAGGGGGAGTCTTCCCTCCCGATCAACATTCTGGAATTGCGTGCGATAAGGCTCTGTCTTCATCGCTGGACGGACCGGCTGCAGGGCTGCCCGGTTCGGGTGCAGACGGACTATGCCACGGCGGTGGCCTACATCAACCACCAAGGGGGCACCAGGAGTGCCCGAGCGGCTCGAGAAGTGGCCGACATTCTGTCTTGGGCCGAGACTCATGTCCCGGCGATAACGGCGGTTCACATTCCGGGAGTGGAGAACTGGCAGGCGGACTATCTGAGTCGCCAGACCCTGGATCAGGGGGAATGGTCTCTCCACCCGGCTGTCTTCCAGATGTTGTGCGCGAAGTGGGGTCTTCCAGATGTGGACCTGTTCGCGTCTCGCCTCAACTACAAGGTGAAGAGGTTCGTGGCAAGGACGCGCGACCCTCGGGCAGACGCGTCGGACGCGTTAGTGGTCCCGTGGCATCAGTACAGGCTGATGTACGCGTTTCCACCGATTCAGTTGCTGTCCAGGTTCCTTCGCAGGTTACACTCGGAACGCAGCACGGTGATTCTTGTGGCACCGGACTGGCCTCGCCGGTCCTGGTACGCAGACCTCGTGAATCTGGCGGTCGACGCCCCTTGGCGTCTGCCTCTTCGAGACGATCTACTGTCTCAAGGACCGATTTACCATCCTGCTTTACAGTCGCTGGCTTTGACGGCCTGGCTGTTGAGACCGAGGTCCTGAAGGAGAAGGGTCTCTCTCCAGAGGTCGTTCATACTTTGATCAACGCAAGGAAGTCTTCCTCGGGGAAGGTTTATTACCGTACTTGGAAGGCCTATTTTGCCTGGTGTGAGTCCAGGGGGTTTTCACCCCGCACGTACTCGGTTTCCCGTGTGCTGTCTTTTCTTCAGACGGGTGTTGATCAGCGTTTGGCGCTGGCTACGATAAAGGGTCAGGTGTCTGCGCTGGCCGTTCTGTTTCAACGTCCCGTGGCTTCCAACTCCTTGGTTGGCACTTTTATTCAGGGTGTGCGGCATCTGGTTCCTCCTAGGAGGGATCCTTTGCCCCCTTGGGACTTGAATCTCGTTCTATCTGTGTTACAACGTGCTCCTTTTGAACAGATCAGGGAGATCTCGTTGTCTATGTTGTCCAAAAAGGTCGCCTTTTTGGTGGCGATCACTTCGGCTCGCAGAGTGTCGGAGCTGGCGGCTTTGTCCTGCAAGTCTCCGTACCTGGTTATTCATTTGGATAAGGTGGTCTTGCGACCTAATCCTTCTTTTCTTCCGAAACGAGTTTCGGAATTCCATCTTAATGAGGATATTGTCTTGCCTTCGTTGTGCACGAAGCCTAAACATCCAAAGGAGGTGAGATTGCACTCTCTGGATGTTGTTCGGGCGATAAGGGTTTACCTTAAATCGACTGAGTCTTTTCGAAAGACGGACTCCTTGTTTGTTCTTCCAGAGGGTCCTCGGAAGGGCATGGCGGCTTTGGCCTCTACCATCGCCAAATGGATCAGGCAGACCATTGAACAGGCCTATGCTTTGCAGGGGAAGGTTCCCCCCTGTGCCTGTGAAGGCGCACTCTACTAGATCTCTGAGTACGTCTTGGGCCTGTCGTCATGGGGCTTCTGTAGCCCAGGTGTGTAAGGCGGCGACTTGGTCGACCGTGCACACTTTCACAAAATTCTACAAAGTAGATGTTCAGGCATCGGCGGATGCTTCCTTTGGCCGCAAGGTTCTTAGTGCGGCTGTTCCATAGGGTCCCTTGTTGGGGACTCCTGGCTGTTGGGATAGTTTTTTGTATCCCCTGGTTTTTTTGTCTTTTCCTGGGTTGTTGCTCCTGTTGAGCACTTGTTTTTTGCTGTTGCCCAGCTGGTTTCCTTCCTTTGGTAAGGTTCCTTTCTTTGATGTGGAGACTGCGTTGCCTTTCGGCGCGGATGCGTTTCCCACCCCTCATGTTTGCACTGCTTTGGGACGTCCCCATATGTGACGAATATGAAGAGGCGGCGACTGTCGGAGGACGTAAGAGAAAACGGAATTTTTGTAAAATCTTACCTGTAAAATTCCTTTCTCTGAGTCCTCCGACAGTCGCCGCCCCCGCCCCTCTTTTGGGGTTTGAATGTATACTCTACTGCTATTCCACTAAAACTGAGATATGGTTGCAGGAAGTAGGAGGGTATTGACTGAGGGGACCACCCCTTGAGGGTGGGATATGTTAAAGCTTTATTGTTAACATATTCTGTTGCCTAGCTACTCCTTCGGAGCAAAGTCTAATACCCCATATGTGACGAATATGAAGAGGCGGCGACTGTCGGAGGACTCAGAGAAAGGAATTTTACAGGTAAGATTTTACAAAAATTCCGTTTTTACACCAAACATATGTTTTGGAATTATGGCCAAAAAGTTCAACCTTGGTTTCATCAGAATATAACACGTTTTCCCTTAACGTCTTTCAGGACAGCACCTTGGAGATGACTCCTCCCACTTGCCAACAGGAAACACCACTTCACCAAACCTTAAAAGGAGGCTTCTCCCCACAGTTCATCAGTTTTTGTGTTTCCTCTGGCCGAGGAACACCTAGTAGGGAGTCGGGAGCTCTTAGGTGCTGTCCTAGACCAGGCTTCCTGCTCCACCATACCTGCTTTTTTTTCCCTTAGAGAGTCCATTCCTCCCTTACCGCACAAACTGTTGTTTGAATGGGCTCCCTCTTCAGAGCTCAGGGGAGCCTGTACTGCTCAGGTGAACTCCGCTCCTTGGCGGCAGCAGACACCGGCGGTGGACTTTTCCTTTTTTCTGAGTCGTCCCTGTCAGTCTGTTTGTGCATGTTCCGCCGCTAACTTTTCAGATGCGAGTTGTGACTTGCCTGGCTGAATGTGAGATATCCGGCGAGGGGTAGCACTCGTGGAGCAGGCGCGCGCGGTCACTTCCGCCGCTAAAGTGGAGAGGGGAGGAACAGAGCTGGTGCATATTTCCGGTCCGGCGCTATTGGAGTCCGGAACTGGCGTTCCTAGCCAACTGTGGACACTGTAACTCCGCTATGGAGGCGGTCGCAGCAACAAGTGGGACAGGCACCCCCCCTCTCATTCCAAAGAAGATTCTGAGGAAGAAGAGAAGGAAGTGGTAGAAAATAAACCCTCAAAATACAAGCTGCCTTCAGATCAAGTTGATGGGTTTATTGAAGGCAGTTTGTTACTTTGGGCTTGGGAGAAGGGGGGGGGGGGGAGAATTCTCTGCATGATCGGATGTATGCAGGTCTGGGTGAGCCTAAAAACTGTACCTTTCCTGTACATTCAGTAATCTCTGAGGCCAATAAAAAGAAGGGGCAAAACCAGAGGGAGTACCTTTTTTCCCTAAGGCCCATAAAAGGCGTTTTTCCTTTTGATGAAGACCCAGAGGCACTTTGGAATAAAGTACCTAAGCTCGATACAGCCTTTTCAGGTCAACTGACCTGGCATTGAGGACATGGGAATACTAAACGATCCCATGGACAAAAGGATGGATCCACAACTTGAAAAATCTTGGCAATCCATCATGGGCAATCTCCAGCTATGGCGACTACTTGTGCATCTAGAAATCTGTAGTACTGGATAAATCAACTCAAAGCACATATTTTCGCAGACTCACCCAAACAAGAGATCCTTTAATTCTTTTCCCACTCTGTCAACGGCTTTAGCTTGCATTTCAGATGCATCGGCAGAATCCGTAAGGATGATAGCAAGACCTGCAGCCCTAACAAACCCAGCCAGAAGAGTTCTGTGGTTGAAGACCTGGCAGGATGATGTGGCATCCAAAAGCAAGCTTTGTGGTATTCCATTTATGGGGGATCTGCTGTTCGGTCCTGATTTATACTCCGTTTTAGACAGGACAGCCGACAAAGAAATCATTCCCTGTTAAGAAGAGAAAACAACCAGCTAAACAGCTTTTTTTACCTCAAAGGGCTCAGGAGCAAGATGGCAAGCTCCAGGAGGAAAGGAAGAATTGGTCGGCGCAGAGGGCTAAAGGAAAGCAATGTCCTTTTCCATCCTCCTATCAGCCAATAAAACACAATGATGATTTTTTTTGCCTGTGGGAGGAAGATTTCAAAAATTTCTCGCCCACTTGGCAGCTGTGACAGAAAATCAATATTTTAGCCACACTGTCCCAGGGTTACCAGATAGTATTTTTGGATCATCCTCTAGAAAGCTATTTTGTCACAAACCTTCCAAAGGACAGAACAAAAGCCCGGGCTATGAAGGACCTGTTAAAGGACCTGATGCGACGGGGTTGTGAGTCAAGTTTTACTAGAAGAACGACATCAGGGATTCTATTCATATATGTTTGTGGTAAGGAAGCCATCCAGAAGTTTTCGACTCATCCTCAACTTAAAACAATTGGACAAGCAGGTCAGTCCTATACAGAAGATTTCGTATGGACTCAATCTTCACTGTCAGGAATCTGTTGACCAAAGGATGCTTCAAGGCATTGATTGATTTAAGAGATGCTTGCCTACATATTCCTATAGTTCCTCAGTCTTAAAAGTTCCTAAAGTTGGTAGTGGATATGGGGAAGGAAGTCCTGCATCCACAATTTAAAGCCCTCCCTTTTCGGCCTTTCATCTGCCCCTTGGATTTTTAGGAAGGTAATGGCAGAAGGCCTTGCTATTCTCCACCTTCAAGGAGTCTCAGTAATCCCATATCTGGACAACCTCCTCCTTTTGCTCCTTCCAGATAAAGATTGCAAGAGGACCTGGACAAAGTCCGCACCCACTTGTAAACCCTGGGTTGGATTGTGAACCTTCAAAAGTCAAAGTTCACTCCAGCTCACCTACTACAGTCTCTGGGTTACCAGATAAATTCAGTAGAGCAAAGAATCTTCCTTCCAGAAGAGAACAAAATCCAGAATGTAGTAGCTATGCTACAGACAAATTGGGAGATGTCGTCAGGTTATATCAGTCCTAGGGACCCTAACCTCAACTATGCCAACCAATCAATGGGCAGGGCTCCATTTCAGGCCACTCCAGAGCTTCCTGCTGAAGGTTAGGGATCACAGTCCAAAAACCATAGAAGCAAAGGTCAAAAGAACCCTTTGGTGGTGGAGGAATCAGTCAATCTTGTCAAGAGGCTTACTTTTGGACCTTTCCGATCAAAAGAAGAGTGACAACGGATGCCAGCATGTGGGGAGGGGGGGCCCACTGGGATCATAATCTGGCGCAAGGAGTTTGGTCCCAAGCCGAAGGAAATTAAGTCCTCAAACTGGAGGGAGTTAAAGGCGGTCACCTTGGCTTTTGCTGCCTTCTCTCCAAATCTCCAGGGGTCTCATGTGCGGATTTTATCAGACAACGCCACTACTGTGGCTTAAGCCCCGTACACACGTACCGATCGTCGGCCGAACGATCGGCCGTCTTTTGTCCAGGGCTGTTGTCTGTTGAAAAGTGCAAAAGACTGCACAAGAATTTTGTCCGCCGACTGCAGAAGTGATGTCATGTAAAGGTTAACTTTCCCTGTGTTTTTCCTTTTCTGAGCATGCCCAGTCTTGCAAATCTGCGGTCTGTCGGCCGAAATCTGTACTGACTGGCGAACAATCGGCCGCTCTGGTGTCGTCATACAAAAATTTTAATGCTTGCATGACAGATTCTTTTCGGCCGATTGTGTGCTGTTGGAGGCATCATACTAACAAGCCTACAATCGGCAGATCGGTCATCGGCCGAAGCTTTTCGGCCGATGATCGGTACGTGTGTACGGGGCTTTACTTAAACCAGGTTGCACGAGAAACAAGGCCCTTCAGTTGCTGTCAACAAAAATCCTGGAGTGGGCATAAATTCACTTTTTCTTTTTCAGTGGTCCATCTCAAAGGCACGTTAAATGATGTGGCAGGTTTTTTGAGCAGCCGGAAAACTCAGGAAGCAGATTGGAGCCTGAATCCAGAAGTTTTACATTGATCACCAGGACTTAAGGGCGTCCACAGGTGGACTTTTTTGCATCAAGAGAACGCTCAGCTCCCTCAACTCTAATTCTGTCCACCGAGACGACCGTTCTCTGGGGATAGATGTCTTAGCACATCCTTTGGAATTCACCTGGTTTACGGTCCCCCCCCCCCCCCTTTTTTCGGCTAATCCCACTGGTATTGGGGAAGATAAAGTGTCTGTAATTCTGATTACTCCATTCTGGCCAAAGAGAGCTTTGTTCTCCACCATTCTACAGATGCCAATCAAACCTTTCTGGCAGCTTCCTCTAAAACGGGATTTACTACTTCAAGGCCCAGTGTGTCACCCGGCTGTGGTGTTTCCTGTTGGCTAGTGGGAGGAGCCATCTCTCAGGTGCTGTCCTGAAAGACTCCTGGAAAACAAGTTACCGGTAAGTCTAACTCGTCTTGCCGATTTACCCCATAGCCCAGCCGATTTACCCCATAGCCCAGACATATGAAGAATACGGAAGATTGTTGTCACATGTACCACACAGCCAGTACTTGCCAGATATTCCTGCAGCTCCTTTCATGTTACCGTAGGGCTCTTGGCAGCCTCCCTGACCAGTTTTCTGGAGGGACATCCAGTTCTTGCTAATGCCACTGCTGTGCCATATTTTCTCCACTTGATGACTGCCTTCACTGTGTTCCATGATATATCTAATGCCTTGGAAACTCTTTTGTACCCTTCTCCTGACTGATACTTTTTAACAATAAAATCCCTCTAATGCTTTGAAAGCTCTCTGCGAACCATGGCTTTTTCTGTAGGATGGGACTGAGAAAATGTCAGGACAGACCTACTAGAACAGCTGAACTTTATTTGGGGTGAATCAAAGGCACTTTAAATGATGGCAGATGTGTACTGACTCCTTTTTAACATGAGTTTGAATAGGATTGCTTAAGGCCCCTTTCACACAGGCGGACCATTCAGATCCGCCTGTCCATTTTTTTGGCGGATCTGAACGGTCCCCCCCCCATGCATCCCTATCAGGCATCGGATGTCAGCGGAGATATGTCCGCTGACATCCGATCCAATCGTCAAATCTGGACGGATGGAAACCCTATTTTTCATCCATCCAGCGGATCGGCTCGGATGAGAACGGACCAACGGTCCGTTCCCATCCGATTCCCCCATAGAGATGTATGGGGAACTGACAGCTGTGTCTCTGCACACAGCGCAGAGAACAGCTGTCATCCTCCTGCTTAGCGGGGGATCGGCGGATTGATCCCCCGCTGAGATAAACAGAGTCCGCCCGACGGACAGATAGTGTGAAAGAGCCCTAATTCTGAACACATTCCCAGTTATAAGAGGGTGTGCACACTTATTCAACCACATTATTTTAGTTTTTTCTTCTCCCCCCCCCCCCCAAATGATTTCAGTTTGTTTTTTCAATTGAGTTGTACAGTTTATAGGTCGCATCAAAGGTGGAAAAAGTTCTGAAATGATTAGCTTTCTCATCTTGTTTTTACATCACAGAAACCAGACCTTTTTAACCACTTCTGGACCAGAAGGTTTTACCCTCGTGCGATGCTGTACCCAAATAAAATCCCAATAAGGGTATATTGATTGGTTTGCACAAAAGTTTATCATGCCTACAAACTAGAGGATAGATTTATTATTTATTTTTATTTTTTTTACTAGTTATGGCGGTGATTAGAAATTTTTGGGAGAGGAGGGTGGGGGGTGTATTGGTACAATCATTTTCCATGATATATCGGCACAACCAATCGTGTTACTTAGCAATAGGCGTTTAGAAGCAGTCAATGGGTTTGTGCTGAAACTGGCCAGAGCAGCTGTTACAGTATTAGGCTTAAAAATGGGAAGCTTTGACCAAGGCTGTTTAGACTGAAACATGTCTGCTATTCCTGCGGGGCTGTGTTTCTAGCATTATGTAATCAAGTGTATGACTGCAGTGCAGTCTCTTTAGGGTATATGGATTGAGGACTACCTTTGGGGTTTTATGCAAAAACAGGTGTACTCTATATTGCTTTTATGATTGTTTTATTAAAAGTATAGATACTTATATGATACGTCAGCATCTTAATATTATTATGGATTTCTATAGCGCCAGCAATTTACGCAGTGCTTTACAATATTAAGAGGGAGCCTGTGTGTGTGTGTGTGTGTGTGTGTGTGTGTGTGTGTGTGTGATATATATATATATATATATATAATATGTGTGTGTATATATCTCACAAGAGGATTTAGAGGGCCCTGCTCAGAAGAGCTTACAATCTAATAGACATTCTCTTATGATCTTTCCAAAAGCGTCGATCTCGCATCTGTTTTCTGTAACAATACGAAATATGCACCGAGTACACTAGTAATTACATTGCCTTGGGTATTGAATCTGCAATCATTTCACAACTAACAGTATGTTTGGTTATTGCTTTATACTGATTGTGTCTTCCTTGAATACCAAGAGGACGGGAGTCTTGTTTCTCAACTTCTTTTTTTGCATATACAGGGTTCCAGTTTTACACTAGTTGATATTCCCGGCCATGAGAGCTTGAGACTTCAGTTCTTGGAGCAATACAAGACAGCAGCCAGGTACTGAAACATTGTTTGTCTTACCGGATACTCTGCATCTCTGTAAACTTGTAAAATGGAAGTATACTTGTTACGATAAGAGCTGTCCTTAGGCGTATAATGCAAGAACCCAGCATTTTTCTTTTAGATCTCATCTTTAAATCTCTGAGCCCAGAATCCTGGACACTCCCAACAGGCAAATTCTGACACTTTTTTTTTTTTTTTTTTTTTTTTTTCCTTTCTGGCTAGCCTTGAGCCATTTGCTAATGAGGGTTGGGGGTTAATGTGACAGGTTAAATTTAGGTGTAGCAGTGTGCAGAGGGTCCATCTTGAATGTGTAGTGTTACTACATGGTCACACCCCTTTAGCACCTGATAGTTCAAATACATGAACAAGCTATTGGGATTTGAGCACAGGTATATCTTTTTGTATGCTTGTAGGTTAAATTTAGAGTCTATTCAGGCTGGGTTCACCCATATATGCTAGTTGGATGCATTTTTAACCACATAAAATGTGAATGTGACCAGCTCCCACACTTGCATGGGGCGGCTACAATGTGGTTTTGAAGAGGGGTCGTGTGTGTGTGTGTGTGTGTGTGTGTGTGTGTGTGTGTGTGTGTGTGTGTGTGTGTGTGTGTGTGTGTTTTTTTTTTTTTTTTTTTCTTTTTTTTTTTTTTTCCCAGGTGCAAATATAGGCAAAAATTTGCACCTGAATCACACCAAAACTGGTGAAAATGATCCGGACTGCAAACCACAGCCAGTCATGGGTGAACCCAGCCTCAACGTTCCCACCGACACCATCATATCTTATTGAATATCTTTAGTAAACATGTTGCTGTAGGTATGAATGCCGGTTAACTATATTAAAAAGAAATACTTTTTTTTTTTTTAATGTAGCTATAATTTTGACATTGATCCAAAAAGAAAAATAGACTGCATGTGTAGCCTCACCCACCAAGTTGTTTAACGTAGCATGGCCACTGTCCTCTAGCACAACCCAGAATGAAGGTGATAAATACAGAGGATTACCATTAAAAGGATTGAGCACATTTAAAAAAGTGCATTTAATAATGGTATTTTTCTTACCGTAAAAATCCATTTCTCTGATGTTCATTGACGGACACAGCTCTTCATCTTCTTGACCGTAGGGCTATACCCCCCCCCCCCCCTTACAGGTGTAGGACACTAGACAAAGAAGAAAAAGCTTGAACACGCCTGTGGGGCAGTCCCTGGGGGTATACTCCCACTTCCTGCTATAGGTATTCAGTTTTGTAACAAGCAGTGTCAGAAGTAAAAAAACCAAACTCCATAGAGGGGCGGGTGCTGTGTCCGTCAATGAACATCAGAGCAATGGATCTTACGGTAAGACAAAAATCCAATTTTCTCTTTCGTTCATTGATGGACACAGCTCTTCATCTTCGTGACCGTAGAGACGTCCCAAAGCAGTGTAAAACATGAGGGGTGGGAACAGCAGAAAAAAAAAAAAACTTTCCCAAGGCTAAACGTAGCACCCAGGAAACTTGGAGCTCATCTGAAAAAAACGCCCTCAAAGAGGACAAGTCCTCTAAACAGCAGCCTGCAAAACTTTGCGGCCAAAAGAAGCATCCGCAGATGCCAACACATCCACTTTGTGAATGTGTGTGCAGACCACCAGGTAGCCACCTGCACCACTGACGCCTGATGACGAAAGGCCCAGGATGCACTAAGCACCAGTGTAGAGTGCGCCCTGACAGGGAAAGGAGGAACCTGACACTCATTAGAATAAGCCTGAACCACAGTCTAACTCAGTGTTTCTCAACTCCGGTCCTCAAGGCACACTAACAGGCCAGATTTTAGGTATTACCTTGGGGAGATGCAGACTAGAATACTACGATCATTGAGCAGCAAATTATATCGCCTGTGATTTATTTCAGTTTTCTTGCAAACCTGGCCTGTTAGTGTGCCCTGAGGACCGGAGTTGAGAAACACTGGTCTAACTGATCCATCTGGAAATGATCTCAGCAGAAGCAGCCCCTTGTGAGGTCCCTCCAATGAGGAAAAATAGTGAATCTGATTTCCTAAAAGACTCCGTAGCTGCCAGATACACCTTTTTATTGCTCGAACCACATCCAGGGAGTGCAAGGCAACTTCCTTTAGGATGCTTAGGCTTGGGACACAGGGAGGGCAACACAATGTCTTCATTCAGATGAAAGTCAGACGACCTTCGGAAGGAACGATGGACATGGACTCAGAACCACTTTATCCCTGTGAACCACCAGGTAAGGTGAACGACAAGTCAACGCCTGCCAGTTCAGGCGCCCTGAAGTAATGGCCACCTTCTAAAAGAAGAATAAATCCTGCGAGCAACCTTGAGGTCCTAGATTAATAGGCTATCTGCTGCAGACACTCCACTTCTCATAACCGTGTAAAAACATTAAGTAAATAGTGCTGCGCGGATATATAATCATAAATTGCACTACATATATATCCAATCCGTGTGTAATATGCAATATTAAAGTGCTAAATAGTGCCAATATATATATATATATATTTAGCACTTTAATATTGCACATGGATCTGATATATGTAGAGCAATGTATGATTATATATCCGCGCAGCACTGTTTATTTACTTAATGGCCACCTTCTGAGACATCGTAAGCAGGGGAATCTCCTGAATATTTTGAAAGGGAGGCTTCTGGAGAACTGACAACACCAAATGGAGGTCCCACAGCGGCAATGGAGACTGCACTGGAGGAACCAAGTGTCCCACGCCCTGGAGAAAAGTACTCACCAAAAAGTGTGTGGCCAGCGGGCGTTGAAAGAAAACTGCCAAGGCCGAGACTTAGCCCTTGATGGTACTTAAGGCCAAGCACTGCACAAGCCCTCGTTGGAGGAAAGCCAAGACCGAGCCACCGAAAAGGAACGAGGGTGAACCCTCTGTCCTTTTTAGCACCTGGCTTTCAACAGCCAAGCCGTAAAAGCCAGGGACTGTAAAGCAGGATGGAAGATTGGCCCTTGCGCATAAGTGCATTTTGGAATGGGCAAGCTGGAAAGGCCTTGCATATTTTCAGCACCACAATGCTAAACCACATATTGCATCTATGATAACATGGCTTCATAGTAGAGTCCAGGTGTCTAACTGGCCTGCCTGCAGTCCAGACCTTTCACCAAACAAAAATATTTGGCACATCTTGAAACGAAAGGTACGGCAAAGACCCATGATGGTTAAGCGATTAGAATCCTGTATCGGGCAAAAATGGGACAACGCCCCTCTTCCAAAACTTCAGAAACTGGTCGCCTCAATTCAGTGTTAAGAGGGGATGCTACACCATGATAAATATTGCCCTGTCTCCACCTTTTTTTTTTTTTTTTTTTTTTTTTTAAATGTCTTGCTACCATCAATTTCAAAAATGACAACCCCCCCCCCCCCCCCCTCAAATTTGTATATTTTCTCAGTTTAAACATTTTGATATGTTTTTCAATTGTGAAAACAATATGGGTTTGAGATTTGCAAATCACTGTTCTATTTGCGCCCCCCCACCCCCAAGCGGCCGGTTTCAGGGGACGAGATATTGCTGACAACAGCTGCAATGTCTGTACGGTGATGTCACCCACAGACATACGATGGGCCATCTGGGAACTGATCATGTGACTGGACCAGAATGTCTTGGGCTTACATTGGGGGTGGGAGTAGGTTTTAAGATTAGATAGGGTTAGACCCAACTTCTATTCTAGGACTAATTTCAGGGTAGAATATTCTACCCATAATTTCCACTCTTTTTTAGGTCTAGGTTTGCTTCTACAAATGTTACACACAAGAGAGAAAAACAAACCCACACCCTAGAGTCCAGCAAAGTATCAACACTACTCCCTGTGATTAGGTGGATGTAAGCTCAACCCCTACCCATGTACTGCAATAAATATACCTCAAACATCAATCCTGTAAATTCCTTTTCTTTCTAAAGTTGCCAACATTTCAATGTCTCCAAATGGAGATGAGAGAAAAAGGAGGGTGGTAAATGTGCGGCTACTACAATTTGCATACACAACTCGCCTTTATTGTAGAAATATAAAATGCACATATACAACACATATCATGGAACATGTTTAAAATCAAGTCCTAGCTAACTTGCTCCTATTGATTGGCTCATATATATCAAAGTATAAAGTTTAGACTGAATGCTAATAATACTATCCTAACATATTATGTGGCCATCCATCAGGCATATATAGATTCCATGGAATTCCATCAATTATGAAAATGCAAAAATCGCCTTGTATTGACAGAGCGGACTCGTCCTAGAAGATCCTTATCGTGATTATTTCAGGAACTGTCAATTTACGCAGCTCTTTACATATACATTGTGCATTCACATCGGTCCCTGCCCTCAAGGAGCTTACAATCTAAGGTCCCTAACTCGCATTCATACATACACATACTAGGACCATTTTAGACAGGAGCTAATTAAGCTACCAGCATGTCTTTGGAGTTATCCACTCTCTCTCTTATTAGCCACTTGCCGACTGCCTAACGCCGATCTACGTCGGCAGTCAGCCCCTCACAGGCAAAGTGACGTAGGGCTACGTCACTAGCTTGTGAGGGTCTAGGGAGCGAGCTCGCGCCCCCGCTCCCGCGTGGTCACGGACCCCCCCCCCCCCCCCCCCCGCGTGTGTGACCGGCGGACCCGATGTCCGCCGGTCACTCGGCGATCGGCGGGGGAGAGGGAGAATGTCAGGCAGCTTGTGTAAACAAGCCACCTGTCATTCTCCTTGCTGTTAGGATACTGATCACTCGGATCTAGTATGTAGATCCGTTGATCAGTGTCCATACAGCTCAAGCCCCAGCCAATCACAGTAGAAAGCACGCCCCTAGGGATACACACAGCCCCTCCCTCCCAAATAAAGTTAACCCCTTCACTACCAGTGTATTTTTACAGTAACAGTGCATATATATATATATATATATATATATATATATATATATATATATATATATATATATATATATATATATATATATAGCACTGATTACTGTAGAAATGTCACTGGTAACCCCAAAAGTGTCAAAAATGTCAGTCAAGGGTCCGATCTGTCCGCCCCAATGTCTCAGTACCGCAAAAAAAATCACAGATCGCCGCCATTACACGTTAAAAAAAAAAAACAACAAAAATGACAAATCTTTCCCTTTGTTAGTAAACGCGATAACTTTTGCGCAAACCAATCAAAATACGCTTTTTGCGATTTATTTTTTTTTTTTTTTTTTTTTACCAAACATAGGTAGCATAAAACAAATTGGCCGAAAAAGTAAAAAAATTTTGATTTTTAAATTTTTTTTTTGGGGAATTTCATATAAAAAAAAAAATGTGAAAAATATTGCTATTTTTGCAAAATTGACGCTCTTTTTTTGTTTATAGCGCGTGATCAAAAAATCGCACAGGTGATCAAATACCACCAAAAGAAAGCTCTGTTTGTGGGAAAAAAAGGACGCCAAATTCGTTTAGGTACAGCATCGCACGACCGCGCAATTGTCTGTTAAAGTCACGCAGTGCCGAATCGCAAAATACCCCCTGGTCGGAATGGGGGTAAAATCTTCCGGGGCTTAAGTGGTTAGGGAAGATCTACAATGTTAAACATTTGCAAAGAGGCTTTGGAGCAGGACTAAATGATTTGAACAGCAATAGTCACATGGGTAGAAGTGGTATGGTCATGCTTCTTGATCCAAATACATCCAAGAATCAAATGAATTTCTCTATGATCCAAAGAAATACGGGTTATAAATACTCAGAGGTGCGTACAGTCCTGTTAGCATATAAACAAATGTTTCTGGTCCAGAGGAGGTCAGATAAATAAATGTCTCTCATAAGGGAGAAAAGACCCTCCCTCGCAGGAACATGTATTTAATAAGCTTCAGAGCACACATTGTTGCATGATTTCCATACCGCAGGAACCCTCCAATCCGATAGCATGTGGAATACAGTATATGTATATACTTCTCCATTGTCTATATTGTTTCACACAGATGCTAGATCAAAGTCCCAAGCCACAATATCTGTCCCCTTTTGGGTAGGGAGCAATCCTCTGCAGGTAATGTATATTGTCAGTAGACATTTCCCATGTTCAGTTATATGTTGGTATAGGCAGATCTTTCTAGGACCACACAGTACTTCTTCAATCATCATCAATGGCAGATTGCTTTCACTGGATATCACCAATGGTTACATGACCAGACACTATGCTGCATGCACCTTTTGTGAGGGAGGTGAAGGGCCCTATATCTCTGTAGGGACAATCTGTGGACCACAGGTGACGGTGTCAATTTCTACTTATCTGTATTTCTTTGGATCATAGAGCAATTAATTTGATTCTTGTATTTAGATCAAGAAACATGAACATACCACTGCTACCCATGTGACTATTGCTGTTCAAATCCTTTAGTCCTGCTCCAAAGCCTCTTTGCTAATGTTTAAAGGAGAACATACGAGGCAGATCTTTCCTAAAGAGTGGACAACGATAAGCATCTTCTAGGATGTGTCCGCTCTGTCAATATAACATTATTTTTGCAGTTGCATTTAAATAATTGATGGTATTCCATTGAATCTATATATGCCTGATGGATGGCCACATATAATATGGTGTGTGTGTGTATATAATATCTCCTGTGATATGTGGATTTTGTATTTCTACAATCAAGGCAAGTTTTGTATGCAAATGGTAGTAGCAGAGCATTTATCACCCTCCTTTTTCTCTTATCTGCATTTGGAGACATTGAAATGTGGGCAGCTTTTAGAATGAAAAGGAATTTACAGAATTCATGTTTAAAGTATATTTTTTTGAAGTACATAGGTAGTGGTTGAGCTTGCATCCATCTTGGTGTGTGTGTTTGTGAAGTACATAGGTATGGGTTGCGCTTGCATCCATCTTGGTGTGTGTGTTTGTGAAGTACATAGGTAGTGGTTGAGCTTGCATCCATCTTGGTGTGTGAGTTTGTGAAGTACATAGGTAGTGGTTGAGCTTGCATCCATCTTGGTGTGTGTGTTTGTGAAGTACATAGGTAGTGGTTGAGCTTGCATCCATCTTGGTGTGTGAGTTTGTGAAGTACATAGGTAGTGGTTGAGCTTGCATCCATCTTGGTGTGTGAGTTTGTGAAGTACATAGGTAGTGGTTGAGCTTGCATCCATCTTGGTGTGTGAGTTTGTGAAGTACATAGGTAGTGGTTGAGCTTGCATCCATCTTGGTGTGTGTGTTTGTGAAGTACATAGGTAGTGGTTGAGCTTGCATCCATCTTGGTGTGTGTGTTTGTGAAGTACATAGGTAGTGGTTGAGCTTGCATCCATCTTGGTGTTTGTGAAGTACATAGGTAGTGGTTGAGCTTGCATCCATCTTGGTGTGTGTGTTTGTTCTCCAAATGATAGCTTTTCATTTATCAGTATACAAGGATAATACCGTAAACCCCCCCTCCATTGCGGGGGTTACGTTCCGGACCCAGCCGTGAAAAGTGAAATTCCGCGAAATAGAAAAACCCTATTAAAATGCATTGTAGGCATGTTTTTTTTTTTTACTGTCACTGTACGTGTACGTGTAAAAGCATTTTACAATAATGCTTTAAAACAATAGAAACTCATTTAAACACATAAAAGATACTAAGACAGAGCAAGAGCTATGGAAATATTTAATTTTTAATGATTTATATAGTAAAATAACATTACAAAAAAAAACGAATTACCGGGACCGCAAAATCTGAACCGCGATGGAGCGAGGGATTACTGTAATATGCTTAAACTAGCATATACACTGTACATTATTAGTATGGTTTTACTTAAATTTTCTTTTATGAATTATAAGCACAGGTTTCTAAGACTAACACTTTTACTGCTGTGATGTGTAATGCTCCTACTTTTCTTCCTGTGTGCAGGGCCATGGTATTCGTGGTGGACAGTTCAGCTTTCCAGCGTGAAGTTAAGGATGTGGCGGAGTTCCTGTACCATATTCTCACAGATGTCACGCTGCAGAAGAATGTCCCACCCATACTAATAGTATGCAACAAGCAAGGTTTGTCCCTGTCTGAGATGTAAATACAAGGGGATACGATGTAGGCAGTGTACTGCAGTTTGTAGTAAGATAATGGGTCAATCCTCAAATCGGGAGTATCTATTCCTGTTTAAAACTTATATTTTCAACTCTCCTAAGTTTATATGTGTGAAATAATTCCTGATCCACACACAACCGTAAAATTCTTGAATCTTGATTACACCGTACTCTGAAAATAGGAACGTTTTTAATGTAGGCCATTTTCTAGTTATACTGTGGCAAATTTTCAAAGCTGAAGTAAAATTGGAGTGGTTGGCCATAGCAATGAAATTTATATTTTAAGTGTTGAAATCTGATGGATTGATCTGGGCAACAGCTTCACTTTTACTTTAGTTATCTTTTGCCTTGTCCTTTAGAAATTGTCCCTAATTGCAAGTGCCTGCATGTGACACAACCACGTAAGTAGAAAGTATAACTAAAGGCAAAACTTTTTTTTTTTTTTTTTTTTTTAATTGGATAGAGGGGAAAGGGAATAGAACACCTGTCAGTTTTTATTGCTGTCTGTGCCCCCATTAAGGAGATTTGCCTTCTCAATTTGTACTGTTTACCATTCTCATTGAACCCCAAATTTTGGGTTGTCCCCTGAAAAGTAATGGAGGTGAAATCCTTCCAATGGGGACACTAGTTCTTGTGACCTAGGGGTCCCCAAGGAACCCCCCTAATTTGCAGTGATTTCCTCTCCCTTCCTGTTCGGCTATGGGACAGGAATTGAAGGGAAGTCTCTGCAATGGAACTCAGATGGCGAAAAAAAAAAAATCCTGACTGGCTATAACCATCCCTTCTCTATCCAAAATTAAAAAAAAAAAAAAAAAAGTTTTGCCTATAGTTCTACTTTAAAGCAGTATGCAACCCAAAAACCGAATACTGTGCATCTGGAAAGTATTTACAACGCTTCGCTTTTTCTACTTCTTACATGTTACAGCCTTATTCCAAAATTGAATAAATTTGTTATTTTCCTCAAAATTCTACAAACAATATTCCATAATGACAATATGAAAGACGTTTGTTTTTGATATCTTTGCAAATTTATTAAAAATAAAAACAAAAAAAAATTACATGTACTTAAGTATTCACAGCCTTTGCCATGACACTCAAAATTGAGCTCAGGTGCATCCTGTTTCTACTGATTATCCTTGAGATGTTTCTACAACTTGATTGTAGTCCACCTGCGGTAAATTAAGTTGATTGGACATGATTCTGAAAGGCACACACCCGTCTATATAAGGTCCCACAGTTAACAGTGCATGTCAGAGCACAAACCAAGTCCATTAATTTCAAGGAATTGTCTGTAGACATCGGTGACAGGATTGTATCAAGGCACAGATCTGGGGAAGGGTACAGAAATATTTCTGCAGCATTGAAGGTCCCAGTAAGCACAGTGGCCTCCATCATCCATAAATGGAAGAAGTTTGGAACCACCAGGACTCTCCCTAGAGTGGGCTGCCCAGTCAAACTAAGTGAGGGAGAATGGCCTTAATCAGGGAGATGACCAAGAACCCGATGGTCACTCTGACAGAGCTCAAGCGTTTCTCTGTGGAGAGAGGAGAACCTTCTAGACAAACAACCATCTCTGCAGCACTCCACTCCACTAATTAGGCCTGTATGGTAGAGTGACCAGATGGAAGCAACTCCTCAGTAAAAGGCACATGACAGCCCACCTGGAGTTTGCAAATAGGCACCTAAAGGACTTTTAGACTATGGGAAACAAAATTCTCTGGTCTTATGAAACAAAGCTTGAACTCATTGGCCCGAAATGGCAAGCATCATGTCTGGAGGAAACCAGGCACCGCTCATCACCTGGCCAATACCATCCCTACAGTGAAGCATGGTGGTGGCAGCATAATGTTGTGGGACTGGGAGAGACTAGTCAGGATCAAGGGAAAGATGACTGCAGCAATGTACAGAGACATCCTTGATGAAAACCTGCTCCAGATCTCTCTGGACCTCAGACTGGGACAAAGGTTCATCTTCCAACAGGACAACGACCCTAAGCATATAGCCAAGGTAACAAAGGAGTTTCTACGGGACAACTCCATGAATATCCTTAAGTGGCCCGGTCAGAGCCCAGACTTGAACCCGATTGAACGTCTCTGGAGAGATCTGAAAATGGCTGTGTACTAATGTTTCCCATTCAACCTGATGGAGCTGGAGACATCCTGCAAAGAAGAATGGGAGAAACTGGCCAAAAATAGGTGTGCCAATGTTGTAGCATCATACTCGAAAAGACCTGAGGCTGTAATTGGTGCCAAAGGTGCTTTACCAAGTATTGAGCAAAGGCTATGAATACTTATGGACATGTGGCGATTTTCGTTTATTTTTAATAAATGTGCAAAGATTTCAAACAAACTTCTTTCACATTGCATTTATGGGGTATTGTTTGTAGAATTGAGGAAATTAATGAATTTAATCAATTTTAGAATAAGTCTACAACATGACAAAATGTGGAAAAAGTGAAGTGCTGTGAATACTTTTCAGATGCACTGGATATTGCAGCTTACTATTTTGTAGATGTGATGTTTTGTTTTTTCTTTCACTTTCACCTAATGGACCAGCCAGTAACATTTCTGTCTTAGGCCCCTTTTCATATGGGCCGGGTCCAGTTTTTCTCAGCAGGTGATCCATTCGCTGATTCCTGCAGGTCGGTGTCCTCCCCTTATGCACATACATTGGACACGTACATTGCCCGCTATGCTCCATGTCCATTTACATCTGACTGCCCATAGAGGAGAATGGAGGGTCCGATCGGACCTCTTGTGTGAAAGGGGCCTGAGTGTCCCCACTCTGACAATGTTGCTGTCCAAAAGTTGTCTGTCCACCCAATCTGGGAAGGTGTAAAGAAAAACTAAAAAAAAAAAAAAATCTTGCCACCACTTGAAATAGTTTTGGGGTTTATTACTGCTTTAATTACATACTGTGTGTTGGGTAGATCCAGATTTTTATCTAATAGGTCATGTAAAAAATGGCTAATTTAGTTTTCTTCCAACAGATATCTCTATGGCCAAGTCAGCCAAACTGATACAGCAGCAACTGGAAAAGGAACTGTGAGTACCAAAAGTTGTTGAATGAGCAACTGGTAGGAGTGTACTTTAATAAGTATTGTGATAGACAAGTTTTAGTAGGCTCAAGACTGGAGATTTGCTATGTTAAAGGGAACATATATAAATAATTGTGCCTAAGCCGTACCCTGAAATGTACTCTCCTCTTGAATTTGTCCTGGAAAAATAGCAATGCACTTCCTGGTATGAGTGTGCCTAGGTGCTCCTGTGCTTTTAGCCTCATAGCTGTATATCTTTAGTGTGAGATCTAGGATGCTGCTGCCTCCTGACTGCTGGTCTCAGGAGATATGGAGTAGGACTTGATGTCAGCCATTTGCTGCACGCTGTTCTCTATGCTAAAGAATCAATGCTTTTTTCTCTACCAAGATGGGCTTCTGACGCAAAGACACAGTTCAGAATAAAGCATAGTAAGTTAGTAATGAGGCAAATCAACTGCAGAGAAAGCACAGAAAATACTGGTTGCTAGTTCTTTTGGGTTGTAAATATATATAATATGTATTTTTATTGGTTGAGCCAACTTGTGCACTATGTAGAGCATGGAATGTGCATTAACAGGTGAGATTGCCTCTACCTGTCGCATATGTCTGTTAAATTCTTGCCTTTGTGTTTTGCTACAGGAACACACTACGTGTCACTCAATCAGCTGCTCCCAGCACCCTGGACAGCAATAGCTCCCCATCTACCACACAGCTCGGCAAAAAAGGCAAAGACTTTGACTTTTCCCAAGTTCCTATGAAAGTGGAATTCCTAGAATGCAACGCTCGGGACAGTAAAGAAGAAGAGGGGGATGCCAACCTCAGCAATGTAGAGGGCTGGCTGGCCAAACTGGTGTGATGTATAGTTATTCAGTGGAAAGCTAATTATTTGGGCACCTTCCCTGACTGACTTAAAAACCACATTTTCTAGTCTAAACGCTGCTTTTAAACTTTAATGACTGCTGAACACAGCAGAAGGATGCTCAGTCAAGAGGACAGAACTACCATGCCGGCTTTTCCTATTTTGGACTATTTTATGTTACCAGTTGCTGGCTGGCGTATTCTTTCTCCAAACCAGTCGGCAGTTTTTTTTTTTGTTTTTTTTTTTGTTTTTTTTTTTTTTGTTTTTTTTTTGTTCTATAATAAACTATCCAAAGCAGAAGTATTAAGCAAATGATCTCCACGTGTCTAAATTAACTAGATGTGACCGCTACGTATGAGAGTTCATTAAAATTGTGACCTTTTTTATTAGTATTCTCAACTGGCCACAATCAGAAGAAATTGCTTGTAGGTGTCTACATGCTCTTATCCTTGGCAAATATGTATTGGTCACATGTTTATCTGTTCGATCACCTGGCTTCTACCGCTATGTGTTAAGATGTGCTGCTTGCTAGTTCCAGGGCAGTTCCTTGCTGAATATATGGCACATGAGTTTTCTTATACATGTTGTGTGGTTTGTATTTATAAAAAAAAAAGTTGCTTTCTATTAGATTGCAGTGGGAGATAATTTGATATGCAGTGCAATTGGTGGTGTTCAGTATTCAGACCACCTGCTCCTGACCAACATCATTGTGAAAGAGCACAGCTAGAACACAATACAGAAAGCTTCTCCTGCATCATGGAAGCTAAACAGTTTTGTCCTGTTCAGTTCTGCTTAAAGCTGAACTCCAACTTTGTTTTTCCTTTGGGCTTGCACAGTTGTATGAGCTCTTCCTTCAGCCTTCAAAGTGGCTACTCAGATTTCCCTGTGCACACAGAAGCTGTAGCAAGAGCCTGCCTTAATTCTGAGCTGGAGGATGCCAAGCATCTACTGCTTTACTCCCCGTCTGCTCTCACCTGCAGGTTAGCGGCGCTGAGCCATAGACTTATATTACATTTTGCAGGTGTGATGCACTTCCTGAAAGTGCACTAAACCCACAAAAAAGTCTATGGCTTGGTGCAGCTAACCCGCCGGTGCATTGTGCTGCACCTGCAGATCACTGTAAAATCAGCCTAATAACACTTTTTTTTTTTTTTTTTTGCTAACATGCCAATTGCAAAAACAAGGGAAGGGAGAAAACATCCCAGACCTCTGGTGTAGCAAAAAGATCAAAGGGCACCCTATTCACTTGAATCAAATTGTATAGTGTATGGCCATCTTTATACAAGTACATAGGTGGGAGTGGATGGAGACACCCAGTTGCCAGGCCTCATTCATATCTCCATGATGTGAAAACTCACATTCCTGCATGCATGTGGTTTGGAGCGTTTTCACTTGAATGGGCTGCCCTACGTGCAACAATCGGCCCAGAGAAGCTCCAGACTTTTTTTTTGGGGAGCTGAGCATAGTGCGTTACCGCAGTATATGGGGTGCTTGTAACATGTAATAACACAAGCATGATGCTCATTTGCAGCGTTTCTGAAACGCATGGCAAAGCGTACATTTTCTGTGTCTGTGGTTTGCCATGCATTTGGAAATGCACAGATGTGAATGGAGCCTCACTGATCTTGTGTAAACACTCCAATTTCACTTTCAGCCCCACTCACACCTAGAGTAGTGGTAGTGCATGTTTTTTGGCTTTTTTTTTTTTTTTTTTTTTCCAGTGACGCACACAGGGAAGTTGGCTGCACGTGGCAAAGTAGCTCAAAGAGCTAATTTTGGTGTGGTGTGAGTTGTACGTTTTTTCTACTGCATTTGTCACTTTTTTTTTTTTTTTTTTTTTCTCCCCATTTGGCAAAATGTTTGCTTCTGTGTTTGATGTGCCCTTAACAACAATTACACTGAAAGCCCAACTAAGTAATTTTTGGTGTGTATGTGGCCATACACTACACAACTTGATTGTACAATCGCTTTTAAACTTACCAAAACTGTATAGTAGGAGGACATACCATCTATCCAATCAGGCAGGCCCTTGCACTACATGAGGGGTGTCCCGTGGGCTGCATGGGGCCCCCAGGGAGTTTAGCATGCAGCCTGAGCCCATTTGAAGGGGTGCATGTTTTTAGCATGAAGGTAAAACAGCTTTTCTCTATTGTTCATTGATGGACGCAGTCCTCTGATGCATATCAGTAGGGTAATACCACCCCCTACAGGAGTAGGACACTAGGCAGAAAGAATTTCAGGCTACACCTATAGGCTGTTCCTGGGGGTATACCCTCTCCCTGCATAGGATGCCAGTTTTAATCTGCCTAGTCAGGAGTAAGGACCTAGTTCCTTGCTGGGATTTTTGGTCATGGCATAGAAGTATTTTCTCAGATCGCCTTTCAGGACAGCACCTGGAGAGAGCGCAGCTCCACCCAATCCACAGGAAACACTGCAAATAAAAACTCCTCCTCTTCCACCATGCCTCAGTCATTTGTGTTTCCTCCGCCATGGTGGAAGCATTGCAGGAGCTATGTGGAAGGGCTGCACTCTCTCCAGGGGGAGAGAAGGATTTGTTGCCCAGTTTTTGTTTGCTGTTTCAGCATGGAGACCATCCCAGCTCCCCTCCCTGGAGTGTCAAAGGGGGTATGCTCCGGAGCCTCTCACCTCGTTCGCTCAGGGGAGCTGAAACCCATCGGAGGATCCGGTCCGGGCGTCAGAGGTCCGCGCTTCGGCCGGTCGGCGGGCGGGGAGCCGCTTTTGGCATTCGAATCTCCCGCACTTTCGGACTCTGATCCCGGGGACGCGCGGCGTCACTTCCGGTGGACGGGACTTCCGGTGGGGGCGTGGCGGCGTTTGCTCCAACCGCAATACACGCAGGGGTCAGAGGCAGGTCACGAGGTCGGCGCTTCCGGTCCACAGAGGAGGACGCGGGAAGCGGTATTTAAATGGAGAGATCTGCCAGCAAGCTGCGCTTTTCAACAACATGGAGGAAAAGTCTGCAGCGACGGTGGAAGCAGGCACCGCCAGCGCCGGCCAAGCTCAGGTAGGAGAGGTGCAGTGGTGCCTCTTTTTTCTTTACTGTGTGAGCTTTTATTGTGGGGTTTCTTCCTTCCTCCTTTGGAGCCTGCCCTGTAGACTGAGTAACTGTTCCCAGTCTAACAGGATACGTATGCATCTGGGAGTCTTTTCTTCTGATCCTTTTTGGTGTGGGTCACGATTTTCTCCCTTGCAAGAAATCACTAGGTGGTGGTTTTCTTTTATAGTGGTTATTGGGCTTTCATGGTGGCTTTTTCTTTACTAGGTTAAAGCCACAGTGAAGACAAGAGCCCCAGCATCAAGGAAATGCCCTTCATGCAAGAATCCACTCAGAGATTCCTGGGTGAAGCCACTTTGTAAAGCATGTATTGCTGACCTTGTGAAGGAAGAGTCTAGTCAGCAGAATAATGAATTCATATCTTCATTTAAAGAACTCACAGACACCTTGTCCTCAGTTCGTTCCCTGTTATCCAGGACGCCACAAGTTCTATCAGATTCCCAACAAACGGGTGGTACATCTTCCCAGCCGTCTACTTCTAAGTCTGCAGTGTCAAGCGATTCAGAAGATGAGGGGGAGAGTGCTCTCTGTTCCATCAGGGATTCAGAGGAGGAAGAGAAGGAAGAGGTGGCTAGTTCTTCCAGATACAAATTATCCTTGGAAGAGGTTGATGAGTTGCTGAAAGCGATTTACACCACGTTGGAAATCGCAGAAGAAAAGGTGCAAGTTTCACTTCATGACAGAATGTACCAGGGCCTTGAACAGACAAAGCGCAGGGTTTTTCCTGTTCATAAAGTCCTTACGGAATCTATTGAAAAAGAGTGGAAGGACCCAGAGAGGGCCCCTTTTTTCTCTAAATCCCTAAGAAGGAGATTTCCGTTTGAAGAGGATACGGCGCACCTATGGAACAAGAAGCCCAGAGTGGATGCTGCTTTTTCTCAGGTGTCTCGCCGCACGGATTTGGCGTTCGAGGACATGGGTGTTCTGAAAGACGCCATGGATAAAAGGGCAGATTCTCTCCTTAAAAAGGCTTGGGATTCCTCTACGTCCAGCCTTAAGCCGGCCATGGCCTCCACGGTGGTAGCCAGAAATCTTGAGTGCTGGCTCGAACAACTTAAAGGGCATGTGGAGGCTGGAACAGCAAGGAAAGATCTCCTGGATTCATTTCCGCTGCTCCTAAAGGCAGTAAAATATATGGCCGATGCTTCTGCTGAGTCTATCAAAATGTCTGCCAGGTCAGCAGCCCTCGTCAACTCTGCCAGGAGGGCGGTCTGGTTGAAAACCTGGACAGGTGATTCAGCTTCTAAGGTGAAACTCTGTGGTTTACCTTTTGCCGGTGACTTGCTTTTCGGGCCTGAATTGGAAGCAATTCTTGACAGAACGGCGGATAAGAAGAAGGCCTTTCCGTCAAAAAAGAAATCGCCTCCTAAGAAGAGATTTCGTTCTGTTCAACAAACCAACAGAGGTCGTGAACAAGATCAGAGATCAAGATGGACCTCCCATAAAGGCAAAGGGAAAGGTGGAGTCCTCTTTAGACCACCTGACCAGGCCAATAAAAGCAAGTGACAACAGTCTTCCAGTGGGAGGAAGGCTGTTATGGTTCCTCCCACGTTGGGAAGAGGTATCCGCAAGCCCCTTTGTAAAGAATATAGTGGCTCAAGGATACAAACTGGAGTTTTCGGAGACACCTCCAAGCAGATTCCATGTTACTCCCCTTCCAAGGGATCCGGAAGAGGCTTCCTCAATGATGTCTCTTTTACAAGAGCTGATTCAACAGGAAGTGATTATCCAAGTCCCCGAGGGGCAACAAGGCCGTGGGTTTTATTCTCAGATCTTTCTAGTGAAAAAACCCTCAGGCAAGTACCGAATGATCCTAAATTTGAAAATCCTAAACAGATCAATTCGGTACAAGCACTTCAGGATGGACACCATTTATTCAGTGACCAAACTGTTGTCCCCAAACTGTTTCATGGCATCCTTGGATCTGAGGGACGCTTACCTGCACATCCCAATAAATCAGGAGTGCCAGAAATTCCTAATGCTGGCGGTCAATCTCGGGGAATCGGTCTGGCATCTGCAGTTCAGGGCCCTCCCCTTTGGCCTCTCATCTTCTCCAAGGGTGTTTACCAAGGTAATGGCGGATGCCCTAGAGCCATTAAGGCTGAGGGGTATTTCAATTGTCCCTTACCTGGACGATCTGCTAATTTTTGCAGAGTCCAAGAGCCAGACGTTGGTACACCTTCAGGAGACTCAGGACCACCTAGAGAGTCTGGGGTGGCTCATGAATTTGGAGAAATCCAGCTTGATTCCATCTCAGCAGATAAAATTTCTGGGATACAGAATAGATTCGGTCCTCCAGAAGGTGTTTCTACCTCAAGAAAAGATCGAGAAGACTCAGAACGCAGTTGCTCGATTACAAACCAATCATCAGGTTACTGTCAGGTCGGCCATGGCAGCTTTGGGCTTGCTCACAGCCGCTATCCCTGCAGTGCAGTGGGCAAGACTGCATTCCCGTCTTCTCCAGAGAGACATTCTGCAGAGTTGGTCATACCCGGAACATCTGGAGAAATCCATCAGAATCTCCACGAAAGCAAAGAGATCTCTGTGGTGGTGGAGGAATTCCAGAAATCTGGAAGAAGGTCTGCAATGGACTTTCCAGACGAACAAACGTCTGACGACGGATGCCAGTTCGTGGGGTTGGGGAGCCCACCTGGAAGGCCGGACGATGCAAGGGACATGGTCCAAAGCAGAGTCCAGGAAATCATCCAACTGGCGGGAGTTGAAAGCCATCCTTTTGGGTCTTTGGTCCTTTCAACAGACAGTCAGGGGCCATCATGTGCAAGTTCTGTCGGACAACATGACAGCAGTGGCCTACGTGTCAAAGCAAGGAGGCACAAGAAGCAGACAGCTATCAGATCTGGCAATACAGCTACTCTCCTGGGCGGAGAAAAATCTAGCCTCTCTGACAGCGGTGCATCTGAAGGGGTCACAAAACCTTCTAGCAGATCTGCTGAGCAGGAAAAAGGTGTTGGAATCAGAATGGAGTCTGAATCAAGAAGTATTCATGCAGATCGTGGAAGTCTGGGGTCTTCCCCAAATAGATTTGTTCGCTTGTCAACAGAACAACAAAGTCCAAAGATTCTTTTCCCTACACAGGGAGGATCAGGACTGGGGCTTGGATGCTCTAGCCCATCCATGGGACTTCTGTTTGTCTTACGCGTTCCCTCCATTCCAACTGATTCCGTTGGTTCTCAAAAAGTTCAGGGAAGAAAAGACCAACTTGATTCTGATTACACCTTACTGGCCAAAGAGACCTTGGTTCGCCCTCCTGCTGAATCTTGCCTCAGAACCTCCCTGGAAACTTCCGTACAGGAGAGATCTTTTGACACAGGGGAACCTAGTGTACCCAGAACTGGACCGCTTACAACTGACAGCGTGGTTACTGAAGAAGACATCTTGAGAGCCAGAGGCCTGTCAGAAAAAGTTATCTCCACCCTTCTCTCCAGCAGGAAGAAGGTGACTAGGGATATTTACTTGAAAGTCTGGAGAAAATACAACTTTTGGTGTTCCAGCAAAAATTTTGAATTAAAAAATTTAATTTCAGTGCTTGAGTTCCTCCATGAAGGAATGGAGAAAGGACTAGCAGCAAGTACTTTAAAGACGCAAGTAGCGGCTCTTTCAGTTTTTTTCGAAAAGACTTTGTCCCAAGAGACTCTAATCATTCGTTTTTTCAAGGCATTAGCCCGCAACAGGCCAATAGCCCTTAAAGTATTTCCCAAATGGGATTTGACCATTGTGTTACAAGGTTTGACTAAGTTTCCTTTTGAACCTTTAAAAGAGGCTTCCCTGAAGAATTTAATTTTGAAAACTATCTTTTTGATAGCAATAACCTCGGCCAGGAGGATCAGTGAGATCCAGGCCCTCTCAATTTCAGACCCTTTTTTGACAATTTTTGCAGATCGAGTAGTCCTAAGAACGGACCCAGCCTTTCTTCCAAAGATTGCTTCATCTTTTCATAGATCACAAGAAATTGTCTTACCAACTTTCTCCTCAACTCCTAGTAATACTCGGGAAGAATCCTTTCATACCTTGGATGTGAGGAGATGCTTACTTCAGTTCCTCCTGGTAACTAAGGAATTTAGAAAGACAAATGCATTATTTGTCATCTTCTCAGGGTCCCGTATAGGAGAAAAAGCATCAAAGAGCACTTTAGGCAAATGGCTCAGATGGGCAATTGAACAGGCTTATGTAGCTCAAGGAGAAGAACCTACAGAAGGCATCTTGGCGCATTCTACAAGGTCTGTGGCAACCTCATGGGCTGAAAGGGCCGGTGCTTCGCCTGATCAAATCTGCAAGGCAGCTACCTGGTCCAGCTATTCAACCTTTATTAGACATTACAGGTTGGACTTGTTGTCAGCTCAGGATCAAGCCTTTGGCAGAAAAGTTCTGCAGGCAGTGGTCCCACCCTAAGTGTAAGTTACTCGCTTATCCTCTCCAGGTGCTGTCCTGAAAGGCGATCTGAGAAAACCTTAGTTACTTACCGGTGACGGTATTTCTAAGAGCCTTTCAGGACAGCAGCAGCTACCCCCCCTTGGTTTTGTTTATAATATAATTTGTAAATGTTTAACCTGTGGTAGTTTATGTTTTCCAGCATGTCGGAGGCTACTATATGACTGAGGCATGGTGGAAGAGGAGGAGTTTTTATTTGCAGTGTTTCCTGTGGATTGGGTGGAGCTGCGCTCTCTCCAGGTGCTGTCCTGAAAGGCTCTTAGAAATACCGTCACCGGTAAGTAACTAAGGTTTTTTTTTTTTTCTATATTTATTTATTTATTTTATTTTTTTTTTAGCTAGTCCTTTTTTTTTTCTCTAACGTTTTTTCTGTGAGATCTTCAAGCAATTATCCTGGGTTGGGGGAGGGGCTGGATCCCTATATCCAGTGGTCACCCCAGTCTTGCCATCGAGCGCGTGCAGACCTTGGCTCCACGCTGGGTCGGCCACGACATAGTCCCACTGGACGGGGGGACTAGCCCAGCGAGTTAAACGTGTCACCAGGACGCACACGACAGGGTCTAGGCTTATGTCGCAGCATTCCTATTTGGCCGACAGCTCCCATACTCCGGTGGCGTGGGGTCCTGTCATGAGAGGGCGCCCACCTGTGTTCCCGGTATGGTGAGTAACTGTCCCTCCCTGGTGGATTTTGGGGTGGACGCGGGTCCTCTCTCTGGGATGGTAGGACCCTCCCACTCCTGGGTTTCCCTCTGTCCTGTTTTGACTACCGCCCCCCCCCCCTCCCTCCATGTGGGGGACTGTTTTGGGCCTACATGAGGCTGGGGCCTTGTGTGTAGGCCGCATGGGAGGCCAGGGGGGGCGCCGTTTGCGGTGCTCGGTCGATGATGTAGTAGGGCTGGTGGGGGCGCCATTTTGTTGTAGCCTTGTCTGCAGTTATGGCAGCGGCTATCTTGGGGGGTGGTTTTTGGCCATTTTGCTGTGTTGTTGTGTTTTTTTTTTTTTTTTGCTGGGAAGGTCCGTGTGTGTGCCTGGAGGCATTTTTCGGTGGGAGGGGCTCCTCTCTTCAGCCTGGGAAGTTCCTGGCTCACTTTCTTTTTCTGACCCGCTGCTGACATCCCTGATCAGATTGCTGCATTCTAAGAACAGTGAGTCGCTTGGGGCTTATTCACTCTGTGGGGGTCCTTAGCGCGTGCCTCATCTCTGGAGGGCGCTGTGGGGACTTTCCTTTTTTCATACAAAAAATAATTTGTATTTTTTTTTTTTTCAAAGTTTGCTGGTGGGTTCTATTAGTGCAACATGGACCCTCTCAGAGGCCGCAGGGCCCTCTGGATCTCAACTGTCCACCAATGCGATTATAGCGGTCCTGGAAGCTTTTGTGTCCCGGGTGGAGGTGGCCTTTAGAGGGTGCCGTGTGCAGAAATGACCCCCTACCCCTGCCTCCTCTGATATCTCGGTCTCTGAGTCTGACCCAGCCACTGCAGACGTAGGTACCCCGGCTGGGTCTGGTACCCCGCGCCATGCCTCCTCTGATAGTAAGGATGAGCTCTCTACCTCTACTGCTGCGCAGGATAAGGCGCTGGTGGATGCACTGGTTGTTCGGTGCGAGAAACCCTAAAATTGGAGGATGCGGCTGTCGTCGCTCCTGGGGTGCAGGTTGCCTTCGGCACCCATAAGCTTTCAAGGGTGGAAGAGTGTTTTCCTTTCCCCACTTATTTTGCTTGTCAAAGAATGGGATCGGCTAAAACATTCCCCTGGGGTGTCTCTGTGGTTTACTAGACGCTACCCCTTTTGAGGAGTCTCTGGTGAAGAAGTGGTCGGTGCCACCTAAGGTGGATCCCCCGGTCTCCATCCTTTAAGGACCCAGAGAATAGAAGGGTGGAGGCTGTGGCAATGTGTACGCTATAGCTGCACTGAGGCCTGTTTTTGCTGTGGCCCTTGTCACCCAAATGGCGACTGAATGGGCGAAGATGTTAACGCTGTGATGTGGAGGGCAACCTCCTGCCTTTGGGGAACTGTTGAACCAGATGGTGCAGGGGCTGCATTTTGCGTGCGATACCTCGCTAGACGCTGCTTCCCTATTGGGTCAGCTGTCGTTTTCAGCGGTGGTCATGAGGCGTATACTCTGGCTGAAGTGTTGGTCTGTGGTTCAGGCTTCTAAAAAGGCCTTGACAGACCTCCCTTTTCAGGGGGACTGTCTGTTTGGGGCTACCCTGGACAAAATTATTAAAGGTGTTACGGGGGGTAAGAGTACCTTTCTCCCGCAGGCTTCCAAGGGTAGGGATCCTTGCCGTAAGCAGGGTCCATCCTTTTCAGCTCACAAAGTATTTTCGTTCCTCGGGGGCAGCCGATAAGGCAAAGCCCTTCAAGGCTCCCTCGGGTGGTTACAAGCGTCCCTGGTCTGGGAAACAGAAGTCTGGTTCTGCCAGGCCTGCGGATAAGGCCTCCTCAACCTGACAGTGCACCCTCACCCATGACTGGGGTGGGGGGATGCCTTTGCAGGTTCTCGGACTCGTGGCTGGCCCGGATCCCAGACAAATGGGTCTAGGAGGTTGTGCGGTTCAGATACAAGATCGAGTTTTGATCCATTCCTCCGGTCAGCTTTTTCCCTTCCAATGTCTGCCTATCCCCTGATCGCTTCTGAGCATTCTATGGGGCAGTGCACGTCTTGCTACAACAAGGAGTGATAGTGTCTGTTCCGCACATGGAATGTTTTCACAGGTTTTTATTCCAACCTGTTCACGGCTCCCAAGAAGGAGGGCAAGGTGCATCCGATCCTGGACCTAAAGGCACTGAATGTGTTTGTGTGCGCTCAAAAGTTCAAGATGGAAACTATTTGCACGGTGGTGGCCTCCCTACATCAGGAGCACTTCCTGGCTTTCATGGATATCAAGGATGCCTACCTTCACATTCCAATCTGTGCCGCTCACCAATGTTTCCTACGTTTTGCCGTGGGAGAGGATCACTATCAGTTTGTGGCGTTACCCTTTAAACTCGCCTCCGCTCCTTGGGTCTTCACAAAGGTGTTGGCTCTGGTCCTGGTGCTGTAATGGCAGCGGGGGTTATCGGTCCTGGATTACCTGGACGATCTGATTCTCCTTTTGGAGTCCCCAGCATTACTGACGGAATACTTGGGGGTCACCATGAGAACTCTGGAGGAGTTTGGTTGGATCGTGAATCTTCAGAAGTAGTCTCTGACACCTTCCCTGAGACTGGTCTATCTTGGCCTGACTTTGGACTTGTCCTCGGCCTGGGTGTTTCTTCCTCCGGACAAACTCCAGAAGCTCCAGTCAGCGGTTCATTGGTTGATGTCCAACGCCTTCCGTCCCTTCGGACCTGTATGAGAGTGCTGGAAATGATGGTATCCTCCTTCAAGGTGGTCCCATTTGCTCAGTTTCACACGAGGGTTCTTCAAAAGGAACAAACACCCGAGTTCTCTGGTTTCTCGGATTCGGTTGAGCCACAGGACCAGGGAGTCCCTGGTCTGGTGGCTTCAGTCCCTGATGCTTCAGTCAGAAGTCCTTTCTCCCCATGTACTGGACATTTGTCACCACGGATGTGAGTCTGTCCGGGTGGGGTCCTCAATCAGGACTCAGCGCAGGGAGTCTGGTCCCTGGAGGAATCTTGATTGCCAGCATTGCCTGGCGCACTGGACCAGCAGTCTGGAGGGTTGTCCAGTGCGCATTCAATCGGACAATGTTGATCACCAAGGGGACACCAAGAGTGTCCTTGCAGCCCTGGAAATGGCAGGCATTCTACGTTGGGCGGAGCGCCATGTTCCAGCTCTCTGGTCAGGTCTCGGCCTTGGCTATTTTCTTTCAGAGGCCATTGGCCGCCCATTCCCTGGTGCGTAGCTTCATCCAGGGGGTGCGACACTTGGTACCTCCGGTGCAACCTCCGCTACTGCCATGGGACCTTCATTTGATGCTGTCAATTCTCCAGAGGCCTCCCTTTGAGAATATTTGGGAGGTTCCCCTGCTTGCCTTGTTTCAGAAGGTGGCTTTCTTGGTGGCAATCACTACTTTTTTTTTTTTTTTTCATAAATTTTATTTTCCTTTTTGCATACAAAATCTGACAAAAAATATAAAACAACAATGTTAATGCAGCCAACTACTTAGAGCAAACACTCCAAGGCTTTGCGTAAATAGACAAAAAAGGGGGAAGGGGATTAAAGATTCAGCCTGAGCATATCTAGGTTGGAACCCTTATGTTGCCAAGAAAATCGGCCATGTCCCTAGAAGAATACCATTCAGTGAATCTAAAAGGGCGTATCATATCTGTCAAGCTCTCCTCTGAAAATGTATATTCCAGAAATGATCTCCATCTGGTAAAAAAATCTTGGGGTAGTACCTGAGTTTGAAAGCATAACGTCAAGTCTTTCCAGTTGGCATAGGGACAGCAAAGATTGTTGAACCTGTGAGAGATTTGGTGGGGTGGGGTTAATCCAGTTAGCCATAATTGTTCTGCGTGCTTCCAAGAGGCAAAGGTGAGTCCATTGTGAAGAAAAGGATATGCAGTTAAAAAGGCAGGTAGTAGGAGTTTTAGGTAAACCCATACCCGAAATAAGAAAAATATAACCCAGCACGCTGTCCCAGAAGTTGCTGATATGGGGACATTCCCAGAGTCGATGTAAAAGTGTAGGCCGGGTGATTTTACACCACGGCCATTGTGCTTGGGTGGGATCATCTGTGCAATGTCAAAGGATAGTAAGCCGATGCATTATTCTAAAATGAGTTTCCCGCCAATTTTCAGAGATAATAGTGTGTATGCTTTTATAGCTCTTAAGAAGCATTTACGGTAATGTTTCATCCCCCAGAATGTGAGACCATTTCTGGAATAATACCTGTTGAATCCTACCTCAAGAATGAGACCCTAAATGCTTACATAGAATAGAAAACGGAATATTCTTTTTGGTGAAGCACTACGTCGATAAAGGAAGATTTAAATGGATGTTCCATATCTACAGCAAGTCCGCAAAAAGGAAGTCATTTGTAAATAGAAAAAGTAATGAGAAGAGGGCAGATTAAATTCCTGTCGCAGCACTTGAAAAGATTTAAAATGATTGGTAATATTGTCATAAAGCGAGGAGGCTTTAGTTAAGCCCAAAGATGCCCACTGTCTGAAGGCTACTTGTGTAGTGGAGGGAATGAACATGGGATTGCCTTGAATAGTAAGGTAACTAGAGATACTGGAGGGCAAGCCCACCATCCTCCGCACCTCCCTCCATGCCACCACTGTGTCTCTGATGACAATATTGTTTTTAAGATGGGGTGGTAGTGCCCTGACAGAGGAGTGGAGGATGGCTGGCGGGGTATATGGAAATACCAGTGCTTATTCAAGCTCAAAATTAGAATATCATGATGCTCCTGTGAGCCAATCAAGACCCTGTCTTAAGCATGATAAATTATAGAGGCGAATATCAGGGAGACCTGTTTTTTATATCGGCCGACGTAAGTGTAGGCAGGCGTATTTTTGCTAGTAGAGTCTGAGCAGTATCGAGATCCGTAGGGTCAGTAGAGTACAATGCAGTATAATACTCTACCAGCACTGACCTCTGTCGGTGATGAAACAAGAGTGCCATCTTTTTGATTTGAGAGCTGTTATACTATACGTGTCGGACAACGAGTATCCAAACACATTTTAGCAAGGAGTTTGCCAGCTTTATTTCCAAATTTATGATAGCGTAGGGAATAATATGACGACTTAAACGCTTCTTGCTGTGCAGCCCACAAATCAAAGGAGTTTTTAGCACTCTGCCAGTTTTTAATGGTAGAAGGAGTGCGATTTAATGTCATAGTCTCTTGGGCGTGTTGCAAATCCTGGCTTGTCTTTAGGCACTGCTGTCGTGCATGTTTTTTATATTGAGAGGTATAGGATATAATCTTGCCCCTTTAAAAAGGCTTTGCCTGCTTCCCAAAATAAGTTTGGATCGGAGGTGAGATACGAAACATTGTGCGAGGAGGCCACTGACTTTTCAGTTTATGTTCCCACAGAAAAGCTGGCATCAGGGCCTAGTATTACTGCGCTCTGCCCAACACCAACAGCAGCTTCAGCCTCCCAGAGAAAAGAGGCAGCTGACCTTTCTGCTACACCAGTGACAGGGACACGGTATTTCATGCCAGCAGCATGTGTGGAGTTACAAGAAACTTCTACAGCAGAAGCGCTGACAACTGAACAGAGGGTCCAAGACCTCTGCCCCACACGTGCAGCAGTCCCTGAGGCCCAGGGTGAGAAGGTGGTGGTCACTCCCCAGCAGCAGATTAGGATCCAGGGGGAGAAGACAAGAGGTTGTCGTCCTCCCTCCCCAACAGTTAGCCGGACAGATTACGTGGAGTCCCCAGCAGAAGTGCTGGCAACAGAGCAGAGTGTGGCTGGCCTCTGCCCTCAACGTACAAAAGATGGAGTTCCTGTGATAATGGATGGGACTGCAATAAAAACCTCTATATCCCAGGGATGCTGGGCAGTCGGCCCAGGTCCCCAAAAGCATGAGGGAGTGAGTCCAGCCACCCTGTCTTCTCTCCAGCAGCTGAAAGGACTCCAGGGAGAAAGGCCAGTCCACGCTTCTTCCCTACAGCGGGTATGTTCTGCGAGAGCGGCAGAGGTTGGCTGGGTGAGTAATGCTCCCTTTGGGACAATTTGCTTGGGGTACTGTGTGGGTATAGACATTGGGGGGCTGGAACTACAGACTACCTTCAAAGTCAACCCGTTTGGGGTCCCCTCCTGTGTTAGTCTCCTTCCGGAAGCAGAGAGATGTGACGGTAGTCACTTTGGTTGGGGGGCCCTTGGAACACAGGTTGGGAAATACCTCTCTCAACCCCCTAGGCACTTCTTATGTGTAAGTCACCCTGTGTCTTTTAGGGACACAGGGTGACCAAAAAGCCCAGTCTGGCCTGCTCAATCCAGACTTTCATAGACTGATCGGCTATGAGAGCTCCATGCGCCCTGCCGGGACAAACCTACAAGCTATGTGGAACTTTGTCAAGGAAGCTGCTGTGATGGATTGACTCTTTGGAACTTGTTACCCGACGAACTCAGGCACAGACCGATTGGAGGTCTGGTACCTGGTTAGTCTACCTTTGGGGGGAAGATATGTGACGGTACTGACCGACCATCACTGAGAATGAGCAAACAATGTGACAGATAAATTGATGGTTTGGAATGCTTCAGTTGGTCAGACTTGTGACAGGTGCATGTCATCAGCTCAAACACCTGTCTTCCACGCATTGTAAATTATGCTGATTTGCTCACCTATTGTTTACGGTGGGTTCTCAGCATTTACACTATAATAATGTATATTATATCTTGTTTTACCTTTTGGTGTCGGCAGTCTGGGCTTCCAGGCTGACTTAAGTACGCTGAGCTAATTAGCATGTGAAGGATAACCTTGTCTAGATGGGATTAGCCATGAGTCAGCTGTACCTCGTTATCTCACCATTGTGTGATGTTTTATGTAAATATTCAGGTCATTGCTCATGTAGTGACTGTCATGCTTCGCAAGTGTATAAGTCTGCTGCTTGTTTTAATAAAGTTGTCAGTTCTTTCCAGATACGTACAAGCTAAGTTTTCAGGCTAGTTTTGTATGACGGCGGCTGGGATTTGATATCTATGTTCATGACTGGGAGGAAGCCGTATACTGACGGAAGACCGCAAGTACAGTGTGGGTCTGAGGTTCTGTTACACCTCCTTTTTGGCCGCAAGGATTTGCAGGCTGCGGTTTAGAGGGCCCTTTGGCCTTCCTGGAGGGTTGTTTTTCTGTTTGTTTTCAGGTGGACCTCATCTGGTTGTTCTGATGAGTCATGTGTTGCTTGGTTGGCCTTGGGGACTGTTTCTGTTCTGCTGTTCCCACCCCTCATTTGGGTACTGCTTTGGGACAGCTCTACTGATATGCATCAGAGGACTGTGTCAGTCAATGAACGATAGAGAAAACCTGGATTTTTGACTTCCCATAAAATCATTTTCTCTTAGGTTCATTGACGGACTAGGTACCCGCCCCTCTGTTTTTTGAGTGGGTTGGTGTACTTTTCTCTGACACTGCTTGGATACAAAACTGACATCCTATGCAGGAAGAGAGAGGGTATACCCCCAGGGACTGCCCATAGGCGTAGCCAGAAATTCTTTCTGCCTAGTGTCCTACTCCTGTAGGGGGTGGTATTACCCTACTGATAGGTTCATTGACGGACGCAGTCCTCTGATGCATAAGAGAAAAGGGTTTTAAGGTAAGTCAAAAATCCAGTTATTTGCAGCACCCCCAGCCACCTCAATCCTTACCTGAGCTCCCTCTGATCCAGCAGTGTTCATGATAGCCTTGCTCTGAGACTCTCCCTTCTCATTGGCTGGGACAGCAGCAGGAGCCCGTTGTCAATCGCAGCCAGTGAGCCAATAAGTAGAGAGTGGGGGGAGGGCGAGCTGTAGCTCTGTGTCTCATGGATGTGTAGAGCAATGGCTCGGGAATGAGCATGCAGGGCAAGCAGCTTTTCTTTGGGGGCACTGTTTGAGGGGGAGGAGCCAAGAGCACTAGCAGGGGAACAAAAAAGAGGCCTGGCGCTGCTCTGTGGAAAACCACTGAACAGAGCAGGTAAGTATGGTGTGTGTTTTTTTTGTTTTTTGTTTTTTTTTTTTTAAATACCCCTTTTAAACACCTCCAAGGGCTTACTTGCATCCTTGGGAGATCTTCACTATACCCAATAATCCCCAAGGTACAATCAGCAGCTCCATCTTTTTGGTAGTACTTCTGCACATCCTATTTGCTTATAAAGCTGCCTGCTATTATTTGGTTGCCAATGGGAAAATAAGGAGAGTGAGTGGATATGGGTCAGAAGTGCAACTTGGAATTCATGGCAGGTTTTTTTTTCCCTCCATGAGTTTTGGGGATAATGGAGGGGACCCACTGTATGCTGAGGTCCTTGCTGTTTTGGCTGGTAAGAATCGTCCTACATGTTCCCTAATAAAAAAAAAAAAAAAAATCACCAATTTCCATACTGACCAGATTACTTTTAGAGATCAAAACCAGCAATTGACCCAGCACCCTCACCATTTTGTAGCTGTACACATATGAAGAAAAATGCACTGCAGACCAGTTTACCACCAAAGTTATCACAATAGATAATCATGTAGAGACTCCGATCAGAGAGCACTAAGGAGGATTGCTAAAATGAAGTTTGGGCACCCTGGCTAACCTGGTGAATGTTATCCTGAGTCCTCTTGTACCTACAAAGGAATTGATTTTAATAGGAAGTAAAAAGGGGACACTAACTTCTAGGGGCTAGGTAGGCCACATGCACCTGTGCAGTCGATCTGGAAGATTACTGAGAAATTGGAAATGTAACTGCTTTATGTTCTCGGGAACAATCAGTGTTACAAGACTATAGGGTTGATTTACTAAACCTAGAGAGAGCAAAATTGGGCGCAGCTGTACATGGTAGCCAGCTTCTAACTTCAGCTTGTTCAATTAGGCTTTGCAAAAAAATGAACCCCCTATGTCTGCAACCATGATTCTGGAATCCTTTTTTATTTTTTGAAAAAGCGATAGGCTCTACAGCCGTCCAAACACTTTTACAAATGGTGCTGCCTTTCTGAGCTCTCCCATTCCACTGGGGAGCCTAGGACCATTGTGATCTGTCGCACCGGATGCACTAAAGAGCGGAAGGAACATCCGATCTCTTCTGTGACCTACGAAACCATAAGAGACAAGGATTTCATCTCTTTGGTTTGTGCACAAGCCATTACTGTTCTACTACATTTCTTTGGTAAAAAATAAGTCCAAATCAGTGTTTATTATTCAGTCTGTGTGAAAGTATTAGAGTCTACAAAATATAATATGTATTTGAAAATTGATCAATACTGATTTACTGACTGCCTATCATTTCTTGAGCCCCCAAAATGCCAGGACAGTACAAATACCCCCTAAGTGACCCCTTTTTAGTAATTAATCAAAGGTATTTTATTGAAAATGGTACTTCCCACTTTTTAATTCGAATGTGCAATATTAACATCAAGAAAATAAACCAAACATTCACACATCAAAAATGCAACATGTTTGGGCATCATTACTTCAGGTGCTTAGACATATAACAAATGTCTCTTGAAAAATCTACTAATAAATGAGAAAAATATCAAAGTATAAAATCCCAATACCATCCCATAATGTATTATAATATCTACACCGTGACTTTAAAATCCCGAAATATGTGACCACCCCCCTCTGCTGTGAACATATGGGTGTACCCTCACCTTATCAGTTGCACTATGTTAAACAGAGCTTATGATACCTCACTATATTTAATGGAGGTCATACAGCATGTATTGTATATCTCAACATACTCCTCAGGTCTTCCATTTGGGAATTTCAATCACCACTTACACCATAATGTAAAACTATACATTTTATTAAAATAACTAAACTGAATGCACTCACAGGATGTCACTTTAAGAGAGGTCTCACACAGTATCACAGCAATAATATCAGGCCAGTGATCCAAAATGGCACTGAGGCTTTGCCCAACGTGATCACATCATGAAGCTCTGCCCACCTGATGCGTTATGTCCATACCAGACTTTTTCAAAGGTAGTAGCGCCGAGGTGTGCTATACACATTTTTTCTATTTAAAATCCAAGGTATTTAGTCAGAGGCATGGCGAGATTCTTGAAGTTGTAATTTTTTGGAAAATTATGAAATTTTATTTTTTATTTTAAGTTGACATTTATACACTTCCACCTTCATATGACGTCCTGGGCTTTACATGGGGATATCTGAATGATGGGTGCAGCTGCAGGCCTCATTCAGATATAATTTTTTTTCAGCCGGCGATTCCCTTCACCATAAGAACAAGCATAGCGGCTGTTCAGTCGCATGATCGTTCTTACAGGCGGCGGGAGGGGACACCCCTCCCCCCCTCCTGCCAGCCACCGTGCTTCTACCGGCTGCGATCGGCGAGCCAGAGAAGGAATCAGCCACCGGCAGATGTACATCATAGAGACTGCGAGGACCAGATGGTCCCCGGCAGTCTCTATGACACTCGGCAGGCCCGGGCGCGATGTGATGATGTCACGCCCAGCCTGCCAGTTTTCAATACTGCACTGATCTCGGCTGAATAGCCAAGATCTTTTTTTTTTCTTTTTTTCTCATTTCAGGCTTTCTAGCCTGTAGGAAAGATCTGAGGTCTTATTGACCCCAGATCTCCCCATAAAGAGGACCTGTCATTCACTATTCCTATTACAAGGGATGTTACATCCCTTGTAATAGGAATAAAAGTGATATAAAAAAAAAAAAAAGAATAAATTAAAGGGAAAATGTAAAAATTAAAATAAACAATAAAAAAAAATTAAAAGTGCCCCGTCCCCGCGTGCTCGCATGCAGAAGCGAACGCATGCATGCATTAGTCGCAGCCACATATGTAAACATTGCTGCGAACGTTGGAGCGAGACCAACAATTCTAGCCCAAGACCTCCACTGTAACTCTAAACTGGTAACCTGTAAAACATTTTAAAACGTCACCTATAGAGATTTTTAAGTACCGAAGTTTGGCGTCATTCCACGAGTATGCACAATTTTAAAGCGTAACATGTTAGGTATCGATTTACTCGGTGTAACATCTTTCTCATTATGCAAAACAATTGGGCTAACTTTAGTGTTTTGTTTTTTTCTAATTAATAAAACTTTTTTTTTTCCACAAAAAACATGTTTGAAAATGTTTTGCGCAAATACCATGTGACATAAAAAGTTGCAATGACCACCATTTTATTCCCTAGGGTCTCTGCTAAAAAAAAAATATTTCATTTTTGGGGGGGTCTGAGTAATTTTCTAGCAAAAAAAAATGATTATTTTTACATGTAGGATCAGAGTCAAAGAAATCGCCCGGTGTAAAAGTGGTTAAGTTATGTCTCACATACAGCATAGGCATACTTATAATTACACCTCAAAACACATTCTGCTAGGCCTCCTGAGCATGGGATACCAAATGTGTGACACCTTTTCACAGCCTCGATGCATAGAGGGACGGAAAACCCAAGGAACACCTTTTGGACTTCAAGGAGCATAAAATTGCATGCATGTAAATTAATCATCTAATTTCCTGACTACCTAAAACTCAAATTTTTTTCATAATTTTTGGTCAATTTGTATTCTGCTACATATTTTTGGTAAAAAAAAAATCCCTATAAGTGTATTTTGATTGGTTTGCGGAAAAGTCAGCGTGTCTACAAACTAGGGGAAATATTTGTCATTTTTATTTTATTTTTTTTACTAGTAATGGCAGCGATCTGCGATTTTTAGCGGGACTGCGACATTGTGATGGACAGATCGGACACCTAACTAACATTTTTGACACTTTTGGGGGGGGGGGGGGAGAGACCAGTGACATTACTATAGTAATCAGTGCTAAAAATATGCACTGTTACTGTACTGACACTGGCAGGGAAGGGGTTAACCCAGGGGTGTTCAAAGGGTTAAATGTGAGCCTAGGGGGTGTTTTCTAACTGTGGGGGGGGGGATAGGCTTATGGAATCAACACAGAGACCTGTGTTCCTAAATAGGAGGAAAACAGGAGCTCTGTGTTGATTTCTGAGAGAACAACGGTCTTCTATGTTTACAACAGCAGACCGACGTTCCACGGGGAGCAATCGCGGGTGCCTGGCGGCAATCACGGCCGCCGGCCCCACTAATCAGCTTCCCTGCTGGCAAATGGGCACACATGCGCCCCCAGGGTCGATCCCACTAACTGCTGTACAGGTGCGGTGATTTGCGGGAACCTGCCGCCGTATATCTGTGGTGGCTGTTCGGCAAGTGGTTAAAACACATTTTGCTACTCCTCCCAAGTTTTTGGATACTACACGTATGAAACGTTATCACAGCCCAGCCACACAGAGGAGTCCAGAATCCAAAGAACACCTTCAGGCTTTCTAGGGGCATAAACTACGCATCTCATTTCTCAAGTACCTA
The DNA here is from genome assembly GCF_965119305.1 of Pelophylax lessonae. Classification (NCBI taxonomy): domain Eukaryota; kingdom Metazoa; phylum Chordata; class Amphibia; order Anura; family Ranidae; genus Pelophylax; species Pelophylax lessonae. Next base: position 178,142,185 of record NC_138770.1, on the reverse strand, counting down.
TCATATTTTTGTAGGCAGCGGAAACACCCAAAAACGACCATATTTTGGAACGCAAACACCCCACGGTATTTTCTAATAGGCATGGTGAGTCTCTTGAAAAGACTTCAGTTTTGGCCACGTTTTTGTAAAATGCGTAATAAAATGAAATTTATTTTTTTACACAAAGTTGTCAATTTAATAAGCTATTTCTTATACACAGCATGGGTATACTTGGAATTACTACCCAAAACACAATCTGCTAGTCCATCTGACATTTTCAGTGCCTTGGACTGATTATGTACCAAACATTGAATCGTGTGTATCACGCAAATCAAGCAATTGTATCAAAAACAATGTACTGTAATGGTTGCCTCTATACGAGTAGTCAGGGAATATAGCTTAGTATATCATCACCTATAGCAGTCTCTGTTCCTATAAGGCCAACCTACTGGTACGTGGCTGCCCCCAGGAATGCTGTGTTCACTGGCCAGGAAGTACAGGAGGCTAAAAAAAAAGAAAGAACACAGAAGTTCCTGTGGTTCCAGGAGTGCAGTTGTCCGCAGGGGATGGCTGACATTTGTGTCTTTCAGGAACATTGTAAATTGAACATGCAGATGGGTCAGCTCAGGTGCAGGCAGGGACATGGTCAGCATGTGGGCAAAGGATCAGTCCAGGTAACAGGCAGAAACATGGTTAATAAACAGGCAATTTAGAAACACCAATTCTAGCTACACTGGTCTGGAGACACTGTGGCTGGTGTGGTGGTGATGATCTGAGAACTGTGACTGGCTGCACTATTAGGACTCATTCACTTGGGGGGTTGCGGGGCAGCGGTAAAACCTTATGGTTGGGCTGCAGTCTTACCATTCCCTTAACCACTACCCCCTTTAGCAGCAGCTGGGGGGTGTACATCTGCTGTGGCTACAATGCTTTGCAGCTTTGGAAGGAATTATACCTTCTGTATGCTTGCTAATCATGACCAGTTCAAGTGAATAGAGTTGCTTGTGTAGGTCCCAAAGGGGTGAAAGCAGGTGGTGAGGAGGCACTAAAATGTCTGCTCACTGCTTGCCAAATGCTCTCTGAGGGGCGATCCAAAATAGATAGGCTCTTCAGAGAGTATTGCACATGTGAAGAAGTCTTTATGGTGATACAATGACTGTTTTGGCAGTGATCAGGGACACTGTAACTGGGTTGGTGATGATCAGGAACACTGTAACTGGGTTGGTGATGATCAGGGACACTGTAACTGGTGTGACAGTAATTAATATCAATATGATTGGTGTGGCAGTATTTGGGGACACTGGGACTGGCAGTAAGGCTGTGATTAGGGACACTATGAGTGGGTGGTGGTGATAAGGGACACTAGTTGACATTAGGTTTAGCTGTATTACTCACTGTATTACTCAGAAAAGGTGATCTGGAATTTATTTATTTATTTTTTACACTATAATTGCTTGCACAGTGATGATCACTGTAAAAACAATCATTTACTGTAACTGTCATGGCTGGCTTTGATTTATGACTCATTGTTTAGTATTGTGCTTGCTGTGATTGGCTACAGCTATCACATGATACAAGGCCACTGTGATTGGCCCTGTAATATGTGATCACTATGACCAATCACAGGGATCACAATAGTAAGCAATCCATCCAACCGGACTCTTAAATTCTACCTTTTTTTATGCAATGAAAACTGAAGCAAATGCATACATACTGGAGCTGACTTACTAAACGCAAATAGACTGTGCACTTTACAAGTGCAGTTTCTCCAGAGCTTAGTTAATGAGGGGAAGCTCTACTGGCTTCCATCATCCAATCATGTACAAAGTGCAGCTTTACCTCATTTACTAAGCTCTTGAGCAACTGCAATTGTAAAGTGCACAGTCTATTTGCCTTTAGTAAATCAACCCTTCTGTCTCCACCCAACATACCACACTCCCCAGACTTGTTTCACCCTTAAGTGCTTACTCACAGGGGTTAGAGTAGGTTATATTTAAACTTTCACTTCACAACAACAATATGCCCACTGCAACATGGCAACCATATTTGAGTAGTCACTTCATAATGTGGCAGGAGACAATGCCTTGGATAGAACCTTAAGGTCTGCACATGTCCAACACCATGCTGTCATGAATATGCGCACTTCAAAAGGTTAATGAGAGAAATGGAGCCGCTCAGGTGTATCAGTCCGACCTGGTGCTGGTAGGACCCGCCATCCGGATAAATGCAAAAGAAGTAGTGGAACCGCACCCAGGTAGATGAAAACAATTGGAATACTTTATTCTTCAAATCAAAATGTGAACAGACAGTGCAGGGAACAGGTAATCCAGGTTAACGCGTTTCACGGCGCACACAGCCGCTTACTCATAACCGTAGTGGTGGATCACGGAAGTCGGTTTGATATACAAATTCTAATTGATGATTAATTGCAGGTTTGTATCATCAACTTGGTGTTTCTCAATTGAACAACCGACAGAACCGTGATTCAGCACCTGGGATTATTTAAACATACATATAGAGATGCTCCATTGCGGAACAAAACAAACATAACAATGAACATAAAAGGTTTAAAGTTGAAAAAGTGTGTAACATGAATAATTCTGACTATAATAATAAAATCATGTTATGCAAGGGAAAAAATCCATATCGACATAATGCAGAGGAAGAAAAATATATACAACAAAATATAAATATCAAGACAGGATATATATAGATACATAATTATTGCATTGATTTCCTCTGTTATCATATGTAGATGTTGAGTCTCCAGACATGCCTGCATGCAAATACAATGGAAAAAGAAAAATGTTAAATAAAAAATATAAAAACTTGAATAATGTTGGAAAAAAATCTTTTTAGGAATGTAAACAGTTTAATTTAAATGATTCGGTTTATTCCTAAATAAGTACCAGAAAAACTATTTTTCTTTGAATGTGCATGTATAAAATATGTACGGAAAGTGCATAATGTATGCATGTGTACAAGAAAATCAAATGCAACATAGTAGCATACGAGCACATATCCGCACTTGCATAGGAAAAGTATGTGAAAACGTAAATAATAATAATGACATATATGTACATGCAGAAAAAATTGCATATATAAAACAAAAATTGTCCTATACAAAATCGTGCATATACATATAAAGGTGTACGGCTGTCAAACTCTAAAAGTGATAGAAAGTGAAAGTGAATATTATGTGAGATTGCTCAAATTGGCAAAAAAAGTTGTTTGATGAAAATTGTGAATGAATAAAATTATATATATAAAAAACAATATTTATGCCAACTATAAAAGTGTCAATAAAGTGTCGAATATAAGAATAAATATAGAATAGAAGCGTAAACAGTGATGAACGACAATACATAATGTGAAGTGTGCAAAAATGACCAATAAAACCCAAATATGGTACAAATGAACTAATGAAAAAAATGTGTATGTGGTAGTTAATATGTGATGGTCAAAAAATTGTGATAAATGTGTGAATATTGTAATAAAGGAATATATATGTGTATGCATAAAAAGGACAAAAAAGGACAAAATTAAAAATGAAATTATAATAGAGCATGTCTGGAGATGCAAGATCATGGTCGAGATGGATATGTCCCATATACACAATGTACATATACCCGTTGGAAAAGAAAAAAGGACAATCAAAGGTCCATGGACCATTGCAGACAGAGATAATGATATCTACATGTGCTACACTGATAAAGGACAACAATGTTCATCGAAGGCAAACGCAAAAAATAGAAATATAACTAAATAAATAATTGTTTAATGCCAACGAAGCAACGAGTTCATGGGACCAAGAACCAACGGGAAAAAGTTGAATGGAGGACCCTCATAGCTGTAATGAGAACAAGTGATCAGAATAATCAGTGGCCGTATGTAATTAATTTCATATAAATTGTAAAGTATAACGATATGGTCACCTATTACAAAGAACCCCCAAGCGAAGACACTATGATTAAATGAAATAAATAAATAAATGTGTGTGTTCGCTGTTGTGACAAGGACTTGGCATATCAATGTTTTATGAGAAATTGAGCTCAAACTGGGAAAGGCAAAGAAATAATAAACACTGAACGGATGATTAATGGATGTTTGGTAAACATCAAGGGAAGGGAGTCACTCATAAAAATGGGTGACATCCCATTCCCAGTTTAACCCATGAGGTATCCGTGTGTGTAACTTAAAGATCCAAAACACCTCCTTTTTGCAAAGTGATTTAAAAATGTCACCACCTCTAAGGGGTCTGGTGACACGGTCGATGATTTGGACCTGTACTAAAGACATATCTCCTTGATGTATGTTGTTAAAGTGCTTGGCTATATTAGTAGATTTTGAGGTGCGAATATCACTAAGGTGCTCTCTAAACCGATCTTTTAACCTACGAGTGGTTCTGCCCACATATTGCATAGAGCATGATTTACATGAAATTAGATAAATGAGGTATTTTGTGTTGCAATTAAAAAAATCTTTAATAGTATACACCTTTTCATTATAAGTAGAGACAAAATTATTCCCATTAATGATGTGTGGGCAGGTGACACAGTCTGACACGCCACATTTGAAATTCCCACTACAATAAAGCCATGTCCTAGATGCATTAGGTTTTACAGAGGTGTAAAGACTAGGAGACAGGGAATAGCCTAAAGTGGCTGCCCTTTTAGCCACTATGTTCACCCCATCTTCAAGGACACTTGCACAGATATCGTCTGTGTATAATGTAGGTAGATGTTTTAAAATGATCTTTTTTATCTTGTTAAACTCAAGGCTATAGGGCAAAGATAATGTAGTTGAAGGGATCGTTTTTTTAGGGATCTTCAGTCTCCTGGCGTTTTGCCAGGTTGTGTTTCTGTGGTTATTCCGGGGGACAATATCGTGTTGTGTATGATATGGGTCTCTTGAGCTATCAAGTGCTAAAAGTTCTGAAGGATCCTTATGTATAGCAATAGAGTATGCCCTATTTAGCATCCATTTGGGATATCCCCTTTCCAAGAATCGATGGTATAAAAGAGATGCTTGTTTTTTAAATTCTTGTGTACTACTACATATCCTACGAACTCGAAGAAATTGTCCTACAGGAATGCCCTTGATAGTGTGAATCGGATGACTGGAATGTGCATGTAGTAGACTATTTCCAGACAGAGGTTTCCTGTATAAATTAGATATAATTCTGTTGTTTTCATGACTCAGCACAACATCCAGAAATTCTATTTTTTGTGCACTGGAAGTGCCTGTGAATTTTAGGTTCAAAGAGTTGTGATTTAAATATAGCAGAAAATCATCCAGATTCACACTATTGTGACAGACAAAGATGAGATCGTCTATGTAGCGATAATAAAGAACGACTCGGTCTCTGTATGGATTATTACCTCCAAAGATGTGGGGTCTCTCCCACCAACCCATGTATAGGTTGGCGAGAGAGGGGGAAAACTTAGCCCCCATCGCTACCCCACATCTTTGGAGGTAAAAATTGCCATCAAATGAAAAGAAATTGTGCTTCAAAAGAAAAAGCAATACCTCAAGAATGTAGGCTTGTAGTTCGGCACTGAGATAAGTACGTTGTTTTAAAATAGTGTCTACGGCTGTAATGGCAAGATCATGGGGTATAGAGGAATACAAACTGGATACATCGCATGTAATCCAGATGTAGTCCTCTGCCCATGAAAATGCGTCCATAATATTTAAAAGATGTTTGGTGTCCCTAAGATAGCTAGGGAGCTCTAATACAAGGTCTTGTAGTTGACCATCTAACCATTCACCTAATTTTTCACAGAGAGACCCAATCCCAGAAACAATTGGTCTCCCCAAAATGGGATCTAGGCCCTTATGTACCTTGGGGAGATGATGAAAAATAGGTGTAACTGGGTGGTCTGGGATGAGTTTCTCTGCATCATTAATGGAAAAGACGCCAAGGGTTAAGCCTCTCTCAACTAGAGCACATAGTGCCAATTTATAATTTACGGTGGGGTCACTTTTCAAAGGCTGATAGGTACAGATGTCATTTAATTGTCTCAAGGCTTCCTTTTTGTATGTCTCACTATCAAGTATAACAATAGCCCCTCCCTTATCAGCATTTCTGATGGTAATGGATGTGTCCTGTTTCAATAACATTAATGACACTCTCTCTTTACTAGTTAAATTATCAAGGGACCTAGAAATGGAGGAAGGTGTATCTATGGCTAAACCAAATATGTCCCTCTCCACTGCCCTTTGGAAGAGGTCCATGTTGGGTGAACGTGATTGAATCGGATAAAAGTTGGAGAAAGAGGACAAAGCAATTCTCTTAACCCCTTCCTCAAAATTATCTTCTGACTGTTGTGAATTCTCCATTGCCAGATCCTCCAATTCAACAACGGCACATGCCTCACGAAATGTGAGCATGGGCCTGTCCATAATGGAGGATGTGGCAGGATCAATATCATTGGAGATAGTGTCAACGTTATTAAAAAAATGCCTTTTAAGCGTTAAATTGCGAACAAATTTGTTCACCTGTAAGATGGTTTGAAAGGGGTCAAAATGAACATGAGGGCAAAAATTTAAGCCTTTGGATAATAGACTAACATCCTCAGCAGTTAAAGTTCTTTTAGATAAATTAATGACATTATTACTTGCTGTTGTAATACCGGTGGATGAACTTTCTAAGTCTATTTCCGAGAGGAACGGAGGCGAGATCTGCCGGTGGTGTCTTCTCCCTCCTCTTCTTGTACGTTTTTGCCCTTTTTCTTCGTATATCGTCTGTTGCGTTTGCTTGATCCGTTTTTTTTTAATTGCAACACAAAATACCTCATTTATCTAATTTCATGTAAATCATGCTCTATGCAATATGTGGGCAGAACCACTCGTAGGTTAAAAGATCGATTTAGAGAGCACCTTAGTGATATTCGCACCTCAAAATCTACTAATATAGCCAAGCACTTTAACAACATACATCAAGGAGATATGTCTTTAGTACAGGTCCAAATCATCGACCGTGTCACCAGACCCCTTAGAGGTGGTGACATTTTTAAATCACTTTGCAAAAAGGAGGTGTTTTGGATCTTTAAGTTACACACACGGATACCTCATGGGTTAAACTGGGAATGGGATGTCACCCATTTTTATGAGTGACTCCCTTCCCTTGATGTTTACCAAACATCCATTAATCATCCGTTCAGTGTTTATTATTTCTTTCCCTTTCCCAGTTTGAGCTCAATTTCTCATAAAACATTGATATGCCAAGTCCTTGTCACAACAGCGAACACACACATTTATTTATTTATTTCATTTAATCATAGTGTCTTCGCTTGGGGGTTCTTTGTAATAGGTGACCATATCGTTATACTTTACAATTTATATGAAATTAATTACATACGGCCACTGATTATTCTGATCACTTGTTCTCATTACAGCTATGAGGGTCCTCCATTCAACTTTTTCCCGTTGGTTCTTGGTCCCATGAACTCGTTGCTTCGTTGGCATTAAACAATTATTTATTTAGTTATATTTCTATTTTTTGCGTTTGCCTTCGATGAACATTGTTGTCCTTTATCAGTGTAGCACATGTAGATATCATTATCTCTGTCTGCAATGGTCCATGGACCTTTGATTGTCCTTTTTTCTTTTCCAACGGGTATATGTACATTGTGTATATGGGACATATCCATCTCGACCATGATCTTGCATCTCCAGACATGCTCTATTATAATTTCATTTTTAATTTTGTCCTTTTTGTCCTTTTTATGCATACACATATATATTCCTTTATTACAATATTCACACATTTATCACAATTTTTTGACCATCACATATTAACTACCACATACACATTTTTTTCATTAGTTCATTTGTACCATATTTGGGTTTTATTGGTCATTTTTGCACACTTCACATTATGTATTGTCGTTCATCACTGTTTACGCTTTTATTCTATATTTATTCTTATATTCGACACTTTATTGAAACTTTTATAGTTGGCATAAATATTGTTTTTTATATATATAATTTTATTCATTCACAATTTTCATCAAACAACTTTTTTTGCCAATTTGAGCAATCTCACATAATATTCACTTTCACTTTCTATCACTTTTAGAGTTTGACAGCCGTACACCTTTATATGTATATGCACGATTTTGTATAGGACAATTTTTGTTTTATATATGCAATTTTTTCTGCATGTACATATATGTCATTATTATTATTTACGTTTTCACATACTTTACCTATGCAAGTGCGGATATGTGCTCGTATGCTACTATGTTGCATTTGATTTTCTTGTACACATGCATACATTATGCACTTTCCGTACATATTTTATACATGCACATTCAAAGAAAAATAGTTTTTCTGGTACTTATTTAGGAATAAACCGAATCATTTAAATTAAACTGTTTACATTCCTAAAAAGATTTTTTTCCAACATTATTCAAGTTTTTATATTTTTTATTTAACATTTTTCTTTTTCCATTGTATTTGCATGCAGGCATGTCTGGAGACTCAACATCTACATATGATAACAGAGGAAATCAATGCAATAATTATGTATCTATATATATCCTGTCTTGATATTTATATTTTGTTGTATATATTTTTCTTCCGCATTATGTCGATATGGATTTTTTTCCCTTGCATAACATGATTTTATTATTATAGTCAGAATTATTCATGTTACACACTTTTTCAACTTTAAACCTTTTATGTTCATTGTTATGTTTGTTTTGTTCCGCAATGGAGCATCTCTATATGTATGTTTAAATAATCCCAGGTGCTGAATCACGGTTCTGTCGGTTGTTCAATTGAGAAACACCAAGTTGATGATACAAACCTGCAATTAATCATCAATTAGAATTTGTATATCAAACCGACTTCCGTGATCCACCACTACGGTTATGAGTAAGCGGCTGTGTGCGCCGTGAAACGCGTTAACCTGGATTACCTGTTCCCTGCACTGTCTGTTCACATTTTGATTTGAAGAATAAAGTATTCCAATTGTTTTCATCTACCTGGGTGCGGTTCCACTACTTCTTTTGCACTTCAAAAGGTTCTCATCTTGGACATTTGTCCCCATTGGAGGATTATCCCTCGCTTCTTGCTGTGATGACAACACTAAACATTTTTATTTCCTTTCTCTTTTTGTCTCAGAGGCACCAGGACAAATAGATATTCCAGTCGGAAAACACAGGCACCACTTAAAACGTGACAGGGGTATAATCATTTTGCCATTCAATTAAAAACTAAAACAAAAAGTTGCTATTCCATACAGTATATTCTGGCTTTGACCTTGCTTTGTGTACTAGTGCACAGTCATTTTGGAACATCCCCAAACTGTTCCCATAATGTTGAGAGCATGAAATTGTCCAAAATGTCTTGGTATGCTGACACCTTAATAGTTCCCTTCACTGGAACTAAGAGGCCAAGCCCAACTCCTGAAAAACAACCCCACACCATAATCCCACTCCACCAAATGATTTGGACCAGGGCACAAAGCAAGGTCCATAAAGACATGGATGGATGAGTGAGTTTGGGGTGGAGGAACTTGACTGACCTCAACCCGATAGAATACCTCCTGGATGAATTAGAGCGGAGAATGCGAGCAAGGCCTTCGCGTCCAACATCCGTGTCTGATCTTACAAATGCGCTTCTGGAAGAATGATCAGATTGGAACACATAACGTAATTACATCACGTCAGGTGGAACGCAAGCCGGAAGCTCCGCTCGCTACTCTGCAGAGAGGACGTGCAGCTCCCTAGCTGACCGCTGACAGCCGCTTTTTAGCACCTGTATTATTTTACCTGCTTTTAACCCGCTTTGTGGGCAATAAACATTTAATCTTACTACACCATCTGGAGCTTTTTTCTTCTCCTATATACCCTTGGTTTGTGTGCCCCAATGAGAGGAGGAATCCTGTACCAGTCCACTGGAAATCTAAAGGGGAACCCATCCCAGCCCAGGGGGCAATTAAGCGTGAATGGTCCTAATGCTGTAAGGCATATAGGACCCATTGGATTTGGTAGGTCATTTAATTTACCCACACCACGGTGAAACAAACCGATGTCACAGAAATTATGGATATCCACTTTTGAGCACCTGCACTTTTGAAGCTATTGGATAAACACAATCACTCAAGGACTTTATTATTTGAACTGTTTGAGCACAATCAGTCACTTACTTTGGATTTGATGCATCCGTATTTGATTATTCACTATATGTTTATTATTATTTTATATTGATTAATTTGGATTATCTTTATTTGTAAAACTCACTGATATTTTTCACTTGTCATATATTATTTGTATTTTTTAATTTGTCAATTTAGTGAACCATTACTGGATTTCACCACTAGGGTTACATTCAGCAAGCGCTGTAGCTGGCCTTATTATTAAGGATAAACCTTTCATTTATCCTTTTACTCTATAGCAACCGTTGCACCCTATACTATTTATCATAATTGCTAGAATATTCCTTGGCGCGTGGAATATACCTTGGTATATTTTTTCATAAAACATTCCCATAGACACACTCCTAAACCTCGTGGACCGCCTTCCCTGGAGAGTTGAAGCTGTTATCGCTGCAAAGGGTGGGCCAACGCAATATGGAACCCTATGGACTAAGACTGGGATACCATTAAAGTGTGCATGTAAAGGTTGGCGTCCTGATACTTTTAACAATATAGTTTAAGTGGAATCTAGAAGATCCAGGCCAAATGTAGATTCGCATTAAGCAGCTAATCTGCAAATCTCAAATGTCTGCCATTTAAACACATATTAACACCACAATAACTTTGTGTCACATAGTTTTTGGCAATTTTAATAAAGTACAATTATACATATATTACAACAAAAACTGAAAATAAAAATAAAATGTTAATAACAGCATTTAGAGTCAGGATTTCCTTTCTCTTCTGAGGTGTGTTGGGGGGCTAGGTTGTATGTGTAGGGAGGTATTTGTTATCACAGGGAAGAGAAAGTATATTTGATCTAAAATCATAAAAATTAAGTAAGAGAAGGCTTGGTGAATGAAGGGACTTACATGTGCCTATTTAGATCAAATCCATTTGGAGTACTCTTGGCTTTCACCAGTTGGCATAGAATAAATCACTCAGTGTACAGGTACTATCTACATCTAGACATTCGGTAGTAAGGTAGTGAATTCTGTACATGTAATTGTGTATAACAAGGTGCATATATAAGGACCTGGGGATGTGAGCACAAGAGGGACAGAAAGAAGAGACAATGTGGAATAAAAGTGCAATGAGTAACAATTATGGAAGGACTCTGGTAGAAGAGAGAGTAGAAGACTCAAGACCAACACAAGAGCCAAAAGGCAAAAAAAAAGACAAAAAAGCAAACAAGGTCTCCAGGGATTTGGGAAAAGTCAGGAGCAGTGGAGGATCTTGACATTCTCTGGATGTGGTTTCCAAATGTTTGTTTTTCCAGGCTAACCAATAGGAAGCATCTCGGGGCTAAGCACACGGCCTCTGGCAGCTCACCTGTCATGCGCTGCGTATTAGCAGGAGCACCCAGCATCAGTTACTTGCGGTTCTTGAGGTTTGTCAAGTTTAATGTCAATCACTAAAGCAGAGGATTAGCAGTTAAGGAACTTTTTCTATACAGAGCACCCTACAGTGAAAATAAAATTGGTGATATGAAGAACCTTTATTATCAGTAATGGCTGTTAAAAGTCAAGGCAGCACGTATTTAGCTTCATAGGGGAAAAGATCTGCAAACCCTTAACTTTAGACAACAAATTAGATTGACCCAATTTTAAGGTTTCACACACTGTTGATGCTTTTTTCTCCTACAGGAGTTTAGCAGGAACAAAAACCTAGTAAAAGGCCGTGTTTTTGCATGGGCATTTATGTGCGTTCTTGTATCTGTTGTTAATACATTCTTCTGGCCAGAATTCTGTCCATTAGAATGCTTTAACGCAGGAACACGCCTATCATTATTGCCCATTTATGCACAGACACTTTTGAGTGTTTTATAAACTCCTCTCTTGAACACACAAGTGATGTTTTTTTTTTCTGCCTCTAAACGCCCCTGCCTTGAAACTCCTCAAAAACTTCTACTGTATGTGTGCTTGGACACATAGGTTAACATGAAGGGATGTTTAAAGGCAGAAAAAGAAAACGTAAATGCCTGCAAAAGCAGCACTTTTGTACTTAAGTGTGCATGAGGCCTTAAATTGGTTGTAAACCTCAGACATGAAATATTAACAAAGCATATCCCGCTATAGTGTATACTTGTCTCAGTTAAGAGCAGACTCAGCTCTGTTCCCGTGTGCATGGGGGGGGGGGGGTTCCTTCCCTCCAATCAGCTCTCAGACCTCTCCTCACTGAGCTCTCCAGAGTGTAACTTCAGCCCCCTTTTTTCTACAAGCTTTATAATTCTGGACTGTGAATGTATGTAGAGAAAAGAGGACTGCAGATAATTAGATATAACTTATGTATGAGGATTTGTTTAATCTCTATTTAAGGGTTTACAACCACTTTATAAAGGAGCTAAACCCATTGATTGAACTGTTTACCAAAACAATTAGGCCCCTTTCACACGGCTTTGTTCCATCGACGGACCTGTGCTGCTCAGTGGGGGATTGATCCGCCGATCCCCCGCTTAGCAGGCGGATGACGGAGGTGTCAGATCCCCGCTCCCCTTTATGGGGGAATCGGATGAGAACGGACCGCCTGTTCGTTCTCATCCGATCCGCCAGACAGATGGAAAATAGGGTTTCCAACCTTCCGGATTTGACGGACAGGATCGGATCGGATGTCAACGGACATGTCTCCGCTGACATCCGATGCCCCATAGAGATGCATGACAGGTGGATTTGAACGGTCCGCAAGTGTGAAAGGGGCCTTACAGTACATTCAAGGCATGCCATGGGTGCTAACTGTCACATTTGCCTATTCTCTGGCTGGTGTGATAACTGATCACATGTGCAACACAATGACAATTGCAAATCAAACTGAGGCTCAGATGGCAGCTTCCTTGGCTGTAAAGAATGAGAGGGTTTAGTTCTGCATGTACCTTATATTTTTCAGTGAAGACTATGTCATCAAAGAGAAGGGAAGGGGAAGGTAGGCCCTATTAAAAGAAGCCATGCCTTACATTGATTAGAATCCATCTCTTGTTTCATTAAAATAAACTGTTTCCAGGAAACTTGGTCTCATTAACACCCAAACCCTCTCTTACCTTGTGCAGGAAAAACCCACAAAAAGCACCAAACTTTTATTCCTTATGTGGACAGAAAAGTGTCTTGTATTTGGTCTGTTCATTAAAGCCAATGGGTGTGTATGGATGAGGAAAGACCAGAGTGAATGACAGACTGCATTCACCCACTTCAGGCAGGATATAAGGACATCAGAGCTGCTTCAATGGTACTACAAGGGGGCAGTCATTATGGAAAAAAACTGCAGCCCTAAATCTCTGAGCTGCGCATACACTATACTGTCAAAAGTATTGGGACGCTTGCCTTTACACGCAAATTACTTTAACGGCATCCCAGTCTAATGCTGGCCATACACTATACGAAAATTCGGCCAAAATTCGGTCATTTGGACATTTCTTTCATTGTTTGGCCAGTTAATGGACACAAACAGAAAATCGGTTTTAACTTTTCAGAGCCGAAAAATCGAAGAAACAGTTTGGAACGAACTAACGGTAAATTGAAAGGTTAATGTGTTTCTCACCCGAATTGTTTGCACTAGGCATATGTGACAAACTGAACGGAAGACTGATTCATGTATATTTTGAAGAGATATTGCTAGAGATGAAGTAAGAGGCACCACATCCCATAAATTGAGTAACTACAATAGAGGGGGGCAAGTGGGACTTTAACGGTGCTAAATGATGGAGAAAAATCTGAATTCTCAAAAATTGTACATTTTATTACACATAGAAAGTGAGGACAAGACAATACATCAATATAAAATGATAAAATCAAGAAAATGCACTCAAAATATCAACTCTACATGTTTCGCCATCTTCATAATAGCTTCTTCAGGAGTTTTCATAGACATTTCTCGAGAGTGAACATTTCTAGGTAACAAAGGGAAAAGACATAAAAAACATGACAGTCATGTTTTTTATGTCTTTTCCCTTTGTTACCTAGAAATGTTCACTCTCGAGAAATGTCTATGAAAACTCCTGAAGAAGCTATTATGAAGATGGCGAAACATGTAGAGTTGATATTTTGAGTGCATTTTCTTGATTTTATCATTTTATATTGATGTATTGTCTTGTCCTCACTTTCTATGTGTAATAAAATGTACAATTTTTGAGAATTCAGATTTTTCTCCATCATTTAGCACCGTTAAAGTCCCACTTGCCCCCCTCTATTGTAGTTACTGATTCATGTATGTCCATTGAACGATTTATCGTTCAAAATATTCAGTCATTACATGATGGCATGATCGTCTCTTTCTCACAGCCAATTTTTCGTTTTTTTTTAAATTAGTTTGAACGATTTTTCGGCTAGTGTATGGCCAGCTTTAGTCCGTAGGGATCTATATTGAGTTGACCCACCCTTTGAAGCTATAATAGGGAAGGCTGTCCACAAGGTTTAGGAGTGTGTTTATGGGAACATTTGACCATTCTTCCAGAAGTGCATTTTCGAGATCAGGCACTGATGTAGGACGAGAAGGCCTGGCTCACAGTCTCCACTCTAATTCATCCCAAAGGTGTTCTGTCTGGTTGAGGTCAGGACTCTTTGCAGACCAGTCAAGTGCCTCCACCCCAAGCTCGCTCATCCATGTCTTTATGGACCTTGCTTTGTGAACTGGTCCAAATCATTTGGCCATTCTTCCAGAAGCGCATTTATAAGATCATGCAAGGACGTTGGACACGAAGGCCTGGCTCGCAGTCTCCGCTCTAATTCATCCAAGAGGTGTTCTATCGGGTTGAGGTCAGGACTCTGTGTAGGCCAGTTAAGTTCCTCCGCCCCAAACTCGCTCATTCATGTCTTTATGGGCCTTGCTTTGTGAACTGGTCAAAATCATTTAGTGGAGGGGGATTTATGGTGTTGGGTTGTTTTTCAGGGGTTGGGCTTCGTCCCTTAGTTCCAGTGAAGGAAACTCTTAAGGTGTCAGCATTCCAAGACATTTTGGACAATTTTATGCTCCCAACTTTGTAGGAACAGTTTGGGGATGGCCCCTTCCTGTTCCAACATGACTGTGCACCATTGCACAAAGCAAGGTCCATAAATACATGGATGAGCGAGTTTGGGGTGGAGGAACTTGACTGGCCTGCACAGAGTCCTGACCTCAACCTGATAGAACACCTTTGGGATGAATTAGAGCGAATACTGTGAGCCAGACCTTCTTGTCTACATCCATGCCTGACCTCTGCCCCATGCTTCTGGAAGAATGGTCAAACATTCCCATAGACACACTTCTAAACCTTGTGGACAGCCTTCCCAGAAGAGTTGAAGCTGGTATGGTTGCAAAGGGTGGGCAAACTCAATTTTGAACCCTACATGCTAAAACCAGGATGCCATTAATTTTCATGTGTGTGTGTAAAGGCAGACATCCCCATACTTTTGACAATTTAGCGTATTTAGGAATATTGTACACAGAAAATACTGACACAAAACTGGGTACAGTAAAGCAGTAGTTTGTCATTAGGAGTCAACTGCATTTCAGCTTTAGTTAGCTATAAAAGATTGATGCCTGAGTAGACACTGAGCCCTCGTTCACACTGAGGACGGGTTTGAAATCATGTGAGTTCAGCTGAACTCGCATGATTTCAAACCAGCTTGTCAGGGCGATTTCAGGGGCGGTTTGACAGACATCTGTGTGGGTTCCTGCACAGATTTCAATTGAAATCACCCCCGAAGTCACTACTTTTGGAAATCGGTGCAGCACTGCAGAGTCGGCGCCGCATGGATTCGGACGGTGCTCTTGCAGGCAATAGGCTCCGATATGACATGCAATTTGACATGACAAATCAGCCTGATATGAATGGGGGCTAGGGGGGAGATTTGCTAAATCTGGTTAAGCTGTGCATGGTAGCCAATCAGATTCTTACTTCAGCTTCTTCAATTATGATTTAGCAATACAACTTGGAAGCTGATTGGTTTCTATGCAGAGTTGCACCAGATTTTGCACTCTCCAGTGTTAGTAAATGACCCCCTAACAATCTAGATAAGGCAAACATTCTCTTAGGACTGTAAGCACCTGTAATCATGTCAGCATATCTCACAGACCATGCTGACATCTTATAAATATTAGCTATATATGTAAGTATTTAGCTCAGTTAGCTCTGCTCTGATCCATAAAGGTATTAGAATGCAGACTTGCAATTTTTTGTCATAAAGTGTTTATGGACTCTACTCAGTAAAAACCATCCTTTTCCTTCTATGTTGTACCTCATTCTATTTGTAGAGAAAAAAGAGGTGACCAAAGCAAAACCATGTGCAATTATTATATATCTTAAAATATAAGAGCAATTCAATATAGAGGTTATAAAAAAACACCAGGTTCTAAGGTTACAAAGTCTCTATGATAAAGGATACTGCCATCCTTGCTCTTCTCCTCTGTACACTCCATCCCAGGCAGTGCAGAAGCCACTCGGCGAAATAGCTGTAAAGGAAACAATTGTAAGTCATCTTGTGCTTAGAACCTTGGGTTCATGGTCTTGATATTCCTTGTGGTCTTCCTATTTCAGATGCTCTACAAATGATACGCCAACCAATAAAACTCTTAAAATTCTCTCTGTCTTCTCTTAGTGGGCCTGATGTATAAAATGGGTCCGTATTTCCAATACCATCCAATCACATTCAAGCTATCTATTTTCTAGCTCAGTTTATGAAGTTTTAGGGTCCTTTGATAGAGCAGCAACAGGGCCTTTCCATGGCAATACTGCTACGTAAAAACAAACACTGTTCATTTATAAAGCACAGTGGTGTGCATTGCACTTCATTTGCTTCAACATTCCAATGTATGTGAAGTCAGAGTCACATGTAAATAACTGAATGAGGGGAAAAAAGCCCAGGGAGGGGGGAATTGGTCCTGATTGTGTGACTTGTCAAAGTAATGTTGCCAGTCTCTCCTTCGAACACAAAGTGCCCTTAGCAGCATTATCGCAGCACTGGATGGACTGATGTCTTTTTTCAACCTCCTTAACGATGTAACTATGGGGTATACAATGTGTGGTTAACAGTAGACACACACACACATCATAGGTTGAACTGGATGGACTGATGTCTTTTTTCAACCTCACTAACTATGTAACTATGTAACTATGTATGTAATATGGGTATTACAGGTGACATGACTGGCTAGGAAAGCTCCCCAGATGCCTATGCACCTCAAATAATGTCTAACCTCAGTTGCAAGCATATCCTATTGTCTTTCCTCATTAGAGTGGGAAAAAAATAATTCTAGTTCACGTCCTCGTCTGTAACTCTTAACAATTAACCGGTAAAAAATTTTTTGTGTCGCCTATGGAGATCTTTAGGTACTGTAGTTTGTTGCCATTCAAAAAGCGTGCATAATTTTAAAGCATGACATATTCAGTATTTTTTTACTCGGTGTAACATCATCTTTCATATTATGCAAAAAAATTGCATTTGAAAGACTGCTGCGCAAATTCTGTGTGATATAAAATATTGCAACAATCGCCATTTGGGTCTCTGCTAAAAATATATATAATGTTTGAGGGTTCTAAGTAGTTTTCTAGATAAAAATACTGATTTCAACTTTTAAACAAAAAGTTCCAGAAAAGATCTGGTTCAGACCTTCAAGTAGTTAATAAAAGTAGATTGCAATTGCATTTTCTCACTGGAATAGATAGATACCATGTGAATCTACATCCGGCTTCTGATAAATATTTGGTCTATTAGTCCTTCCTCCTGTGTTCTTTAAAGGAAGAACGTAACTTCTGTTTTAAAGGAGGTTAGCAGGGAAGTGCACACACCTCCTCTCAGATGCAATCCTTACAGCATTGCACAGGCCCCCTTATCAGACACATTGCATTCAGAGCTGTGCATTTGTCCCTGTACTGATGTAAACACTGGGATGTACAGGAACATATTTAAAGTCACCATTGACCATCCATTGGACAAGAGCACTTGTGTTCATATACCCACCATCTGTAATGGTATTACCTCTCTTGTCTGTGGTTTAAGTGTAAGGTACACACATACAATACTGTTATAGGGAGGATATTCCCTCCCCTTTTCTTCTTTTGGATTTTGTCGGCTTTGATACATGGCCCGACCCCCTTTTAATGTTTGATACCCTTTAATCGCTTGTTTAAATAAATTTACGTTTTTTTTGAAGTTTTTTGTTTATGTGTCTCATGTTGTGCCTTCAAAGTCCACTTTTGTATACGGGGTCTCTATATGAGAAGACCTGTTCCTCCATTTTTGGTGTACTATGAAGTTGGCACGCTCCAGAAAGCCCCCCCTTCCCTTTTGTCCTATCTGTAAAGTCGCTGCGTCTCTCAGCCTGCCACTGGTAGGTTATTCAACAGTAATAACCAGATGATGTACCATGTTTTACTCTATTAGGAACTGAATATGAATGCTAAATCATGTTATGGTTTTTATAATTAAGACTGGATTTATACTTTCTACCCACAAGGCCCACTGTATTGTGCTGCCCCTTCTACCCCAAGTTGCCTACCTAGCCTTGGTATTACACTAACATGATCAGATATCATAATGGTGAAGTCAGCCAATGCTGTGGGTGGTGTTGCCTAATGACAGTGTTTCCCCACTCTGTGTCAGTACATCTAGAACTGAAGACTGGAAGAATAGCGCAAACTGTTGTCTTAGTCCTCTGGCAGTTTATCTCTAGGTGTACGAAACCAGAAATGCTGAACTGTAAGTGAACATTACATAACTAAAAATGCACAAAATATTCAGAAACCCAGCTTTTTATAATACTCAGGATTATGTTCCTGACATTCAACATCATACCATGTAGATGGCTTTGTGCCACTGAAGACGTCCCTGCAATTCAAGGCCATGCCCTATGATGGGTTTTAATGCTGACAATAAGGACTGTGTTGAATACAAAATACAATGCTGACCACTGGAATAGTGTAAATTTTTATTTCATATACAGTTATAAGCCTTATTACTTATTGATGAAAACAACCAATACTACAGTACTACTACATGAGGCTTCTTTTCTGTTAGTATGTAAGTGTGGTCTAAGAATATCAAATAACTGCAGGATCATGAACCAAGGACCTGCTCATCTACTTATTACCATATTGCACTGCATGCTGTGTTCATCCTGTGACTTACCTTTCTAGGTACCTTGGTTTTGGGCACCAGTTGCAGTTGGCACCTGTTAGTTCTCAGACAGAAGCTTTCATTGTTGAAAACAAATGAAAATTTAACAATTTACAACAATTTCCCTGACCACTATCCTATTCCTACCCTTGACCTAACCTTGACACTTAACCCTAAACTTAAAAAAAGCCTGAATGTTAAATGAGTCCCTTGAAGTAACCCAGAAATGTCCCTAAAATGTAAAACTAATCTTTTACCAACTCTAACACTTGAAAACGATCCCTTAACCTGAATCCCAAAAAAAAAACCTCACTTAGCATTAAAATACTACAAAATCTTTAACCGTTAACCTTAACCCTACTGTACGCCTAACGTAACCCTTAAGTTAACCTTTCCTACTAAGGTAACACCTTAAAAGTGCATACCTTATAGGGTGCCAAATCCACACATTCCTGTAGCAAGAAAACTGAAATCCAAATCTTGAAAGGTGCTAATTAATACCTTAAGGCTATACGAGTCAATGCCAGACTGTGCGCTCCTCTACTACTTTCTATCAAAGCTCTCAATAATGCCAAACATTAGTGAGTTCTCTAGCCTCCCATTCTGATTTTTTTTACTTTATTTTAATGGAGAAAGCAGCTGATTTTTTTACTTTATTTTAATGGAGAAAGCAGGGTGTGAGGCAATGACTCTGATGCTAGGAAATACTAAGACCGTAAGGAAAATGCTAGTCGGGGACTCAGTTGACTGGGTCTAGCAACAACAAAAAGAGATATTCAAGAAAACATATTCATAAAATTTAAAGCATAATTCCACTTTCTTGGGAAAAAAATATTGCAAATAAAAAAATAATATAGCATATACAATTGTGACACAAGCCTTTGTAAATGTATTACTATTAGAAGTTATATTTTCTTTTCAGTCTGCAGCGCTCTAATTTTCTGTAAAATTCAATGCAACATGGCTACCTGGGGGCGTTCTGTACACAGTTGGTGCACGGAATGCGCCCAGAGATGTAATTTGCTGCTCATGTGATTGGCTCACTGATATTTCCAGACATCTGCACTGAGATGCAAGTCAGATTTTAGGCATCCTCTGCAACAAAAATGTCAGTTTTGGTGAGATACTCCCAAAGGGTTTTTTATCACTTCTAAAGTAACACAGACGCTGCAACTCTCTTTTTTAGAACACTGAAAGTGTATCAGCTGATCAAAAATGAAAAGGTAACTCCCTTTCAGAATTTTGCCTGGCACAGGACATGATCTAACAAAGAGCTATTACTTCAGAGCAGAAACAGGAAGGTCTCTGCAACAAAGCTTGTTAAAATCCTTGCAATGTACATAAATCACGAAGGGGGGATTATTTATTTTCTCAACAAAAGTGGAGAAACTCCCTAAAGCCAAAGCATTGGGCAAACCGCTAAATACATTGATGAAATACACTAAAAAAAGTGAAGCATAGCCAAAGATTTGTTGGTCATTCTTCTCATGTGGGTCACAGGAGTGCACTTATTTTTGCTCTCCTTTGACCTTAAGTCGGCCTATATCATCTGTTATCAGCTGACATCACAGAGCCGCTCCAGCCTCTGGAAGTAGTACATTCATGTTGTCGGGATCCACCCATCGGCCCTATTAAGAGCTAGTTCCAGCTCTCAGCATGCAGCTGAGAGCCAAAGCCAGCTGTGACCGTCCCCTCTCCAGAAGCAGGGCAGAGAGCAAAGCAGAAAGTGGTGACTGACCAGTCACTGCTGCCCCCTCTGAGCAGACTGAGAGATGAGCCAATGTGTGACAGCTGCAGCATCACACTGATGCTGCAGCATAGAGGTACGCATGAAGGCTTTCTTTTTTTCTATACCCCAAAGCCGTTTTTCATTTTTGGGATTTACAAAGCTCTGACATACAGGAAAGTCCTGTTTGGTAGGGTAAGGGACCTAATTTTTCTCTGATGAAGTTCAGTAACACTTGTCCCTCCTGTCCTCATCCCCACCCTGTGTCTAGATAGTAAAAGGAGAAGCAGCAGACTGATGATCTTGTCACTCTGCTCTCTCCTCGCCCTGCAGCACAGTTTATTGGCTCCTTGTGTTGCTTTTTACTTCCAGAGTCCAAGCTTCCCTTTACAGAGACTGCAAGAGATTGATATCAGATCAAATTTAGGTACTTCTTGCAATAAACAAAATCAATGTAATTTAATATTTGCAACAATGTAATTTAATATTTGCTTGGAGTTCAGGTTTAAGATGAATTTAAAGCTAAACTCCAGGAATTCTGCTTCTTTGTAAAATGTGCTGGATTAATTAAGGTTAAGTTCAATGGGTTACTTGGCACCTCGTGGACTAATCTCTTTAATTTACAGCTTCCATTTTTTCCTGAGTTCCTCTAGCAGAACTACAGTATTGGGTCTCTGATGCTGGACCTACTGGTCCAGTCGCATGCAGCTGCTGTGCCTGCCCTCACTTCCTCCTGCCCAATCACAGAGTGCTTTGTAATAGGTGAACTCATTCACTCATTCTGTGAATGAACAGTGGAGGGTAGGGGTGGGCATAGATGCTGTGTGTGAGGAGACAGCACCTCTCCTGTCAGAGCCCCGGGAGTTTTGTGATAGCTGAACTCCGGGAGCTCCGTATAATTGTCAGATGTAAATAAAGAGATAAGTCCACAAGGTGACGTGAACCTCATTGGACTTAACTTATAATATGCAAGTACATTTTACAAAGTGGTTGAATTCCTGGAGTTCAGCTTCAACCCTATCAAACCAAAAAATCTAAACCTGTTACTGTTTTTACAAAGTTAGTCAAAATTTTTGAGTTTACAATTGTGTTCTACTCAATTTTACCAACACTAACAGGCATAATTACTTGCAGTGTTCCCCAAACCAGTTTTACAGTCCAACCAGCGGTTCATGCTTTGTAGGTATCCATATGGGTAGCTTCACAGCTTTCCTGAAACAGTATTTACTCCAGCTGTGCATTTGGGAGGCTACTTGCAAATTATGCAATGTTGATGGAACTTGATGACAGGTTCCAAGTGCAATAGCCTATAGCAACCAATCAAATTTCAGACTGCTGAAGTGAGCTCACTTAGGAGTTATGACTAGTTGACCTGGGTCCCTGCACTTCTTACATAGTCATATTATGCGACACTGATTTACTAAAGTAGGTAAGTTCTAAATGATGGGTGGAAGGTTTGACAAACATGTCCTCTTACCTGTTTAACATTGTATCCTGTTTTGGCACTAGTTTCAATAAACATGACATTGAGCTCCTTTGCCCGTTGCTCCCCTTCTTCTATGGTGATCTGCCTAAAAGGTAAAAATATTACATTTCTATATAAGTTACAAAGGTTTAACAACTGCAGTCTAAAGGACTGGTTGTTTGCCATAGTTCTGTTACCTGAATTAAAGGGCTACTGTTAAATCCTTAGATACAACAAATGAACAATTTTGCCTTTATGCCTACCAGTGGAAAAGCAGCTAATAAGTAACATAGAATCCATATACTAAGTGAACATTAGATCATGCTAACAGCAAGACTTACAACTTGCACTGCATCATGGGAGCACTTTTCTCTGATTTACTCACATATTCAACTCCAACACATGGATCCTACATCATGGTACCATAAAAAAAAAGGGTTCCTTCAAAGCATGGGTTGTAGTTTTTCTACAGTTACTGTATAAAGGGAATATATTATACACACCAGTTGTTCCTATTATTCCCCCACGGGCCAGGTATTTTCCAGGTATTTTCCAACATGGATCAGCTACAGACCATCAAGCCAGTCCTGGGCTGAGCATGCGGAACGCATGCGGAAGTCGAGCGGCATTCCTATTGATCTAGGTTAATTGAGCGGGTGCTGCTTTGAGGCACAATTAAATGTGAGTTTTTAAGATTTGATTTTTCAATCTTTATTAATAAAACGGTATTGCACAATTATTTGGCTTCACATTTTGTGTTTTGGGAAATCTGTGGTGAGCAAACATACTGTTGTGGATGTGAGATTCAAATCTCCTGATGCCCAGCCCGGGATTAGCTTGATGGTCTGTAGCTGATTCATGTTGGAAAATACCTGGCCCTTGGGGGAAATAGGAAAGTTAATTTAAGCGGTTTGGGTCCTGGTGGCCTCAAATCATCTGGTGAGTGGCTCATTCACATTCAGGTGGTGGAGCACTATTTATGAGCACTTTATGTTTGCACTAAGAAGAATTCTAAGCACTTTAACCATGGGGTGACTAGAAGAAACAGAGGAGATAATGAATATTAAGTTATTTGATTTTGTTTAACACTGAAAATATTGCACTTATTGATTATTATTGTTTACAATAGCGCTTCAAAAGCAACACGTATCTTGAAGAACTAACCATAGATTTTCTGCCTCAAATCCTTCTGTCTCTTTATGTAATCCCACATTAGATTATGTTGAGATCAGAGCTCTGTGGAGGCCAAACCATTACTACCAGAACTCCTTGTTGTTCTTTACACTGAAGATAGTTCCTAATGACATTGGCTGTATGTTTGGGGTCGTTGTCCTGTTGCAGAATAAATTTGGGGCCAATCACACACCTCCCTGTTGGTATGGCATGATGGAGAAGTATCTGCCTATATTTCTCAGCATTGAGGACACCATTTATCCTGACCAAATCTCCAACTCCATTTGCAGAAATGCAGCCTCAAACTTGCAAGGAACCTCCATCATGCTTCGCTCTGCTGAACTGGCCAAATTTCTATCCATCTATGGCTAATTTGAGATTGCTTATGGTTCCCCCAATTTGACCTTAATACATACACAATGCTACTTATTAAGGCAGCATGTCAATAGTCAGTACTAAACAAACAGCTAAATAGACAATTTCCCTGAACTACAAACCAGTTATAAAGATTGTGCAGGGGGCATGCAGATGACACTCTAAAGTGAAGATACAGCAGCTGCATCCTTTGGCTTATATACTTTCCAGGAAAATAAAACCTTCTCATCAGCACCTTCAGAGAAACAATCATTTGTCTTTCATAGCAGAGATGTTCAATATCAATAATTATTGATTTATTATATTTGATTTCTGAACCCATAAGGTATTCTAATGTTTGTTGTGTTACATGGGTCAATAGACCAAGCTATCATTATTCTGGCCCTAGACAGCAGTTTTCAGATACAATGAAAGGATATAAAGAAGTGATGAGATTGCAAAACTACGGAAGCTTTGAATTTATAGAGGTCAGGTTCCTAGGGTGACAACATCTATAGGTTGAAATTTACCTTATGTCCTAGTACTTTTTTTTACAGAAGGAAAAACAGGAAATAATATACTGGATAGTGAATCAGTCAGTCACAGGGATGTTTGGTGAGAGAAAACAGCATAACAATAAGGAACCTAGAAAGGAAGATAACTGAATAATGGAGGGTAGATCACGTCATGGCTTAGCTTTCAGTTTTGATTGGAGTATACCAAGCCCCTCTTGATTATAAGAGAACATTTATTAGGGGTTATAGATTTCCTGTGGGAAAATAAATATCTAAAGTATTCATAAATTGGAAACTCCAACAAGGAGTGTAGACTACAAGGTAAAAAAACTGCTACTTCTACCAATAATCCTTTGATAATATAAAACGAGATAAATGGGAAAATAATGAACAAGCAATTGTTTCTTACCTTTTATCTGCCAGATCTGTTTTATTTCCAACAAGCATTATTATGACATCACTTCCTCTTTCTGTTCTCACATCGTCAATCCATTTGGATGTTTGATGGAAAGAGTTCAAATCTGTAACATTAAATGAATAAAATTACGTCTTTGAAAACGCCCGGAAGAGGAGGGCGAAACGCGTCGACGCAATTTCCGGTCTACGCCTTAGCGATACGTCACTTCCGGTGCGGTGGAACGCACGCCGTAACCACGGAGCGTCCAAGCGGCACCAGACAATAGGAAGGACGAGACTTTGTTATTATATGCCTTACTAACAGCTACGAAATGTGAGTTTGAATTTAGCATTTGCACAATAAATACTTTTTAATCGGATTTACACTATGTGAGCATCCTTTTCTCCAATTTATGTATCGGGGTATTCACGTCTTTGGAGATATACCTAGCTTGGAGGAGTTTGGCAGTCGGTTCCTTAGCAGGACATAAGCTCTGTCGACCTTTATAGCTATACAGCATAGGGGTCATCGGTGTCCGGTAAGTGAATACCTTAAGGGGGAGGACCGGCACTTGCTCACTGCACCAAAAAGATTGCATGATTGTGCACTTTATTCCTGGCACTCCAGCACTTTCGTGGGACCCATTTGTTGGGACTGTTTACATCTATTCATCTATGGAGATCTTAATGAACTAATTTTATCTGGACTGGCACTTATTATTGTTTATTATTTATATGCTTTCTACACTTCAGCCCTTTTGCACATTTTTGCAATACTGCACGGTGCACTTTAAGAGTTTTATATTGTAGAATTCTATGTATATATTTTTTATGATTCACATTCAATATCGTTTTGCGCTGTGTATATATATTTTCTTGCACTTGAGGATTTTGGGTTCACCACAATTCATGAACAGCTGCATTTCGGTTTTTATCATTGACATCATGTTATTTTAGTTCAACACTGATCTTTGCGCTGTATTTGCACTGCACTTTATTAAATGAATAAAACTAAGGATTTAATCAGTTTACTGTATATTTAGGCTTCCCTGGTTCCTCCTTTCCACCCTCAAAATGAAATCATTAACTAAATCTTTTCATTTTATACCTTATTTTAGATCTAGTGACTTCATCACCCAGTCTCTGTGCTTTTCTATGCAGTGCAGGAAGATCATAGATGGTATCTCCTGGTAACATCACAGCACGCTGCCACAGTACACCTCTCAAAAGCCCTTAGTTCTGATGCAAGCAGTTAGCTGGCTTTTTGGTGGATTATCACAATTTTAAAATGCAATAATGAGCAGATGTCTTTCTGGAGGAGTGGGCATTCTTGGGCTGCGCAGACAAACAAAAGCTGTAGCACAGCATATATTTACTAGAGGTTTCAAGAGCAAGGTTCCTCGCAGGCCTGGGATTTGTTGGTGCTGGAAGCTTAAATACTAGAATGTGTATGTGTTGTTTTTTGGTCAGATCCTTACATGTCCGAAATTTGGAACTTGCGATAATTGGCCAGCATACTAGTTAATTTCCTTATAAGCGTGATGAACAGTGATACCTTGCCAATTGTACAGCCTCTCTTATCCCTGTACCCCTCAGGAGGTGCCCTGGAATCTATGACGAAGCACTGCTTATTTTGGCAGTAGAATCAGTTGATTTCAGTGCAAGATAGGCTGATGCTTTTGGAGATGATAAAGTAAGAATGCATTGAGAGGGATAAGGTACCCAAATAAAATTTATGTCCTTTTTTTCCCTACAAATAGAGCTTTCTTTTGGTGGTATTTGATTACCTGTGCGATTTTTATTTTTTGCGCTATAAACAAAAAGAGAGCAACAATTCTGGAAAAAAAAAACTTTATTTTTTACTTTCTGCTATACTGTATAACATCCCCCCCAAAATGTAAAAATCAAAATTTTTCATCCTTGAAGGCTAATTTGTATTCTGCTACATATTTTTGGGGGGGAAAAAAAATCGCAGTAAACGTATTCTAATTGGTTTGTGCAAAAGTTATCGGGTCTACAAACTAGGGGAAAGATTTATGTTATTTTTATTTATTTCTTTTTTTACTAGTAATGGCAGCGATCATCGATTTTTAGCAGGACTGCGACATTGTGGCGGACAGATCGGACCCCTAACTGGCATTTTTGACACTTTTGGGGGTAACAGTGACATTACTACAATAATCAGTGCTAAAAATATGCACTGTTACTGTAATAATGACACTGGCAGGAAAGGGGTTAACACAGTGGTGATCAAAGGGTTAAATGTGAGCCTAGGGGAGTGTTTACTAACTGTACGGGGGATGGGCTTGTGAAATGACCACAGAGACCTGTGATCCTATATAGAAGGATCACAGGCGCTCTGTGATCACTTCAGAGAGAAGAACGGTCGGCTGTGTTTACAACAGCTGACCGTCCTTCTGTCTCAGTGGGGAGCGGTGGCGGGTGCCCGGCAGCAATCGTGGCCACCGGCCCCATTGATCAGCATCCCCACTGCCTAGTGGAGGCGGGAGCACCACGCGCGCGACCGACATAGGGCTACGTTGGTTCGCGCAGGAGAGCCAGCCTGCCGCAGTAAATGTGCGGCGGGCGGTCGGGAAGCTGTTAAACCAAATTCCATCTAACATTACGCTGTGTTGGATAGAGCAAGGGAGAGACTTTAACAGTTTTTTTTTTATTGTTTTCTGTGGCTCCAGTCAGGTTATTTCCCCTCACTTCCTGTTTTAGTGGCACTAAATTTGGCCATACATTATAACATTTTCTTGTTCAATTTCCTTTAAATTTAGCTTTAACTATGTAGTGCAAGGGCCTGCATGATTGCATACAAATTGAAAGTGTTTAAGTTTGACCTCATATTACATGGTTTTGGTGTATAATGTAGGGCCAGCTTAAGCAGCTCAATAACAAGGGAGAGCAGGTGCTTCTAGGAGACGAAACAGACGGTAATACAAAAACCCAGAGGTTCCAATTTCCCCATTATACTGTGAAAACAGTTTTAGTTGCAATCTGTCACACTCAAGTGATTTCCCATCACTTTCTGCCCCAGGGAAACTCTGTTCAAAGAAGCAAAGGCATTTCCCCCTATTGGAGACACAGGCAGATCTTTTCCCTGCTCTATCCAAAACTAGAAAAAAAGTTTTGACTGGAATTAATGTTTAAGATTGGGATTAAGTTTGTTAAATTTTAATTTTTAGATTACGGCTGGATAAAATGTTAACCACTTAAGCCCCAGCCCTATTTCGGACACTTTTTGTTTACAAGTTAAAACCAGTATTTTTTCCTAGAAAACTACTTAGAACCCCCAAACATTATGTATATTTTTTTAGCAAAGACTCTGGAGAATAAAATTTCGGTCATTGCAAAACTTTTTGTCAAGCGGTATTTGCGCAGCGGTCTTTAAAACGCAATTTTTTTGGAAAAAAATAGAAAAATCACATTTCACTGCATTTAAAAAATACTAAACAGTAAAGTTAGCCCATTTTTTTTGTATAATGTGAAAGATGGTGTCACGCCGAGTAAATAGATACCCAACATGTTACGGTTTAAAATTGCGCCCCCCCGTGGGATGGCGACAAACTACGGTCAATAGAGATCTCAATCTGCGAAGCTTTAAATTTATTTAACGGTTACCAGTTTAGAGGTAGAGTGTAGCTCTTTTTTTTAAATGATTGCGCACGCTCTGGCGATCGCGGCGATACCTCACATGTGGGGTTTGAACAGCGATTTCATTCGCGGCTCGACTTGCGTATACGTTTTTTTTGTGCGCGAGCTAACGGTGACGGGGGCGGTGAAATTTTTTTTTTTTTTTTTCCTATTTATTTTTTATTTTTTTTAAACTTTATTACAGGTTTTTAAAAAAAAAAAAAAAATCTGATCACTTTTATTGCTGTCACAAGCAATGTAAACATCCCTTGTGACAGCAATATGTGTGACAGGTACACTTTATGGAGGTATCGAGGGTCTAAAAGACCCTAGACCCCTCCACTACACTTCCCTGTATGCAAAACGCCAAAAACGGCATTTTTGCATGCAGCCGTTTTTTAAATTTGCCGCCTTTTGCAGCACAGTAACCCGGAAGTGACGTCATGGACGCCGCCTCCGGGTTACGTCATCGGAGCCCCGATCGATGCCGTTTCCGGCATTCATCGGGACTCCATCCAGCCGGCGGACGTGCCGGCTGGGTGCTCGGGGCTCCCGGTGGGAGGGGAGCCCCGGGCAAAGCCACGGAAGGCGGCGGGAGGGGGGGACGTCCCCTCCCGCCCCCCGGGTAACGATCGAGCGGCTCCCGAGCCGCATCGGTCGTTACCGACGGAAAGCCGACCGTCGGCTTCAAACCACGGTACCGGGATGATGCCTCTAACTAGCGGTATAAACCCGCAAAATGTACCGACGTATCGGTACGTTGATATGCGGTAAGTGGTTAAGGGTTCATTTTAACCACTTGCTGACTGCCTAACGCCGATCTACGTCGGCAGTCAGCCCCTCACAGGCAAAGTGACGTAGGGCGAGCGTGCGCCCCCGGAGGTGCGCTCCCGCGTGGTCACGGACCCCCCCCCCCCGCGCGTGTGACCAGCGGACCCGATGTCCGCCGGTCACTCGGTGATCGGCGGGGGAGAGGGAGAATGTCAGGCAGCTTGTGTAAACAAGCCACCTGTCATTCTCCTCGCTGTAAAGACACTGATCACACGGATCTAGTATGTAGATCCGTTGATCAGTGTCCTTACAGCTCAAGCCACAGCCAATCACAGTAGAAAGCACGCCCCTAGGGATACACACAGCCCCTCCCTCCCAAATAAAGTTAACCCCTTCACTACCAGTGTATTTTTACAGTAACAGTGCATATGTATAGCACTGATTACTGTAGAAATGTCACTGGTAACCCCAAAAGTGTCACAAATGTCAGTCAAGGGTCCGATCTGTTCGCCCCAATGTCGCAGTACCGCAAAAAAATCGCAGATCGCCGCCATTACGCGTTAAAAAAAAAACAACAAAAATGACAAAAATCTTTCCCTTTGTTAGTAAACGCGATAACTTTTGCGCAAACCAATCAAAATACGCGATTTTTTTTACCAAACATAGGTAGCATAAAACAAATTGGCCGAAAATGTTAAAAAATTTTGATTTTTACATTTTTTTGGGGGGGAATTTCATATAAAAAATGTGAAAAATATTGCTATTTTTGCAAAATTGACGCTCTTTTTTTGTTTATAGCGCGTGATCAAAAAATCGCACAGGTGATCAAATACCACCAAAAGAAAGCTCTGTTTGTGGGAAAAAAAGGACGCCAAATTTGTTTAGGTACAGCGTCGCACGACCGCGCAATTGTCCGTTAAAATCACGCAGTGCCGAATCGCAAAATACCCCCTGGTCGGAATGGGGGTAAAATCTTCCGGGGCTTAAGTGGTTAAAGGTTAGGTTGAAGATTAAGGCCAGGTTAAAGTGCAAATGCTGTATGGGACACTTTTGTCTGCTGCTTCATTCCTCTGCTATTGCCATAAATCACTTCTGACAAGTTTTCCTGACACTAGAGATAAAGAGGTGACAGGGGAAGGATCGCCAGCTGACTGATAGCCTCAGCTCTTTTCCTGTGTGCTGTGTGAAGGGGGGTGTGTCCCTTCCCTCCAATCAGCTCTCAGAGCTCTCCTCACTGAGCTCTATATAGTGATACTTCAGCTCTCCACCCCTTTTTTTTTTAAACTTTCAGACAAGCTTTGTAATTCAGCACTTTGAACATATGTAGAGAAGAGAATAATGTAGATAAACAGGTACAACTTACGTAGGTGGATTTGTTTAATCTCTTTGTATCACCTGAGGCCAGTCACGTCACTGGGTATATGTAAGGGTTTACAAACACTTTAAATTTTAATTAGGTTTGAAGGTTCAGGTAAGGGGAAAGCTAAGAACAAGGGGTAACCTAGGGATCAGTATCATGGTGTCAGAAACTAACACACAATCACAAGTATGGCTTCTAATTGGTTTGCATGCTTTCTTTGAATACCTTAGACTTGGGTTTAAATCCCACTTGTAGCAATATTGTATCTACCGAGTATGTGTTTTTTTTGGATATCCAGTTGTTGCTCTGGTGTCCTCCCATGTTCCAAGAGCACATATTAAGTTAGCTGGGATCTTCCCTAACTGTTCTGAGTGTAGTAGGGACAGTAGACTGAGCTTCTTCTTTGAAAAGGAATACTGTGTAATGTGTAAACATACATTATGTGTAATGTGCTACATAAATACACACATACAGTCTAGTCTAAATGTGCAAGGATGGATAGTAGATGTCTTGAAATCAGTGAAAGGGATGGGAAAACTGGTGAATGCCATGAAATACAGTGAAAGGGATTAAAACAGTGGTGAATGTCATGAAATCTATGAAAGGAATGGGAACAGTGGCGAATGCCATAAAATCAGTGAGAGGGATGGAAACTGCAGTGAATGCCATGAAATCAGTGAAGAGATGGGAACAGTGGTGAATCCCATGAAATCAGTGAAAGGGATGGGAGCAGTGGTGAATGCCATGAAATCAGTGAAGAGATGAGAACAGAGGTGAATCCCATGAAATCAGTGAAAGGGATGGGAACAGTGGTGAATGCCATGAAATCAGTGAGAGGAATGGAAACTGCAGTGAATGCCATGAAATCAGTGAAGAGATAGGAACAGAGGTGAATCCCATGAAATCAGAGAAAGGGATGGGAACTGTGGTGAATGCCATGAAATCAGTGAAAAGGATAGGAGCTGTGGTGAATGCCATGAAATCAGTGAAAAGGATGGGAACTGTGGTGAATGTCATGAAATCAGTGAAAATGATGGGAACGGTGGTGAATGCCATGAAATCAGTGAAAAGGATGGGAACGGTGGTGAATGCTATGAGATCAGAGAAAGGGATGGTAACGGTGGTGAATGCCATGAAATCAGTGAAAAGGATGGGAGCTGTGGTGAATGTCATGAAATCAGAGAAAAGGATGGGAACTGTGGTAAATGCCATGAAATCAGTGAAAGGGATGGGAACTGTGGTGAATGTCATGAAATCAGTGAAAGGGATGGGAGCTGTGGTGAATGCCATGAAATCAGGGAAAAGGATGGGAACTGTGATGAATGCCATGAAATCAGTGAAAGGGTGGGAACTGTGGTGAATGCCATGAAATCAGAGAAAAGGATGGGAACTGTGGCAAAGGCCATGAAATCAGTGAAAGGGATGGGAACTGTGGTGAATGCCATGAAATCAGTGAAAAGGATGGGAACTGTGATGAATGCCATGAAATCAGTGAAAGGGTGGGAACTGTGGTGAATGCCATGAAATCAGAGAAAAGGATGGGAACTGTGGCAAAGGCCATGAAATCAGTGAAAGGGATGGGATCTGTGGTGAATGCCACGAAATCAGTGAAAGGGATGGGAACTGTGGTAAATGCCATGAAATCAGTGAAAGGGGTGGGAACTGTGGTAAATGCCAGGAAATCAGTGAAAATGATGGGAACTGTGGTGAATGCCATGAAATCAGTGAAAGGGATGGGAACGGTGGTGAATGCCATGAAATCAGAGAAAGGGATGGGAGCAGTGGTGAATGCCATGAAATCAGTGAAAGGGATGGGAACTGTGGTGAATGCCATAAAATCAGTGAAAGGGATGGGCACTGTGGTGAATGCCATGAAATCAGTGAGAGGGATGGAAACTGCAGTGAATGCCATGAAATCAGTGAAGAGATGGGAACAGTGGTGAATCCCATGAAATCAGTGAAAGGGATGGGAGCAGTGGTGAATGCCATGAAATCAGTGAAGAGATGAGAACAGAGGTGAATCCCATGAAATCAGTGAAAGGGATGGGAACAGTGGTGAATGCCATGAAATCAGTGAGAGGAATGGAAACTGCAGTGAATGCCATGAAATCAGTGAAGAGATGTGAACAGAGGTGAATCCCATGAAATCAGTGAAAGGGATGGGAACCGTGGTGAATGCCATGAAATCATTGAAGAGATGGGAACAGAGGTGAATGCCATGAAATCAGTGAAAGGGATGGAAACTGCAGTGAATGCCATGAAATCAGTGAAGAGATAGGAACAGAGGTGAATCCCATGAAATCAGAGAAAGGGATGGGAACTGTGGTGAATGCCATGAAATCAGTGAAAAGGATAGGAGCTGTGGTGAATGCCATGAAATCAGTGAAAAGGATGGGAACTGTGGTGAATGTCATGAAATCAGTGAAAATGATGGGAACGGTGGTGAATGCCATGAAATCAGTGAAAAGGATGGGAACAGTGGTGAATGCCATGAAATCAGAGAAAGGGATGGGAACGGTGGTGAATGCCATGAAATCAGTGAAAAGGATGGGAGCTGTGGTGAATGCCATGAAATCAGAGAAAAGGATGGGAACTGTGGTAAATGCCATGAAACCAGTGAAAGGGATGGGAACTGTGGTGAATGTCATAAAATCAGTGAAAGGGATGGGAGCTGTGGTGAATGCCATGAAATCAGTGAAAAGGATGGGAACTGTGATGAATGCCATGAAATCAGTGAAAGGGTGGGAACTGTGGTGAATGCCATGAAATCAGAGAAAAGGATGGGAACTGTGGCAAAGGCCATGAAATCAGTGAAATGGATGGGAACTGTGGTGAATGCCATGAAATCAGTGGAAAGGATGGGAACTGTGATGAATGCCATGAAATCAGTGAAAGGGTGGGAACTGTGGTGAATGCCATGAAATCAGAGAAAAGGATGGGAACTGTGGCAAAAGCCATGAAATCAGTGAAAGGGATGGGATCTGTGGTGAATGCCATGAAATCAGTGAAAGGGATGGGAACTGTGGTAAATGCCATGAAATCAGTGAAAGGGGTGGGAACTGTGGTAAATGCCAGGAAATCAGTGAAAATGATGGGAACTGTGGTGAATGCCATGAAATCATTGAAAGGGATGGGAACGGTGGTGAATGCCATGAAATCAGAGAAAGGGATGGGAGCAGTGGTGAATGCCATGAAATCAGTGAAAGGGATGGGAACTGTGGTGAATGCCATGAAATCAGTGAAAAGGATGGGAACTGTGGCAAAGGCCATGAAATCAGTGAAAGGGATGGGATCTGTGGTGAATGCCACGAAATCAGTGAAAGGGATGGGAACTGTGGTAAATGCCATGAAATCAGTGAAAGGGGTGGGAACTGTGGTAAATGCCAGGAAATCAGTGAAAATGATGGGAACTGTGGTGAATGCCATGAAATCAGTGAAAGGGATGGGAACGGTGGTGAATGCCATGAAATCAGAGAAAGGGATGGGAGCAGTGGTGAATGCCATGAAATCAGTGAAAGGGATGGGAACTGTGGTGAATGCCATAAAATCAGTGAAAGGGATGGGCACTGTGGTGAATGCCATGAAATCAGTGAGAGGGATGGAAACTGCAGTGAATGCCATGAAATCAGTGAAGAGATGGGAACAGTGGTGAATCCCATGAAATCAGTGAAAGGGATGGGAGCAGTGGTGAATGCCATGAAATCAGTGAAGAGATGAGAACAGAGGTGAATCCCATGAAATCAGTGAAAGGGATGGGAACAGTGGTGAATGCCATGAAATCAGTGAGAGGAATGGAAACTGCAGTGAATGCCATGAAATCAGTGAAGAGATGTGAACAGAGGTGAATCCCATGAAATCAGTGAAAGGGATGGGAACCGTGGTGAATGCCATGAAATCATTGAAGAGATGGGAACAGAGGTGAATGCCATGAAATCAGTGAAAGGGATGGAAACTGCAGTGAATGCCATGAAATCAGTGAAGAGATAGGAACAGAGGTGAATCCCATGAAATCAGAGAAAGGGATGGGAACTGTGGTGAATGCCATGAAATCAGTGAAAAGGATAGGAGCTGTGGTGAATGCCATGAAATCAGTGAAAAGGATGGGAACTGTGGTGAATGTCATGAAATCAGTGAAAATGATGGGAACGGTGGTGAATGCCATGAAATCAGTGAAAAGGATGGGAACAGTGGTGAATGCCATGAAATCAGAGAAAGGGATGGGAACGGTGGTGAATGCCATGAAATCAGTGAAAAGGATGGGAGCTGTGGTGAATGCCATGAAATCAGAGAAAAGGATGGGAACTGTGGTAAATGCCATGAAACCAGTGAAAGGGATGGGAACTGTGGTGAATGTCATAAAATCAGTGAAAGGGATGGGAGCTGTGGTGAATGCCATGAAATCAGTGAAAAGGATGGGAACTGTGATGAATGCCATGAAATCAGTGAAAGGGTGGGAACTGTGGTGAATGCCATGAAATCAGAGAAAAGGATGGGAACTGTGGCAAAGGCCATGAAATCAGTGAAATGGATGGGAACTGTGGTGAATGCCATGAAATCAGTGAAAAGGATGGGAACTGTGATGAATGCCATGAAATCAGTGAAAGGGTGGGAACTGTGGTGAATGCCATGAAATCAGAGAAAAGGATGGGAACTGTGGCAAAAGCCATGAAATCAGTGAAAGGGATGGGATCTGTGGTGAATGCCATGAAATCAGTGAAAGGGATGGGAACTGTGGTAAATGCCATGAAATCAGTGAAAGGGGTGGGAACTGTGGTAAATGCCAGGAAATCAGTGAAAATGATGGGAACTGTGGTGAATGCCATGAAATCATTGAAAGGGATGGGAACGGTGGTGAATGCCATGAAATCAGAGAAAGGGATGGGAGCAGTGGTGAATGCCATGAAATCAGTGAAAGGGATGGGAACTGTGGTGAATGCCATGAAATCAGTGAAAGGGATGGGAGCAGTGGTGAATGCCATGAAATCAGTGTAAGGGATGGGAACTGTGGTGAATGCCATGAAATCAGTGAAAGGGATGGGAACTGTGGTGAATGCCATGAAATCAGTGAAAGGGATGGGAACTGTGGTGAATGCCATGAAATCAGAGAAAGGGATGGGAGCAGTGGTGAATGCCATGAAATCAGTGAAAGGGATGGGAACTGTGGTGAATGCCATGAAATCAGTGAAAGGGATGGGAACTGTGGTGAATGCCATGAAATCAGTGAAAGGGATGGGAACTGTGGTAAATGCCATGAAATCAGTGAAAGGGGTGGGAACTGTGGTAAATGCCAGGAAATCAGTGAAAATGATGGGAACTGTGGTGAATGCCATGAAATCATTGAAAGGGATGGGAACGGTGGTGAATGCCATGAAATCAGAGAAAGGGATGGGAGCAGTGGTGAATGCCATGAAATCAGTGAAAGGGATGGGAACTGTGGTGAATGCCATGAAATCAGTGAAAAGGATGGGAACTGTGGCAAAGGCCATGAAATCAGTGAAAGGGATGGGATCTGTGGTGAATGCCACGAAATCAGTGAAAGGGATGGGAACTGTGGTAAATGCCATGAAATCAGTGAAAGGGGTGGGAACTGTGGTAAATGCCAGGAAATCAGTGAAAATGATGGGAACTGTGGTGAATGCCATGAAATCAGTGAAAGGGATGGGAACGGTGGTGAATGCCATGAAATCAGAGAAAGGGATGGGAGCAGTGGTGAATGCCATGAAATCAGTGAAAGGGATGGGAACTGTGGTGAATGCCATAAAATCAGTGAAAGGGATGGGCACTGTGGTGAATGCCATGAAATCAGTGAGAGGGATGGAAACTGCAGTGAATGCCATGAAATCAGTGAAGAGATGGGAACAGTGGTGAATCCCATGAAATCAGTGAAAGGGATGGGAGCAGTGGTGAATGCCATGAAATCAGTGAAGAGATGAGAACAGAGGTGAATCCCATGAAATCAGTGAAAGGGATGGGAACAGTGGTGAATGCCATGAAATCAGTGAGAGGAATGGAAACTGCAGTGAATGCCATGAAATCAGTGAAGAGATGTGAACAGAGGTGAATCCCATGAAATCAGTGAAAGGGATGGGAACCGTGGTGAATGCCATGAAATCATTGAAGAGATGGGAACAGAGGTGAATGCCATGAAATCAGTGAAAGGG
Organism: Pelophylax lessonae; assembly: GCF_965119305.1. Taxonomy (NCBI): domain Eukaryota; kingdom Metazoa; phylum Chordata; class Amphibia; order Anura; family Ranidae; genus Pelophylax; species Pelophylax lessonae. The sequence goes on along the minus strand of NC_138770.1, from coordinate 178,105,416 downwards.
ATGGAAACTGCAGTGAATGCCATGAAATCAGTGAAGAGATAGGAACAGAGGTGAATCCCATGAAATCAGAGAAAGGGATGGGAACTGTGGTGAATGCCATGAAATCAGTGAAAAGGATAGGAGCTGTGGTGAATGCCATGAAATCAGTGAAAAGGATGGGAACTGTGGTGAATGTCATGAAATCAGTGAAAATGATGGGAACGGTGGTGAATGCCATGAAATCAGTGAAAAGGATGGGAACAGTGGTGAATGCCATGAAATCAGAGAAAGGGATGGGAACGGTGGTGAATGCCATGAAATCAGTGAAAAGGATGGGAGCTGTGGTGAATGCCATGAAATCAGAGAAAAGGATGGGAACTGTGGTAAATGCCATGAAACCAGTGAAAGGGATGGGAACTGTGGTGAATGTCATAAAATCAGTGAAAGGGATGGGAGCTGTGGTGAATGCCATGAAATCAGTGAAAAGGATGGGAACTGTGATGAATGCCATGAAATCAGTGAAAGGGTGGGAACTGTGGTGAATGCCATGAAATCAGAGAAAAGGATGGGAACTGTGGCAAAGGCCATGAAATCAGTGAAATGGATGGGAACTGTGGTGAATGCCATGAAATCAGTGAAAAGGATGGGAACTGTGATGAATGCCATGAAATCAGTGAAAGGGTGGGAACTGTGGTGAATGCCATGAAATCAGAGAAAAGGATGGGAACTGTGGCAAAAGCCATGAAATCAGTGAAAGGGATGGGATCTGTGGTGAATGCCATGAAATCAGTGAAAGGGATGGGAACTGTGGTAAATGCCATGAAATCAGTGAAAGGGGTGGGAACTGTGGTAAATGCCAGGAAATCAGTGAAAATGATGGGAACTGTGGTGAATGCCATGAAATCATTGAAAGGGATGGGAACGGTGGTGAATGCCATGAAATCAGAGAAAGGGATGGGAGCAGTGGTGAATGCCATGAAATCAGTGAAAGGGATGGGAACTGTGGTGAATGCCATGAAATCAGTGAAAGGGATGGGAGCAGTGGTGAATGCCATGAAATCAGTGTAAGGGATGGGAACTGTGGTGAATGCCATGAAATCAGTGAAAGGGATGGGAACTGTGGTGAATGCCATGAAATCAGTGAAAGGGATGGGAACTGTGGTGAATGCCATGAAATCAGAGAAAGGGATGGGAGCAGTGGTGAATGCCATGAAATCAGTGAAAGGGATGGGAACTGTGGTGAATGCCATGAAATCAGTGAAAGGGATGGGAACTGTGGTGAATGCCATGAAATCAGTGAAAGGGATGGGTACATCAGGGGATCCCATGAAATCATAGAAAGGGATATGAACTGTGTTGAATGCCATGAAATCAGTTAAAGGTATTGGAAAGCAGTGAACCTGACTGATATTAGCTAGATGTATTTGAATTATTGAAAAGCCATTCAAATATAACACAATATTCTGCATGCCAGTCTAGATAAATAAGTAGATGTGTCAGCAAAGAATAGTAAATGTTGGATAAATCTGAAATCGAACCCTTTATAAACAAAAGTGTATGCTATGTTCTTCTCCCATTCACACATTCTCAGATCTGTGAACACAACTCTTAGCAATGTGATAAGGAAACACATCTTGCTAACAAGACGTTAAAGACCTGTTAATTGCTACTGTTAATTATCTAATGGGCTAATAGTGTTTTTACTGATTAGAAAAACGAGTTTGCCCCACAGGGGGTCTCCAGCTGATAGTCATGCACAATGCAGTATCTATGAGCTCCAGTAGATGGCAGCACATTCATTGTGTGCACAGATTACAATGGATTCTTCTCTAATTATAGCCAGTATAAAAGCCTCAGCTGACTGCCATGTATTTCTATCTAGGTTTATTCCAGTCACTAGCTGAAAGCTGATTTTCACACTAAATTGAATTAAATTATGTCCCTCTGTTTTATTTAAAGTACTGTATACCTTGTACGGAATGCTAGCTGCTTTTTTATTTTCAAACTTTGGAAATATATTTATAATTAGAACTTAGAAGTGTGCACAATGGTGCAAGACAAGAGAGCCAAGCCAACTACTGTACATTTAAAGAAAACCAGTACTGAGAGAAACTTATGCTGATCCCCTTCTGAAAGCGTATGTTGCCTGACTGGCTAGATTCAGTTTCCTTTTAATTCACAGACATTGCCGATGAGAAAAGTCAGAGTGAAATCAGAACACCCAATCAGTGATATTAAAGATACTGACACTATTGAATCAGCACGACAATCAGGCATCTAGTATTTTTCAGAAGACTGAAAAAAGAGGTAATAACCTTAAAATGCATGGCCTAGCATCTGGAACCATCCTGCACCCTAGAGCAGTGGTTGTTAACCTTTTTGAGACCAGGGTCTGGCAAAATCTTCTAAAGCCTTCCATGCCTCCATAGAAAATACAGTTTATAATCACTCAAAAAAAAGTTTGGGAATGCAGAACACATTGAAATGCTCTGGATGGGGCTGGGTATACCAGTGGTGGAAGATAAGTAATGGAGGTTGTGAAGTGGGTTAGCAGACTCTGCAGCATACTTGGTGGACCTGAAGGGGATGAGGTTTCTGGAAGAAGGTGGGGAGCATTGTGGGACACTGTTGGAGGTTAGAGGCGCTATGGTGGGCAAGAGGCTGAGGGCTCCCAGGGGCCTAGGCACACTGTGGGCCACTATGGGAGGTTGGCATGCACTGTGGGATGTTAAGGGATCTGCAGGTGGCTGGAGGCCTGGAAGAAGGGAGGCCACAGCCTGCCTTAGAGGTAAATAAATAAATCCTTGCGAGCAGATATGGTAAATTTATCCAAAAATATCCAATGAATAATTTATTGAACTGCTCACACACTACACACTCTCACATACACGTGCTATATACAATTATAAAGGTTAATATGTGCCGTGTTTCACCATTAACCCAAAACACATGAAACCAACAATGTACAAATATCCCTAGAGTATCCAAAGTATTCTCTATATGCTGATAAAAAACATAAAAATGAAAAATGAGTGGGTGCCAAATAGTAGAAAATTATGAAAAACAAAAGTCCATAGATAAAGTCCATATATATGCTGAAATAAAAAAAAAAAGTGTCTGTTTAAGTGATTCCTTAATGGTTACCTCAAATAGTGTCCCCTATTAAATCTGTGACTTGTACTTCCTCCACGTGCTCTCACTCTCACCATTTTTAAAGAGGAAGTAAACCCTCCTCTGCAACTTGTACCTATAGGTAAGCCTATGATAAGGCTTACCTATAGGTACTGTAAATATCTCCTAAACATGTACCGTTTAGGAGAAATTTACTTTGCATGCACCCAGTGACATTACTGGCGCATGCGCTCTGAAGGAACGGCCGCTCGGCCGCTTCAGAGCCCCGTGCCATGACCGTCGGCTCCCGCGCACATGGGCGGGAGTGACATCATCGCGGCTCCAGCCAATCAGATGGCCGGATGCCGCAAACCTGGAAGAAGGGCGACACAACATGTCACCCATAAGAGAGGTGAGTGGTCGGTCCTTCGGGGCTTCGTTCTAAGGTAAATATTTCATAATGAGCTAGTATGCGATGTATACTAGCTCATTATGTGTTTGTCTTTCAGGTGTTCGTTTTAAAAAAAAATCAAAAAAAATCTGAGGTTTTAATAGTGTGATCATATATCCCAGGTGAGAGCACATCTGGTAGAGGGAGTACAAGTCACGGATTTGATTGAGAACACTATTTGTGGGAATCATTAAGGAATCAGTTAAATTTACACTGTTTTTTATTTCAGCATATCTATGGACTTTATCTATGGACATTCGTTTTTCATAATTTTCTAATATTTGGCACCTACTCCTTTTTTTTTTTTTTTTTTATGAGCATATCGATGTAGCACGCTCCTAGGCAGGTGCTAGTATAGGTGTACATAGTTTTTGGCTTCTCTGCTTAACAGAAATATGTGATTGTTAGATAGGACCTGCCTAGTGTGCTCTGTTGCTGCTCATCCTGGCTTGATGTTCCACATTGATCCAATAGTGCTACAGTGTATTGGACAGTGGGATGAAAGCATGCAGATGAGAGCAGGGGATATCTGTGCAGCCCTGGTCCATAGGCATGGGAGGTGCCCCGCTGCATGCTGGGTGACTGTACTTGTATCTGAAGAGCACATGATTCTCGGTCTTCGGCTGCAGAACGGGGTCCAGATGGGGAGGGGGCGGTTGAATAAGAATAAGAAGATTGTATAGTGTATTACCAGCCTTATTCTTCCATGCAAATGCTGTATGGTTCAGCAGAAGATCTGCTATTCAGTTCCACTAAGTGAGGCCAAGTGAGAGTTGTCCTCACATGTATACAGTTGAATCTGGAGTATCGCACTAATTCCTTCTCCTATCCAAGTTCAACAAATAAAACCCCAAAAACAAATCCATTAGACTTGTCATTGGAGACAATGAGTGAAAGTGTGTGTGTGTGCATCTGGCAGCGTGTGATAATACCCGGTGTCTGGCCACAGGATAATCAGAGGGAGACCCAAGATAGATCTATACTCAGCAGTTCCTACGGAGGTAGTGCTACATAAAGAATATGAGAAAGGGGGCTAATATAAGCCCCCCTTTCTTATGGGATGGTGGAAGGGTGAGAGTAAGGTAGTTAGCATTAGTGAGGCCATTTTAATGTGGGTTATACTGGTAAGCCATGTCAGGGGTTAGTGAACTTTTGACCCTGAGGCTTGTTTTCCTGGCTTTCCTGCTCAGGTTTTCCCGCCTCAGGTGTAGCTGGGCAAAACTAGTTGCAGTAACTAGGCAGTTTTTAGTTAGAGCAGTGGTTCCAGCGAATGAGCCCCTATCCACGCCCACACTCTCCCTCCTATGGGAGGAAGGTTACCTCAGAAGGGGGGCTATTTAATGGTCCGCCCGAGCCCTCACAGCTCAATCTCTTCAAAAATCCTCACCTGTTTTTCTTCTTCTTCTTGCGTGTGGTGGTCTTCGGGAGCATCTGGGCAGTTATGAGTCTCCTTAGGCAGCTTCTCGAGAGGGCAGGAGAGGAGGGAGGCGATGCCTGGATCCGTAGGTGCCTTGAGTTGCCGCGGGACCCGGGTTCCGGAGGTTCGGCTGCATCTACATCAGCAGCGGCGGCGACGGAGGAAGTGATGCTGCCACCCGGGAGGTCAGAGGCTTCAGTCATAGGTCACGCTGCCGCGTCATGTCCGCCGGGAGACTCGTTCGGTCACCGGACCTCTGACGTAGGCCGTGACTCCGGAAGAGGAAGAAGTTCCAGGGCGGTCAGCCCCACGAAGAGGCGGAGAACACCGAGGAGAAGATTTTCCCCTTCAGCTGGACGGCGCTCGGCGGACGGAAGATTCGGAAGAGCGGAGGAGGATGGACCGGACGAGGATGCGGGCGTCAGGAGTTGGAGCTCGTCGGCGGGCTTCATGCCGCCCCCCTTGTCAGCATCGGGACCCCAGACTGGCGGATGGGCGCCGGCTGTCCAGCAGAGCGCAGCTTCTCCCCAGGTCGGAGGATGTCTTCCCAGCACGGTGATGCAGGAGCATTATGCAGCGGGACCAGAGCAGGAGGATCCCAGCCCCCATGGCCATCAGCCCACGCAGGGTGGTGAGTCTATTGTACTGTCTGATTCTGTCATTTTTGATCTGTTTAAAAAATGTGTACAAAGTGTACAGGTTCAGAAGCCTGTAGAGGTTACTCCAGCCGTTTGTGACGTCTGGCTGCCACCTAGTGGCGCTACTAGAGACAACAGTGTATTTTCTGTAGCTCAGAGCCAGAACCTGCCCGAAAGTTTTCTGAAGGAATCAATGCCGTGTGAGGTCTCCCCTTTGGGCTTCCACCTACCTGATGCTTTAAAAGAAAAGATCTGGCAGGGTGTATACGTTGATCTTTTGTCATTGCTACCCTCCTCTAGGGAGTTCATGACAAAAGTGGATAGGAAGGAAGAGGAGGACAGAAAGAGATTTGTGCCTAAAACCATATTTAATTGGTTGCAGGCATTCTGCATATACTCCTCTGTCCTTTGTGAGAAGTTCCCTGCTAAAAGCGTTGGATTATTTCACCATATAGAAATAATCCTAGAGGCTTATAAAAGCTTTGGAGGAGTAGCGTGGTTTAACTACGACATGGCTTTCAGGCAGAAAATGGCAGTGCACCCTAGTCTTAAATGGGGTACTAAAGATGTGGGTTTGTGGCTTGATTTATTTGTGCCACAAAGGCCGCCCTTTCAGCCTAGGGTGCCTTCCGTCCCTCCCCAGCAGGTGGCAGGTACCCCAGCCTATAAGCGGGGGATATGTTTCAGTTTTAACGACTCGCAGTGTCGATGGCCGGGTACGTGTAAATACCGGCACGAGTGTGCATTTTGCGCTGGAGCACATCCAGTCGCAAAGTGCTTTAGAAGAATGGCCGGGGCCCAGCAGGGAAGTTTTCCAAAAGGCCCCAACCCCGGTGAAAGTGTCAGAACTGCTCCCGTGGTTACGGGTGTACCCAGACCGGTGGAAGGCGGAGCTACTAACTGACGGTTTCAAGTTTGGCTTTCGCCTTCCGCGTTTTTCTGGGTTAGGTTGTACAATTGTTCAGAATTTAAAGTCGGTTACTAACATGTCTGATGTTGTTCAGGAAAAGATAAATAAAGAAATCTCTGAAGGTCAGTTTGTGGGTCCTTTCTCTTACCCCCCCTTTAGGAATTTCAGAATATCTCCCATTGGGATTGTCCAAAAGAAGGAGCCGAATTCTTTTAGACTAATACATCACCTCTCTTATCCCAGGGGTGCTTCCTTGAATGAGGAGATTGATGTTGATGATGCGTCTGTTTCATATGCAACATTTGAGGACGCGCTGGTGATTATTAAAACTTTAGGTAAAGGTGCATTGCTTGCAAAAGCGGACATTAAGTCCGCTTTTCGGCTGTTGCCCCTGCATCCATCCTGCTTTAATTCTTTGGGTATATTTTTTGAAGACAAATTTTATTTTGACAGGTGCCTGCCCATGGGATGTTCCCTGTCATGCTACTACTTCGAGTGCTTTTCAACTTTTTTGGAATGGGTGCTACAACAGGTGACGGGGTCATCCAAGGTGATGCATTATCTGGATGATTTCCTGTTTATGGGGACGGTTGGTACATCCGACTGTGAATTTCTTCTTAGAACCTTTTGCATGCTCTGCAAGTCGTTTGGGGTTCCTTTAGCGTCTGAAAAAACTGTTTGGCCATGCACATGTTTAGAATTTTTAGGAATCACCATCGATACGGTCCAGATGGAGTTCAGATTGCCGGCTGACAAGATACGAAAATTAAGAGGTATGTTAATTTTAGTCATCAGGAAAAAGAAAGTTTGCCTCAAAGAGATGCAGTCCTTATTGGGGTTGTTGGCCTTTGCCTCACGGGTAATCCCTGTGGGCAAGGCCTTCTCTAGAAGGTTGTATCTCGCTGTTTCTGGTCTGAAGTCCCCCTCGGCCCATGTCAGAGTGTCACATGAGATGAGGGCAGACTTAATGGTTTGGCTTCAGTTCTTACTGCATTTCAATGGTAAAGCAGTTTGGCAATCAGATTTTGTCCTGGACAAGGATTTCCTTCTTCGCACTGACGCTGCGGGTTCAGTTGGTTTCGCTGCCATCTGGCGTACGCACTGGTGCGCGGAGCGTTGGTGCGAACGGTGGAAGCGTTTAAAACTTGTTAAAAATGTGGTATTACTGGAACTGTTTCCTATCGTGGTGGCCCTGGAGCTATGGGGAAAATTTTTTAGTAATCATCGGATTTTGGTAAGGACAGACAATAAGGGCGTTTTATACGCAATTAATTGTCTGACCTCGAGATCTCCGCCGGTCATTGCGTTGCTGAGGCATCTGGTTTTTAAATGCTTAACCTTTAATATCTGGATTAAGGCATCGTATGTCCCAGGTAAGGACAATGATCTGGCGGACTCTCTGTCTCGCTTTCAGGTGCAAAAGTTTTTTCAGCTGCTCCCAGACGCGGACCTCGTGGGTACCCCATGCCCGGCTCACCTCTGGGACCTGGTCTAGAGTTGGTGACGGAGTGTGTAGAGAAGTCCTTGGCGCATAGTTCTTGGTCGGGTTACCAATCAGCCTTTACTATGTGGCTAGATTTCCTGGATGCGGTGAACAGCCCTCATGCTGCTTTTTCTGAGGAGCTGGTTCTTCTTTTCCTAAATTCATTATTTAGAAAAAAGTATTCCTGGGCTCATATTGGAAAAATTTTAGCAGGAGTGTCGTTTTTTGTTAGGTTGCAGGGCCTCCCGGCCTGCTCCTCGTTTTTTTCGGTACGCCAGGCGATGAAGGGTTACAAGAAATCCAATTCATTTGCGGATCAGAGACGTCCTATCACTTTAGACATTTTAATCAAACTTTGTGATGCTTTGTCCGGGGTATGCTACTCAACCCACGAAGTTTCGTTATTCAAGGCTGCTTTTTCATTACTATTTTTTGCCGCCTTGCGAATATCTGAACTTATACCAGTACCCGCTGTTCGAGGTTCTGGTTTAAGATTAGAGGACGTTCATTGCTATATTGACAGGTTGAGCATATTTTTGCGCAAATCAAAAACGGATCAAGCAGGCGTCGGGCATTGGTGTCATTTAAATAGGTTTCAAGGTTCCCCTGTGTGCCCAGTTTTCCTAGTCTCAGAATTTTTGAATATTAGACCTCCTCATACCGATATGTTTCTAGTTCATGGGGATGGTAAAGTCCTTACTAAGTTTCAGTTCAATGCTGTGCTGCAAAAATGTTTAAATGTGCTTGGATGGGGTACATTAAAAATTTCCTCCCACTCTTTTAGAATTGGGGCAGCAACTGAGGCCTCCAGGTCGGGTTTAGAGGTTGGTCAGATTAAGGGATTGGGGAGATGGAAGTCTGACTGCTATACTTCTTATGTTCGCCATAATCTTGTTTTTGATCCTTCCAGGTAATCGGCTACGAGTTTGGATAGTGGGGCACTCCTTCGTGCACTGGGCTCACCTGAGAGCAAAGAGGCGGATTTACTCAGATCATCTTGGCCTGGATGGAAACAGATTTCAGTTATTTTGGTTTAGTAAGAGGGGTATGCGGTGGGTGGAGTTATTGGCTACTTTAGATGGGTTACTTGTCAACCGCCCCCCCCCTGACATTTTGGTAGTACATCTGGGTGGTAACGATGTGGGTAGTGTGAAGACTCTTAGTTTGATTTTTCAGGTCCGGGATGACCTACTCTGGGTGCAGCAGACCTTGCCTGGTACGGTCATAGTTTTTTCAGAAATAATTCAAAGATTGGTGTGGTCTGCTGGTTACCTTAAGGTTTTAGGTAGAGTCAGAAAGAGGGTCAATAAAGCTTTGGAAAAATTTTTGCTTCAGGGCGATATTTTGTCATATAGGCACTCGGACTTGGAGGGTGGCATCCGTGGTCTTTACAGGGACGATGGGGTCCACCTTTCAAACATTGGGTTGGACATTTTCAACGCCAACCTTGGTACTATGATAGAACTGGCCGCGCTTCGGGGGTGTGGTGACAGGCGATGAGGATCGCCTGTCTGGTGGATAATTGCTAAAATTAATGATAATTTTATTCTTGTACAACCCGAGTTGTTCATGACTGGGTTGGTTGTATTTGAATATGTTAAAGAAAATATTGTTGGTTGAGTATTTAAAGTTTGTACCAGCTAATAAAATAAGCCGCGGCCTTTTCCATCCAACGAAGTGTCCGAGTGCCTTATTTATTTATTTATTTATATATTTATTTATTAAAAAAAAAAAATTTAAAGGGTAGTCATGTTTACAAACAAACTCCTTCCTGCCGTCCCATATGAGAAAGGGGGCTAATATAAGCCCCCCTTTCTTATGGGATGGTGGAAGGGTGAGAGTAAGGTAGTTAGCATTAGTGAGGCCATTTTAATGTGGGTTATACTGGTAAGCCATGTCAGGGGTTAGTGAACTTTTGACCCTGAGGCTTGTTTTCCTGGCTTTCCTGCTCAGGTTTTCCCGCCTCAGGTGTAGCTGGGCAAAACTAGTTGCAGTAACTAGGCAGTTTTTAGTTAGAGCAGTGGTTCCAGCGAATGAGCCCCTATCCACGCCCACACTCTCCCTCCTATGGGAGGAAGGTTACCTCAGAAGGGGGGCTATTTAATGGTCCGCCCGAGCCCTCACAGCTCAATCTCTTCAAAAATCCTCACCTGTTTTTCCCCTCCCTCCCTCCCTTTAGGTTTGTCGCGGCTTACAATATTAGTCTGGTTGGGTCACCTCTGTATCAGAGGGGGACGTTTTTTTGTTGTGTAAGTTATGTTTTATGAAATGGTGTTTTGGATAATTGCTAAAATTAATGATAATTTTATTCTTGTACAACCCGAGTTGTTCATGACTGGGTTGGTTGTATTTGAATATGTTAAAGAAAATATTGTTGGTTGAGTATTTAAAGTTTGTACCAGCTAATAAAATAAGCCGCGGCCTTTTCCATCCAACGAAGTGTCCGAGTGCCTTATTTATTTATTTATTTATTTATATATTTATTTATTAAAAAAAAAAAATTTAAAGGGTAGTCATGTTTACAAACAAACTCCTTCCTGCCGTCCCATACTTTGAATACTCTAGGGACATTTGCACATTGTTGTTTTCATGTGTTTTAAGTTAATGGTGAAGCACGGCATGTATCAATTTTTATAACTGCCTTAGGAGGTGCCATCTGCAGATTGACTGGCGTTCACAGGAAATCTCTGGAGCAGCCCTATCTCAGGAGTCCATCTGATAGCTGCATAAATGGTGTTAAGCCTCGTACACACGCAACGATTGTTTGCCGACCGATCGGCCGTCTTTTGTCCAGTGTTGTTGTGTTGGTTGAAATGTGCTCTAGACTGCACACGAATTTTATCGGCCAACAAAAACCAACTTCAGAAGTGATGTCATGTGCTGGTTAACTTTCCGTGTGTTTTTTCTTCTCTGAGCATGCCCAGTCTTACTCATCTGATTTTTGTCTGCCGAAATCTGTACTGACTGACAAACAATCAGCCGTTCTGTTGATGGCCAACAAAAATTTTATAGCATGCACACCAGATTTTGTTTGGCCGAAAAGTCGCAATCGGTTGTCGGAAGCATTATACTAACAAGCCGTCAATCGGCCGATCGGACGTTGGCCGAAAATTCACGGCCAACAATCGTTGCGTGTGCACGAGGCTTTAGAGGCCCCGCCACTGAAAACAGAGTGCCGGCTATTCATGATTGGACACCACTGATTGAGATGTGCTGCTTCTGCTAGACGTTGCCAACTTGTTTTCTAACATCAAAATATACAATATTTGTTGTACAAGAAGCCCTTGTCTTATTCTATATTCTTGCAGTATATGAATGCCTTTCATTTTCTGGAACTGCCAGATCGAGTGTGCCTTTGAACTCCCCCTCCCCCCCCCCCCTCTCTGTCCACCTGCTGTGGAGTTGTAACCCCTGTTCATTGTGGATGCTGCCTACATAATATGGTGCTTTTTTTCCCTTTTTCTTATCTGTTTGTACCATACAAGCAAGTACCTACTGAGAGACACAACTCCGTGCAGAGACTGACTTTCATCTTTATTGTTTCTTTACTATTCGCAAGATTACTGTTTGTTAACAAGCATGTCCATGATGTTCTACATCAGTAAGCAGTACAGCCAAGAATAGGACAATGGCCTTGAAGCATGCACCCCTCCTATTATAGGAAAATAACATGCAAAAAGTTTATGATACAACTTGACTGACAGATTTTTTTTTTTTTTTACTTAAAGAAGTCTTTGGAGTTTAAATACCGAGGTCTGTGTTATAACAGATATTCTAACTATAGTTTTATCTTGCCGGTTTGAGCAGAATCCCATACATCATAACAAAGGTAACCAACCATACATAAAGGTTGCCAAAACTGAAAATTGTATCATACTTACCGTAATTCTCCTTTCCTGGTGCCTATCCATGGCAGCATACGCTGGTATGCTGCCATGGAGGCACCAGGAAAACTGAAAATTGTGCTAACTTGCCGTAATTTTCCTTTCCTTGTGCCTATCCATGGCAGCATACGCTGGTATGCTGCCATGGAGGCACCAGGAAAACTGAAAATTGTATCATACTTACAGTAATTTTCCTTTCCTGGTGCCTATCCATGGCAGCATACCAGCGTATGCTGCCATGGAGGCACCAGGAAAGACAGCTCAAATTCCAGCTGTTTTCTGCTGGACTGGATGAAACTTGTGCAGTGGGTGGCCCTGTCAGCACCACCCTGCTCTATAAAAGCTGTTTTTTTCAATTGACTTTTGTGGAAGGAGTCGGCTAAAAAATTGTTGGCTAAACAGTGCCAGCATCCAGTCAGATGCACTCGCTGTATTCTGACAGCTACAGGTGCCGGCTGTCATAATACAATAGCTGGCAGTGAAGTTTCCTCCATCCATGCATTTATCATAGGTGGAGGAATCTATTCGAATTGTCATGTTCAGCCCGCGGTATAGTTATTCTTAAAGTGATTGTAAACAATCACCTTGTAAAACAATTTAGTTTCAAAATGAAATAAAAGGCAACATATTTTTGTATAGATATAAAAATATATATATATATATACATATATATATATATATATATATATACATATATATATATATATATATATATATATATATATATATATATATATATATATATATATATATAAAATACTTTTTTCCCCTTTTTTTATAGGTGAGGGAGGAGAAGCAACAGCACACCTAACTTTCCAGTGAGTGGCTGTGCATGGAGTCAGGACAAGTCTGATCATTGGAGCAGAGTACATTGAGTTCCCAGCATAGCTAGAGAACTGACCATGGTGTGCTCTCTTGCTTATGGTGGTCAGTTTGTAATAGGAAAGCAGAGGGACTTGTAGGAACATCAGGGATTTCACACAAAGGAAGCAATACAGAGAGATAAGGATACTTTTTCATACAAATACATGGTACAGCAGGCACATATCAGGAATATGAAATACTGGGGTAACAAACACGTCAAGCTTGCCATACACTAGTTTGTTTTCAAACAAACTTTCACATGAAAATGTATACAGATGTTACAGACAGGGAAAGTCATATGGTACAGATTTGACATTGTTCAGAGTAATTATCTTTCCAATTTTCCACATCTATAGTATTGGCACTTGAAGCACAGAAAAATTACTCACTTGTGATGTCATAAACTACCACAGCCACAGTAGAGTCTCGGATGTAGCTTGGGATGAGGCTACGGAACCTCTCTTGACCAGCAGTGTCCCAGAGTTGCAGTCTGACCTGAGACAAGATAATGTGTAACAAGTCATAGAAAAGACTACAGATGTTGAAAGTAACGCTGTATATGCTAGTTTACCACCATGACTTTTAGTTATCAGACCTCTCCATTTTCTTTAGTGTTTAAGTATTCTATGTGCACTCAAACAAGCCCAACATAAAGGCAGATAAAGAATAGTAGCATGGTCAGGGATGGCACCTAACCATGCCAGGGCATGTCACCTTACCATGGTCAGGGATGGTACCTGACTTCACACATATCTCATGTTAGCTGGCAGCATCAGTGTAGAAGTGTAAACTGCCACACTCCCAACTCCCTGTAAATATGGACCACCTCACAATGGAGATTTTGACCACCAATAAATGCACCATACATTACTATACTGGTGATCAAGTTTGTCTGCTGGACATTAGATCAGACTAATACGAATGTGTACTGTTTAATCTTTGCAGAAAGAGTAGCATTACTTAAGAATTGCTGAGGCATATATTTTTGAAAACCTCTAAATTCTTAATCTCCAGAACACTCTTTATTTAGGGTATCTGCAAACAAGTGTTCTCCTGATACCTGACCTTTCAGATTCTCCCAGGTGGCTATTCTTTACCCTACCATGCCACTGCTGAAAAATAAATATGGTTCACTTTCACTTCCCACAATGTTTGAATTGCAGCTGCTAGCAGTGTCACCAGGTAAACTATTCTTACCCCCTTATGCAGTGGCGTAGCGTGGGTTGTCAGCGCCCGGGGCAAGGCAAGTAATTTGCGCCCCCTAACCTGCAGACTTTTAGCACTCCCTGAGTCCCTTCCTACAATAGTACTGACCAGCCTGATTCCTATACTGACCTACCAGTCCACTACGCTAACATACCTGATTCCTGTACTGGCCACTACACTGACCTACCTGTCCACGACACTGACCCTTACACTGACCTACCTGATTCCTACCTGTCCACTACACTACACTGTCCACTACACTACACTACACTATCCACTACACTACACTACCCACTACACTGACCATTACACTACACTGTCCACTACACTACACTTTCCAATACACTACACTGTCCACTACACTACACTACCCACTACACTGACCATTACACTACACTGTCCACTACACTACACTTTCCAATACACTACACTGTCCACTATACTACCCACTACACTACACTGTCCACTACACCGAGCACTGTGCTGTCCACTACACTATACTGACCACTACACTATACTGACCACTACACTACACTGACCACTACACTACACTACACTACACTGTCCACTGCACTACACTGTCCACTGCACTACACTGTCCACTACACTACACTACATTACACTACCCTACACTGTCCACTACACCAAACTAACCACTATATTGTCCACTAAACTACACTACACTGTCCACTACACTATACTACCCACTACACTGACCACTACACTAACCACTACACTACCCTAACCACTATATTGTCCACTAAACTACACTACCCTACACTGTCCACTACACTACACCACACTTTCCAATACTCTACATTGTCCACTAAACTACCCACTACACTACATTGTCCACTACACTACCCAGTACACTGTCCACTAGACTGACCATTACACTACACTACCCACTACACTACACTGCCCACTACACTACCCACTACACTACATTGTCCACTACACTACCCACTACACGTCACTGTCCACTATACTACCCACTACACTACCCACTACACTGTCCACTACACTACATACTACACTACACTGTCCACTACACTACCCACTACACTACACTGCCCACTACACTACCCACTACACTACGCTGTCCACTACACTACACTGTCCACTACACTACACTACACTACCCACTGCACTGTCCACTACCCACTAAACTACACTACACTGTCCACTACAATACACTGTCCACTACACTACCCACTACACTACACTGTCCATGACTACACTGCCCACTACACTACCCACTACACCAGGGGTGTCAAACTCAATTTAATTGCGGGCCGCATCAGCATTATGGTTGCCCTCAAAGGGCCAGTTATAGCTGTAAGATCAGATGTCCAGAGCACCCCACGCACCCTTACATGAGACGTCGAGCCCCCCCACCATCATAAGTCGAGTCACGATCCTTCCTTATATAACAATGCACCCCCTTACCTTGTGCTACTGCCAGGAAGATGGGGGTGGATCTGGGAAGAAAGTGCAAGGTCTGGAGGAGGACCAGAGGAGGGCTGGAGCCAGCTTAGAGTCTGCTGAATACTGAGACCAGGGGAGGCAGAGACAATGTGGTGTTGTGGCTGCACAGCGAGGTGCAGGATCTGTAGGAGGAGTTTTGCCCTCCTCTCTGCTGCAGACTGCTGAGAAGGGGGGTTGGGAAAAGACAAGCCTTTTTACAGCAGCACAGAGAAGCAAAGGAGTTCTGTTTGCTCTGCTGCTGACTACTGAGACAGGGTGGGGGCAGAGGCAAGGGGGGTGCCGCAGCTGCAGGAAAGGTGCGAGGGCCACATGAAATGGCCTGGGGGGCCGCATTCGGCCCGCGGGCCTTGTGTTTGACACCTGTGCACTACACTGTCCACTACACTACCATGTCCACTACACTACACTGTCCACTACACTACCCACTACACTACCATGTCCACTACACTACACTGTCCACTACACTACCATGTCCACTACACTACCCACTACACTACCCACTACACTACACTACCCACTGCACTACACTACCATGTCCACTACACTACACTGTCCACTACACTACCATGTCCACTACACTACACTACCCACTGCACTACACTACCATGTCCACTACACTACACTGTCCACTACACTACCATGTCCACTACACTACATGACCCACTACACTACACTACCATGTCCACTACACTACACTGTCCACTACACTACCCACTACACTACAATACCCACTACACTACTACTACCCACTAAACTACACTACACTGTTAACTACGCCTCCTCCCCAGACTGTGTCTAGTCCTGCAGCCAGCAAAATGACTTACCTGTTTTCATGATCCATCCACTCTGCCACATGGTGAAGACGAGCCCTTACAGGGGGCGGGGCGGGGAGGATTGTGAGAGCTTAGAGGAGGCGGGACGGAGGCACATGCAGAGCTGACTTAGAAGACAGCGAGACGGGCTCCAGAAGCGAGGCGGGGCTCTGCCACTGGCCAGCCCCGCTGCCGCACATGACAATGTTGGCCCAATCACAGGGCGCCGGCCGGCCATCGTTTAGCCTGAAGATGGCGGTGGCTGGAGTGACACACTAGGAAGAATTTTTAAAGTTTGCTAGCGTGACATTGGTGCAGGATGCGCCCCCCCCCAAATGTTGCGCCCGGTGTGGCCGGCCCCCCCTGCACCCCCCACGCTACGCCACTGACCTTATGCTAACTGACTTCTGAACTGAATGTGGCTAATCTACAATTTAATACTGAAAGCAGTATTAAACCCAAAACCAAAGATGTAACACCATACAGGTGGCTGCATTTGTTTTTGTTTTTTTACCTCTGTTTTTATCTGCTGATTTGGCCAGTAACACACCTCCTGTATAAGGCCCCTATCCCATGGAGTGGATCCGCTCGGCAGACTCCCCTTGCTCACTGGGGATCGCTCCGTTGATCCCCACTGAGCAGGCAGATGACAGGTCTGTCTCCACTCACTGTGCAGAAACAGACCTGTCAGAGTCCCGCTCTCCTCTATGGGCAGATCGGATGAAAACGGGCAGCATCCCATCCGATCTGATCCGCTGGCCAGGCATATCGCCATTTGTCTGTTTTAGGCGGATCTTGTCAGATCGGATGACAGACAGGTGTGAGTGGACACATCTCCACTGATATCCGTCTCCCCATAGAGGAGAATAGGCGGACCTGATCCGTCCCATAATGTGAAAGGGGCCTTAAGGGCCATACACACTATAAGATTTTCTGAAGACTTTTTCCTTCAGATTTACCTTTTCTATGTAGTGCAAGGGCCTTCCAGATTGCATACAAATTGAAAGTGTTTAGGTTTGACCTCATATTATATGGTTTTGGTAAATCTAAAGGAAAAAGTCTTCAGAAAATCTTATAGTGTGTATGGCCCTTTAGAGTGCCTCCACTCTGGATGAAAGAGCAACAGACAACTTTGGACATCAGCATTGTCAGTTGGGGGGAGGGGAGTGATAGCTGTACTAGCAGATTTAGAAACACTAACAGATTGAAGCGGAACCCCAGCTAATACTTTACTAATTTACTAATTACAGTAAACATTTATTTTCCTTGTGGGATAAAGGCTTTACATAAATTAATAAATGCTGACTAGTGTAGGAACCCCTGCCAGCGGTAAATGGTTTGTCTTAATCCTCTAACGGTTACATCTGCAGGAAAGCTTGTTGTTTTAAAAAAACAACATACTTACTGGCTGGATCACCAGGTGAAAATAAAAGAAAGAAAGCCTAAAAAAGAAACCGAATGCAGCCATCACATCTATAATAAATGTTCATTTTGGGTTTAATAGCACTTTAGGTCCCCATGAGGTAGGGATCACTGTCTCAGTTTGAGCATATTTTGGTAAATTTTTTTTTAGCAAGGAATAAATCAAAAAAAAGTAAACGTGTCTTGGGATTATTGCTAATAGATTTTAAAGAAGAGACAACATGTGCATTAGGCCATAACAACAAGACATAAGTCAACTTTTATTTTTTTAAAAACACTAAGCATAGCTGGAACCAATATGGTTAGTATGAATTCCTGCATAACTCAGTAAGACCAACAAGACGGTGAATTGTTTTGGACCTACATTAATAACTTCCAGCTTGTGGTAGCTGAGCCCTGTAGACCGTCTGCTACAATGTTTTTTTTCCTCCCAGTTACAGTACAGATAGGGCTGGCCTTTTGTTATTTGGCACCCTGAATTTAGTACAGCACTCAATCCTGCCAGCCGAAACATATGGAGGTATTACACATGCCAAGAATTCCTCTTTGTGTCAGGAAATCCTTCATTTCATTTTTTTTACAGGCTCCATTGTCTTGGTTACATAGAGAGAGCCTTACATCAAAACTTTATGTCTGTGTAACATTTTATTTAGATATTTCATTTATAATGTAAAGAATATCAAAACATGGTAAATAGGAATAGTTAGGGCCCTGTTCACACCTAAAGGGAATTTCAGCTCGTAAAACGCCCAACAAGCAAAATCCCATTCATTTCAATGGCCCCTGTTCACATCTGAGCGTTTTGTCGCCTGAAGCAAAACGCCTGAAGCTCAAAAAAGAACATGAGCTTCTTTTTTGGCAGATTACAAGCGTTTTTGTTAGATGTCAATGCCTGCCTCCAAACACCTGAAAAAAGCCAGAAAAACCGCCTGAAAAAAGCCCTAAAAACGCCTGAAAACAATACACTCAGGTGTGAATGGAGCCTTAAGCCCCGTACACACGTACCGATCGTCGGCAGAACGATCGGCCGTCTTTTATCCAGGGCTGTCGGTGTCTGTTGAAAAGTGCAAAAGACTGCACAAGAATTTTGTCTGCCGACTACAGCCGACTGCAGAAGTGATGTCATGTAATGGTTAACTTTCCCTGTGTTTTTCCTTTTCTGAGCATGCCCAGTCTTGCAAATCTGCGGTCTGTCGGCCGAATTCTGTACTGACTGGCGAACAATCGGCCGTTCTGGTGTCGGCATACAAAAATTTTAATGCTTGCAAGACAGATTCTTTTCGGCCGAATGTGCGCTGTCGGCTGTCGGAGGCATCATACTAACAAGCCTACAATCGGCAGATCTGTCGTCGGCCGAAGCTTTTCTGCCGACGATCGGTACGTGTGTACGGGCCTTTAGGTAAGTAAAAACTTTGCACGATTGCAAACTGTTGCCAACATTGGGAAAAGAAAAAACAAAATGGGGCATGTATTAATGCAGTTGTGTGTATCAACTCGTTTGCAATTTGCGAGGAAAAATGTTTGCATTCACTTTTGGGTCTGTATTGTGACCATTTAGTTTTACCTATTCATCAGGCCAATTGGTGAATATTTGCCGATTTTCAGTTGTGTACCACCATTTTAAACATGCCCATCCAGTGTATGTTCAGGAGCTAATTTATTACACAACTAAACGACAGATTAGCTACAACAAACATAAGATAGTTTTGATAAATCTCCCCCAGACTGTTTCGGCAGTAGATGTCCCTTGCTATTTTAAGAACTCAAGATCTGCAAGATCACATTTATAACGTGCTTAACCACTTAAGCCCCGTAGGGTTTATCCCCCTTAATGACCAGGCCATTTTGCGATACGGCATTGCATTACTTTAACTGACAATTGTGTGGACGTGCAACGCTGTACCCAAATACAATTGATGTCCTTTTTCCCACAAATAGAGCTTTCTTTTGGTGGTATTTGATCACCTCTGCGGTTTCTTATTTTTTGCGCTATAAACAAAAAAAGACCAGCAACTTTGAAAAAAAAAAAAAATTTATGCTATAAAACATATCCAATAAAAAAATGTAAAAACACCTAATTTATTCATCAATTTAGACCAATATGTATTCTGCTACATATTTGGTAAAAAAATATCCCAAAAAGCGTATATTGATTGGTTTGCGCAAAAGTCAAACCGTCTACAAACTATGGGATATTTTTATTTTTATTTTTTTACTAGTAATGGCAGAAAGCAGTGATATTTTTAATGGGGCTGCAATATTGCAGCGGACAAATTGGACACCTAATTGACACTTTTGCCCTTTTTTTGGGGACCAGTGACACTAATACAGTGATCAGTGCTAAAAATATACACTGTCACTGTACTAATGACACCGATAGGGAAGGGGTTAACAGCAGGGGTGATCAAAGGGTTAAATGTGCTCCTAGGGAGTGCTTTCTAACTATGTGGGGGGTTGACTTAACTGGAGGAAGACAGAGATCGGTGAAACACAAGATCTACATCTTCCTCTCTGACATAACAGTGGTATGCCTTGTGTACATAGGCAGACTGCCGTTCTGTCTCTCCTGCAAAAGATCGGCGGGTCCCGGCAGATATCCAATCTGCCGGACCCGCTTATTGGCTTCTGCTGTGTCCACTCACAGCGGGTCGCCGGCGGCACACGTGCGCACCCCAGACCCTGTGCATGAAATCGCATACAGGTACGTGATTTCGTGCAGGAGGGCCGCCCTGCCGCTGTATATCTGTGTGGGGTGGTCCATAAGTGGTTAAAGTAGAACTAAAGGCAAAACTTGTTTTTAGATAGAGTTGAAGTTAGAGTAAGGGAGGGTTAGAACACATATCCATTTTTTATTTTGTCATCTTTGTCCCATTGGGGAGATTTCTCTTCACTTCCTGTCCCATAGCCAAGACAGGTGGTGAGAGGAAATTCTTGCAAATTAAGGGAATTTCCTGGGAACCCCCAGGTCATCAGAACTGGTGTCCCCACTGGAAGATTTCTACTCTATTATTGTTCTGGGGACAACCCCAAATTTAGAATTTTCTTTTACTTTCACTATTCATGATCATGGTAAACAGGACAAATAGTCTGAGAGGGTAAATCTCCTTAACAGGACAGAGGTAGCAATAAAAAAGTGATAGGTGTTCTAAACCATTACCACTCAATCCAAAACTAAAAAATAGTATTTTATCTTTAATGGTTCCAACCATAACAGCTTCCCAACTGTCCTCCGATTCCAGTAATGTAACTGTATTTTTTTAGGCCTTGTTTACATCTATCATAATTGTCTCATCTTAAGATATGTTTTATCAGTTCTGTCCATTCTCCCCAAAGGCACACTGTGTTGTCTCTTACAAGGCTAACTTATCTTGGCCTTACTTACTTCCCCATTTGTTACCTCAAGTTCTTCTTCTCCACATGTATCTGGAAATAGTATAATTGCAGTATATAAAAGGGAAAAGCCGCGCTAATACAACTTGATAAATATACCGATCAGATAAAGATAATGAATCCTTATAAAAAAACCTTATGGAAAAATTTCACTAGTGGCAGCAGAGGTCAGATAGGCACCAAAAATGAATGGTATACACAAAAATCTACTGAATCTTTAAGCATTGCAAAATACACTTATGCATATAAAAATATTGGTGAGCAATATTCAATCAGAGACACAACCATATGGGTTTATGACAGTTGTTGTGTTCCAAGATCAGTAGAGTGAAGAGAAGATCCAATCAAGCTAGTCACCACGGTGCTGCACACAGATGACATGCATATCTCCTTACCAGATAGCCATGCAAATCAAGCATACAGTGATGTTTCCTCGCAGAGCCACTCAAAGGGATCACGACAACAAGCCTCCAAGATACAGCCAGTAAGGTGGTGATATCAGGACCGGTCACAGGATGTAACTCAGTAGGTCATACAAAAGAGAGGACTGGATAGTGTAATACCGTCAAACTTTATTGGTAGAGTATTAAAAACACACTTACAGTATCCAAGACAGAAATTTGCATATAGACAAGCCGGCCGGCTCTCATGTAGCCCGCTCCTCAGGGCAGCGTTGTGACGTCAGCACGCCGTACCCTACGCGCTCGTCTCCAAAGACTTCAAATGGGTTGTGTCCCTGATTGAATATTGCTCACCAATATTTTTATATGCATAAGTGTATTTTGCAATGCTTAAAGATTCAGTAGATTTTTGTGTATACCATTCATTTTTGGTGCTTATCTGACATCTGCTGCCATAAGGTTATTTTTATAAGGATTCATTATCTTTATCTGATCGTTATATTTATCAAGTTGTATTAGCGCGGCTTTTCCCTTTTATTTTCTGTGTTGGTGCTGTCTCACCTGAAGCTGCAGCTTAGCACTTAGTTAGCGTGGTTATTCCCTCCTTTTACATTTTTTTTATAATTGCAGTATACCCATCTTGTGAATGAAGCTATGAAGGTTTTCCGTTAAGAAGTTTTTTAGTGGTAGTAAATCAAACACAATTTCACTTCCTGATTCTTTCTTTACTGCTCATCCATGTGATTTTCTTTCCAGTTCATCTGACGGATGGGAATTCAATGTTATAAAAACCTTTTTAGCTAGTCTACAGTAAAACAATGGCCATAGTGTCACTCAAATAAGACAAGAATAAGCTGCAGTACTTACCTTAGGATACGTTCACCCCAGATGTGGTGGGACTGCAGTGGGCAGCTATTCCAGCGCAGTCCTACCACATGAAAGGGCAAAATGCCTCATCTCCTTATGTGTCCAGTTCACACCATTGGGTTATGGTAGTGTGCAGGGGAAAAAAAAAGAACGCAATTTCAATAAAATTTGTTTAAATAAAAAAAAAAAAGTGACCAGTGTAATGCACCAATATTAGAGCATCAGCACTGCGCTGTTCCGGCCGAACTACACTGCACACCAGCCCCTGCATTGTAACATACCCTTAGGAGTAATTTCTGTTAATCATGCATCTGGGGTTAGCTGGAAGTGTGAAACTGATGGGGTGAAAAGACTGCTGGGCCATTGTATGTCACTGATAGATGATGTTGTAGGCCCCAACTCTATATATTAAAGGTTATTACAGTTTGACCTAGACTGCCACCTGCAGACTTTCTTGAAACCATCTGTTTTCACTGTGCAAAATTTGTATATTAGGGCTTGTGTAGACAGATATTAAAGGTAAAAGCAACCTTTTCTATTCAAACACAGCACTGCTCAAATTTTGCATTTACTTGTGCTAGAAGGTGGACTTGTACTAGGGGGTTGGGGGAGTCAGATACATACTGGGGGTGCTTTGGGAGGGGAGAAAATGTGTTCTGGGGTGTCAGATATGTACTGCGGGGGGTGCTTTGGGAGGGGAAATTACTTGTGCTGGGGGGAGGGGAAGCGTACTGGGGGGCGCTTTGGGAGGGGAGCAGACTTGTGCTGGGGGGTGGGGGTCAGATACTGTCAAGGTCTTACCTTGCCCTCCTGTTGGCAGCCATCTTGAAAATGTGCCGACTGCTGCCTCTTATAAACTCTGATTGCAACCTCACTTGCCTGCTGCCTTGGTGTCGCACAGTGATGCACACCTGACTATATCTATCACCTGATGAGTTGCAGTCCCTGCCCTTGCGTTTGTGCTCCAAGGTGCATCTCTGCTAGCAGTCTTCTGTTCTCTGTGTTTACCCATGTATGACCTGGCTTGGCTGACCACTCTCCTGGCTCTTGACCCCACATCAGCAGATGACCCCGCATCAGCAGATGACCCGGGATCAACAGACTACCCGATTCTGGACTAGACCCCGGCTTGGATGACTACCCACTCCTGGACTTGACCCTGGCTTGTTCCCGATCTCACTTCCTCACACTTGCTGTGCGTTTATTGTTGTTTGCTTCAATAAACTGCTTCATTTTACCTGTATACCCATGTGGTATGGTTTCCTGGCACCCTACAGTACACATGGTCCATGAATTCTGACGATGCATGTACTCCTATGCTCCCCATGCTGGTTTCCAGGCTCAATCAACAATATCACCTTTTGGGTCAGTTCGCTCAGGCTTCGCAGACGTTGCTCGCACAACAGCTCACCTTGCTCCTGGTGCTGCTAGGCCGGTGGTCCCTCCTGTTTTTGCTCCTGCTGCTGTCCCTGTTGTCCACCGTCTTCTGGAGTTGCAGCTGGAGTCGCTGTTACCAAAGAGATGACTGGTTCAGCCCCCCTTCTGCATTGCTATGGGGGTAAACCGAGTCAGTGGCGTGGCTTCCTAAACCAAGCGGGCATTTATTATGAGATGGTTACTTAGGCGTTTCCTTCTAATAGGCAAGGTCGGCTTCCTAATCTTGTTGCTGTCGGACAAGGCCTTGGCCTGGGCAAGTCCCTTTTGTGAGAATGATAATCCTGTGATACTCGATTACCCAAGTTTTGTTGCCTCCTTTTGTAGGGTATTCGATATGCCTGCTCACTCTGTCTCTGCTCCAAAGCAGCTCCTGTTCATTCAACAGGGTATACGAACTGTTGCCGAGTATGCCATTGAATTTCGTACCCTGGCAGCAGAGGAATAATGAGGCTCTGGTGGCTGTCTTCTATCATAGTCTCTCCGAGGCATTGAAGGACAAGATTGCGGCCAAGGATCTCCCCGACGAGCTTGAGGCTCTCATTTCCTTCCTTATTTTGATCGATACCAGGATCAGGGAGAGACCATCGTTTAGGAGTGTCTGCTGAGGCCTCCTACCAGATTGGTTCCTATGTTTTCTTTCCCATCCATTCCTCACCTTCCACACCTCCTGGGGATGGTGCATCTGGCTGTGAACCCATGCAGCTGGGGTTCACTCGCCTTTCCTAGGCTGAGTGGGCCTTTAGGAGAAGGGAGGGCTGATGCCTGTATTGCGGTCTTGGTGGTCATTTCCTGAAATCTTGTCTGACTCGTCCGGGAAACGCTCGCACCTAAGGTCCTGTCGGGGGCAGATCTTAGGTGGAATTTCCTCGTCCCTGGTTTCCCATAAAGATAAACTGCTAATCACAGTTGTTCTGGGCAGTGGTTCGGTGGTTACTCAGGCGTTTGTAGACTCCGGTGCTGCCGGTTATTTTATTGACAGTACGTTTGCTGCTGTGAATTCCATACCCTTGCAGCCTCGTGTTTCTCCACTAGTTATTGAGGCGATTGATGGCAGACCCCTGTAACTGGCACAGGTTACCCATGAGACTGTTCCAGTTAATATGACCATAGGGGCTGTTCGCAGGGAGTTGACCTGCTTCCAGGTTATTTCATCCCTGCACTACTCCATTGGGGTATCCTTGACTTCAGAAACACAATCCAACCTTTGATTTTCAGTCCATCGAGATCCTCTCTTGGTCTCCACTGTGTGGCGCTGTTTGTATCCATGGGCCTGTTAAGGTACTTTGGACATGTGAAAACTGCTGCCTCTTATAAACTCTGATTGCAACATCACTTGCCTGCTGCCTGGGTGTCGCACAGTGATGATGCTGCACACCTGACTATATCTATCACCTGGTGGGTTGCAGTCCTTGCCCTTGCGTTTGTGCTCCAAGGTGCATTTCTGCTAGCAGTCATCTGTTCTCCGTTTTCCTCCGTGTATGACCTGGCTTGGCTGATGACTCTCCTGGCTCTCGCCCCCGCATTGGCAGACGACCCCACATCTGCAGACTACCTGCTTCTGGACTCGACCCCGGCTTGCATGACTACCCGCTTCTGGACTTGACACCGGCTTGTTCCTGATCTCGCGTCCTCACTCTTGCTGTGCATTTATTGTTGTTTGCTTCAATAAACTGCTTTATTTTACCTGCATGCCCATGTGGTCTGGCTTTCTGGCACCCTGACAGATACATACTGGGGAGTGCTTTGGGAGGGTAGAGGACTTGCGCTAGTTGGGGTGGGGGGCAGATATGTGCTGGGGGGGTACTTTACATATTGGGGGGTGCTTTGGGAGGGGATCGGGCTTGTGCTGGGGGGGGGGGATCAGATAGGTATTGGAGGGTGGGTGCTTTGGGAGAGGAGAGGAAAGAAGAGGACTTGTGCTCCTGGGGTGAGGGGATTTTTAAACCCAGTCCCCCTCCATTACAAGTTCTATCCCCTCCCAAAGCGCCCCTCCATAACATATACTTTTACACTGCTGTTACCTGTACCCCATCCAATCCCCTTCCTGGTGTGCTGGTGATTTATGTTTTGAATGCAAAATAAAGCATTTGACAGCAAAAGGCTACACTTGACCTGGGTTTCCTACAATACAAACACACCTCAATAGGACCTGCAGCAGCCAAGAAATGGAACTTAGGCTCCTTTCACTTACTATGTCCGTCAAACGGACTCCGCTTTTCTCGAGCCGCCGATCCCCCGCTGAGCAGAAGGAGGACAGCTGTGTCTCCGTGCTGTGTGCGGAGACACAGCTGTCAGTTCCCCATGCATCTCTATGGGGAAAATCGGATGGGAACGGACCGTCGGTCCGTTCTCATCCGATCTGATCCGCTGGACGGATGGAAAATAGGGTTTCCATCCGTCCAGATTTGACGGATCGGGTCAGTGGACATGTCTCCGCTGCCATCCGATGCCCCATAGGAATGCATGGGGGGACCGTTCAGATCCGCCAAAAAAACGAACAGGCGGATCTGAACGATCCGCCTGTGTGAAAGTGGCCTTAATGCAAAGCAAGTCCAAAGCAGCATCTGAACTGTCATCTATACTATTCCATTAAACTCAAAGAAAATCTGCTGACCTGCATTTGATAGGGATTTTAAATGCATGTCAAGCACTTGACAATGCTTGTGTACACAAGCCCTTACTTTCCTGGCCTTTTGATGCAGATAAATGAAGCAAGACGTTAACCCTTCTGTCATTGACTATGCAATTGTTGAGCAGTTGTTTTGTCTCCCCAGAATGAATGTATGCCCACTGTTCATTGGAAGCCATATACAGTGGCATATAGCAATTTAAAAAATTGCGCTATTAATGAAATCACTAAAACTAAACAAAATTGAGTGCATAAATCATAAAACACAAACCAAATGAGTGCAAAATAAAGTCAAAAATTAAAGAATGTGAATAAATATCTCAATTGTCACAATAAATCAAAAAGATAACTATAAAGCTGATCTAAGTGCAGTTTCTGTTTTTTTTTTTTATTTATATATAGTGGCATATCGATTGGCAGTGGAAAAAAATGTTATTATTTCTGTAGGTATTGTCAACAACGGGACATCAGAAGCAAAAATATTTTACTATAGTTTAAATTGGATCTGATAATACTGCTTATTCGAACAAATATCTCAAATGGAAAGGGCAAGGTAGGCATATCAGCACTCCTACACAATGAAGAGAGATGTCTTTTTATGTATTTGTATTTATTTACCTGGCTTAAAAGAAAAGTATGTATTGCTGACTTAGTAGAAGCTACATAAGTAATAGAGATTTTAAATACTCACTGTTCGGTCTTCTAAGTACATTGTTTTTGACAGAAAGTCTATTCCAATTGTAGCCTATAGAAAAACAAAAAAGAAAGTCAACTGACATTAAAGTATAAAAGTCATTCAGTTCATTTATGTATGCATAAATAGAAAGGCAGGGGATATAAAAGGTCAAACTATATCTATATACAGAGGTGTAACTAGAACTTTCAGGGCCCCGCTGCAAAAAAACATGAAGGGCCCCCCTAACCTGAGCCCCTTCCCATTGGTCCCAGGGCTCCTTAGTCCTGACGCGGGGCCTTTTATTATGGCCCCATAGTGGGACCCTCTGATGTGTTCTGCAGCTGGCCCCCTTCCTTCCCTTACATTAGAGTCCCCAATTACATCAGAGTTCCCAGCATTGCCAGAGCACCCTTTACATCAGAGTTCCCCTTTACAGTAAATCAGAAATTCTGTTTACAATGCAAGGGGGAACTCTGCTGACTCTGATGTAAGGAGTAAGTCTGAGGACCCAGATAAAAAGGCAAACACTGTATACCATGATGTAAGGGGGAATTCTGCAGACTCTGGTGTATAGGTTAACTGTAATGTAAGAGGTTCTCTGGTCCCCAGAGCCCCCTCGTACAGCAGAGTTCACAGAGTTCCTCCTTACCATAAAGTCCGCAAAGTTTCTCCTTGCACTGTAAAGGTAAACTCTGCTGACTCTGATGTAAGGAGGGATGCTGGGAACTCTGATGTAGGGGGAGGGGGAGAGAACCTCTTACATCAGGGTTCCCCTTTACACTAGAGTCTGCAGAGTGAATACACTAAGGTAAAGGGGTTCACTGATATAAGAGGGGAGTGAGGACACACTGATATAAAGGGGAAACCTTTCTATCAGTGACCCCCCCCACAGAGTAACTGACTGACTGCCCCACAGACTCTGTGTGGCCTGGAGCTCACACTGACTTCAAAATAGCACCCCTGCACATTAGTACCTACGGCACATTTTATTGCATGCCAAAGAAAATCATGCGGCTTGGTGTGGCGCAATTAAAAAAAAAGGGTCGGGACTTTTTTTCCCTGCATTTCTTCCAGATAGGGCAGCCAATTAAAATGAATAGGCTCCTTTACCGGTGCTGTGCCTGCATAAATGCGCATGCACAGATCTAAACTGAGCCTCACAATCCTGTTCTTACATCAGCATCCTTAGTCCCCCTTCACATCACATTTACTCCCCTTCACTTTATTGTCCTCAGCCCCCCATTACTGTCTTAAACCCCCTATTACTGCCCTCAGCCCACCCATTAATTCCCCCCCTCATTAATGTCCTGAGGCCCCCCATTACTGTCCTCAGTGACCCCATTACTATCCTCAGGCCCCCACTATTATTGTCTCCCCTCATTAATGTCCTAAATCCCCTCCTAATGCTGTCCTAAAATCTCCTATTACTGTCCTGAACCCCCCATTTATTATTGTCCTCAGTGACCCTATTACTCTCCTCAGCCTCCCTCCATTAATGTCCTCAGCCCCCCAATGAATATTCTGAGCCCCCCCTCCATTAATGACTTCAGCCCCGCCTCCATCCAGAGCTATCCTGTGAGGTGGACAGCTCTCAGAAAAAGGCAGCGGTGGCGGCGGCAGCAAATCCTAAGTGGCGGGACCGCGGCTGTCCGTGATGCCTGGCAAAAGACAGGGAGTCCACCTGGGCCCCCTGGAACTGGGTAGGGTCAAAGCGTGACTCCTGTTGCTACACTAGTGTCTATATCAGCTATGTCCAACTATGGCCCTCCAGCTGTTCAGGAACTACAATTCCCATCATGCCTAGTTATGTCTGTGAATGTCAGAGATTTACAATGCCTCATGGGAATTGTAGTTCCTGAACAGCTGGAGGGCCATAGTTTGGACACCCCTGGTCTATATATTTGTATATCAGATTTCATGGATCAGTTATTGACAACACTGAAAAATTGGCACACGTTCCAGAAACAGGATGGGCCACTGGAGCCTGAGCAGCCCACAATCCTGCCAAGTCAGGGTAACTTCTTTGGGGGCCTCTGGCACCAGAGCACCCCCCACCAAAATTCCTGGATGCACCGCCCATTTCTGAAATGGCCATCCACATAGTTCCACTATGGCCCGTTGGCCAAAAAGTAGTGTCACCGGAACAGTGGCAATTTGTAATCAAGGATCCCGGTCAATGGCCCAAAGGATCCGCAGAGTAAAAGTTCCCCCTTTTTTTCCTTTTCTCTTTTTTACATCCAAGACCCTGGCCCAGTTACCCAAGGGGTCTGCAGAACAGCAATATGAGTCTATCCCAATTTCTGGAGAGGGGATGACCCTAGGTTTAAGTCCTGTTGACATGTTTAGTTGTCCCTACCCACTTCTGTAGGAGTAGAAGGGGATTATGAGAAAGGGGCACAGGCCCCAACAGCAACTCTTGAACTGACTCTATTTTAGAGTTTGAAGAGGCTTGATAGCCATTTTTTCTGTAATGTAGTCTCTTCTTATATATATATAATAGTCTGGGTGAGGGATTCTGACAAGGTTCCTTTGATGGACATGGACTGACCAAGCCTGGCCTGATCCATCTGGGCGGCGGACCTCCACTCAGTCCAAATAGATAGACCGCCCAAAATTCCACTTTGTTTTCACGGACTTGAATCTTTCCCAGAGGGCTGCTCTGGTGGAGTTCCGGTGAGGCTTAGGAATAAACAGAAAGTGTGCCACTTCCCAGCCCGCACTACCTGCATGCACCCCTTTTCTGGCAATCGGGTTTCTCTTGCTGCACTGGCTGAACCACTGCCAGGTTGCATGGCCTCCAGCTGCATCAGCACTTTGACAAGGCCTTTTCCCACCTCCGTGGAGAGGTTCTGACTCCAGAACTGACATGACCCAAGTGACTCCTGTCTCCCACGACACACACACAGCTGTCTGGGCCGACCCTCACTCTTCTCCACCCACAGCAGCAGATAGCTGCAGTGCCCACACTGGCTCCACGCCCGCACTCGCATGGTCACACTTGCACACTGGAGACATACCAGGCCTAAGTGCTCCACGCCTCCTCCGGTGCACAGCGCCAGTCCTCCATCGGGCACCATCCGCACTCCTGTATCCCACAGGACAGTCGCCTTCGGCTTTCCGGTCTGCTCTCGGGTCTGCCCAGCAGGTTCTCCACCAGTAAGTGAAACATTCACTGGTGCGCTCTTTCTCTCTCCAGTAATCTCCATGTTGCTTCTCCTTGCACGTGTCTCCTTCTCAGCCACACCGGAAGGAGGAAGTCATTTATGGACTTCTCTTGTCACTCCTGATTGGCTGGGAGCGAACAACGTCTCCACCCACATTCTTTTCTTGGCGGTGGCTCCTCCTACTAGGCAGAACTTTTCAGCGCACGCTTTCTTGCGCGGTGCAGTAACCCCTCCAATGCCGCTCTCTCTCATCTCAGCCGACATGGAAGTTACTGCAAAGCGGACCATGTCCCTCGTTACTGCAAAGCGGACCATGTCCCTCGTCAGACATACATCTACTCTTCTTGCTTGTAGCAGGGCCCCAGCTGTGCCTCCATCTCCATGAGACAGCTGTCCCTCTTTGCCAGGCCAGAGAATTGTCCCGCTGTCGCATGCACAGTCAACAGTCCTTTTCCCATCACATGTACAAGCAAGGCCCGTCACCATACTGTCTCCGAAGAAAGCTCCGCTGCCCTTCCCGGCATGGCCGACAGCTATCTTCACAGTACTGACACTGTCACTATACAGAATAAATGTCCCGCTGTCGTATGCACGGTCAACATCATTCTATGTAGTCTTGACACACACGCGGCCCTCGGCACACCAATTCCCATGCCCTTGGCTGCCATTTTCTCCATTCACACTTGCACTTTTTCCTGTTAAGCAGATACAGTCCTTTTTAACGAACAGAGGCCTTTTCCCCCACCTCCCAGTACTTCACAGAGGCATACATGGTATAGCTTAAGTGAAAGATTCACGCCATTGGTGAACACATATTGCAGTTCTGACTGAAATCTCTGCGTTGCCACGGGCAACCTTCAAGGTGCATTTCTATCTTCATCCCACTCTCCCTATCTCCGGAAGAGCAAGCCTCAAACTTGGATTGAGTATTAAAACAAAGTCTTGGAAGCAAAAATGGCGATTTTGAGAATTTTCTTTGGCCTTTGCCATTAGCAACCAGGCCGGTAACTCAAGGCCACATGGCGGAAGAGCCCCCAAATGTAGCACTACTCCCATGGGGGCTGCTGGTTACGGGTTCCCTTGGGTTATCATTAGCAACAACAGAACAGTCTGGCATTTTTCTAAGTGTTTTACCTCAGACAAGAAGCAGTCTAGTCTCTTTGGCTTTTAGGTTTTATTTGGAACTTGGATAGCAGAAGGGAATGAGTGGGATACTCCAACTTAAAGAACCATGCACAATAGGCTGGGACAACTTGAATAGAGCTGAATAGCACTGATTAACGCTGTATGATGCTAAGTAATGCTGAATATAGCTAGTCATGGCTAGGCTGCTGCTTCACTTTGCCCTTGGCTGTGAATGAAGGGATAAAGCTTCCTGAGGTAAACTATCCTGGGGTAAGCTGTACTCTGGGGTAGACTGTACTGCTGAACAACTTCGGGGCCCTTCCTGGCACCCTCTTTGCCCCTAATCTTCATGGTTAACTACTTGGCGCCCCCTTTCCAGTAACAATCTGTGTGAGCTGGCTCCTTGATCCCCTGACTTCTCTGGAGTGGTCTCCTTTCCTAGGCAGACCCTTGAGCAGATCCCTTAGTACTCACAATACTGTTTATCCCAAAGTCTTCTGCCCAACAGCTCCACTGGTCAGCACACTGGATCCTCTGCAGCCCAGCTCCACACCTTGTCCAATAGGCTGACTGCCTGAACCACCTTCCTCACATCAGCAGGAGGAGAGACCAGCTGTCTGCCTCCTCCTGGGACTCTGCTTCCCGCCAAAGACACCCTGTCACATGCTCCCTCTGTATTTATCGGCAATCCCAGGATGCATTGCAGCAATGCCCTCCCACTGGGACTGCCATAAAACATGATGTGTCACTGGCTGGGTTTCCTCCACTGTCCACCAAGCCCCCTCATTGGACACACAGGGGACACTCCCTCAGACCCAGTGAATCACACCTAGAAACACATGACAGGCACAACTAACAGATCAAGCACTCCTGGTAAGCAGAAAGAGCCACTTAATGCGTTTTCCTAGAACCTACCTAGGAGGGTGCTACACCCATATTCAGGGTGTAACCTGTTACTGTTGCAGCAGCCCCTGTACTCCTTCCCCCTCCCCATCTCTTGTTGTGACAGCGAGCGGGGGATGTTCTCACAGCACTCGCTGTCACAATTTTTTAAAAAAAGTTGGCCGTCAACCTAACCAAGTCATTCATTCACAGAGTCAGTTGAATGTGAGAACTACAGGTACAGACAACCTCTGCGGCTGTCGGCTTTTCATTCTCAATAAACTACCAGGGCACTAGTTCATTGATGCTTTCTGTTAATGTGTAACCGCCTGCCTGTATGAGGTATGAAAAGACAGCTTACACAGACAGTCTGCAAGAGCCCTGCGTTGCACCTGTGATCTGCTTATCATGGGTGTAATGCTTTACAGGCTCCTAGTAAAAAAAAAAATGCACATTTTTTTACCTGCAAAAAGTTGTGCATTTATTTATTTATTTTTAAATGTGAACGTATCCTTTAAAGCAGTACTAAAGTCAAAGTGGGTTTATATGGCTTAAACCTTAAAGTACAAGTCTGCACAGCATATTTGCAGGTGATGGCACACTTACCTACTAAAGTATCCCCCCTCCAGCAATGCGACAGCTGCGATCTTCATTGTTGCTCTTTCACCACTGTTTAAATCTTTGCTGGCCTTCATCTGGGATCAGCTTCTTCGACCATCTTGATTAACTGGCCCAGGTTGACATACCTAACATGTATAAGCATGCATCCTGGCACCCAAAGCATGCCAAAAAAGTACACTGAGCTTTACATGCGTGGCTCAGTGTGCACTCAGAAGAAATATTGCTGGCAGGCAGAAAAGTAGTTTTTATTGAAGAGGCATACAGGGTCTCTTTTGCAATAAAGGCCTACCTGGCAGCAATTTTATCTTTAGTTCTGCTTTAAAACTAGCGCTCACTGAGTAGACACAATGGAGTTACAACACATCTCCCCTTGCTTTCTAATGTTAACACAAACAAACCTCATTTCAGAGATCTGTGATCTTAATGAATTACTCCATGGTACCTATGGCTACAGGAGTTACTGGGGGCTTGTTTTAAAACTCATTTACTGCTTGTTAAGTAAATATAAATGTGTGACAGCCCCTTCACACTATCAATGCATGTCACATATTCAGGTATGAGGCAATCCCATTCATTTTGAATGGCATGCCAGCACACAATGCCGACAGACATGCGTTGCTGCAGAAAATGATGCAGTCTGGATTTTTTGGCCGTTGTGGTGTGTTGGGCAGCCCATTGAAATTATTGGTCTACCCTAACACAATGCAATGCATGTTAATGCGCATTAAGCTGCATGAATTTAATGCACCAGAGTGGACCAAGTTGGTGTGAATTGGCCCTAAATATTCATATACAGTATATAAAAATCCTAAATATAGCACAGCTTTTGTATTGTAACATATATATACATAGTGAAGTGTTCACAACATTACCAAAAATAATTCCAAAAAAACTTCAGCGCAACACAATCAAAATCATGAAATGCAAATCAACCTTCGTTCTGGATATTCTTTACATTACAAACAATTTTATTATTAGATTCCACGAGTTTAAATCAAAGTCCTTTTATGTTTGTGTTCCACAACCACTCCAGCTTTTATATATGTGACTTCCCACTTGTTCCTCTACCTTCTATGCTATGTTGCCACCTGATTGCTTGGCTTAAATATATAATAGTGTGGTGTATATAATATTACAAAAGCTGCGCTAAATTTCCGATTTTATATGTATGACTGGTGGTGTGTGGGAACACATAACATTGGAAGCAGCAGCAGAGGTAAATGTAAAAATATTTTTTATCGTTGTTGTATTAGCGATTGAGCAAGGATTTTTTTTTTCCACTTATCACCCTGAATGTGCAAAGCCTGGTTGCCTTTAAAGTACACTTGCCCTTGTGGGAATAGCATTAAAGTACACATTAATTTCCATAGACTGACCACAGATACACTTAAAAGTGGAACTTTACGCCAACCCTTTGCTTTTTTTAATGTTTGTGGCCATGCCCACCACTTCCTCCATTCTAGTCTAGGCCAGAATGATGTGCTGCAGTCCTTTAGCCTCCTTGGATATGCACATCATATATCTCCTGAGGCATCGGCTCCCATTCATGAAAAGAGTGGGGGGGGGGGGGGGCTGGCAGCACCTCATCCGGAGGTACTGTAGCTGTCTAAATCCAGAAAAGACAACCTCCTTCAAATTATGTCATGGAGGAAGATGGCGGCATGGGACCTGACCTGTGGCAGCATAGAAGTGGATCACAGCAGGACATATTGGATTCGCTGGGGTAGTAAGTATCTGAATTGAGGACAATCCAACACCAGGAAAGCAGAGGAGTTATAGTAAAGTATCTATTTAAGTATGAGAGTTTTCTTGAGAGTTTGGCTAATGTTAGAAGTCAATAGTTGTAGGTCAAGTCTGGATCTGGGTTTTTAGGGTGCAATTTTTAACTCATTTTAATTGAGTGTTAACTCAGAATATACATCCTTTTTGTGTTGCCAACCTCCTACAGCATTTTTTACTGATAAAACATGGAAAATTTACTGATGGAGCACATTTTTACTGAAGACTTGAAAAATAACAGAACTATTTAAAACAAAGACAATCAACATTTAAATAGTATAAACTCAATATGGAAACACTGACCATACACATAGCAAGTCATTTGCCTGGTTTACACCTAAAAAGTCAACATAGCATGACAAATTATCAGCCCCTGATAGTCACAAACAGATTTTTCCAAACTATCCATAAATGTACTGACGGTTGGCAACCCTGCACCCTTTAGTTTATCATCCCATAGCAGAACCAAGGAAACCTATTGCTCATCCACCACCTCAACATTGATTTAACAAAAATGTTAGAAATCTTTTTAAAGATTTCTTCCTACTTTTTTTCTAACTACGTATTTATCAGAGGGATTTTTCCTTGCTGCTAAAGATTTTTTTGTGCCAACTGGAAGGAACTGCATTTGCTACTTAATTTTAAAAATTTTAAAAAAATGGCATCCTTGTTATCCACCTTTATATTAGGATACTGTGTACAATTCACATCGGTTTAGCTTTCAGTACAATAGATGGTTATAAATCCTGCACTATACAATATTCTTTGTATTGATGCTAAAAATCAGGGACTCAAAACATATAGTTTACCTGATACGTGTTGTCAAAACTGTCATACATAAATCTCGTGATAAGAGACGTCTTCCCAACTGTAAGACAAGAAAAGGTGAATGTTATTGTAGGTACACTAAATCTTTACCCTGCACGTAGCGTGTATATATAACATCAGCTGGATTCACTAATATAGTTACACGACCCAGGTCTACATGAAACATTATTTGCATACAATTTCTAACTTTTTTGTGATTTCTTTATTGATTGTGAAAATTAGTAAAGTGCATGCAAAAACTTCTTTAGCTTTAGATAAAATGGAGAGGGATTAGAACCCCTGTCAGGTTTTTTACACACCCAGACTTTTTGTCCTGTTGGGCATTGTCACCGCAACAGAAAGTGATGAGGTGTCACCAGAACAAGGGGAGAGGACAAATCTTCCAAATAAGACACTTGTTCTATTGACAAGCGTTTGAAAGGGGAATTCCCCTCGTGTTGTAGATATTTTTTCGTAATTTCTGTTGCATCTCTGGGGCAGAATGTGAAAGAACATTTCTCAGATTATCGTACGACAGTATTCTTTCGTTTCTGAGAATGCGATGTCTTGGTCACTCAATTTTTTTACGGAAGAATACTGTACTGATTAATCACTTCAATACCGGGCACTTTTCCCCCTTCCCACCCAGGCCAATTTATAGCTTTTAGCGCTGTTGCATTTTGAATGACAATTGCGTGGTCATGCAACACTGTACCTAAACCAAATTAATGTCATTTTTTTTCCACAAATAGAGCTTTTTTTTGGTGGTATTTGATCACCGCAAGGTTTTTCCTTTTTTGCTAAACAAATAAAAAAAGACCGAAAAGTTTGGGGAAAAAAAACGTTTTTTTTGTTTATGTTGTAATATTTTGTAAATAGATAAGTTTTTTCCTGCACTGATGAGCACTGATGAGACCGCACTGACAGGCACTGATGAGCAGGCACTGATGGGGTGGCACTAATATGCGTCACTGATATGCAGCACTGATGGTCATTGATATGTGGTACTGATAGGTAGCACTGATATGCAGCATTGGTGGGCACTGATAGGTGGCACTGATGGGCACTGATAGGTGGCACTGATGGGCACTAATAGGCGGCACTTATCGGCACTGATGGGTGGCACTGATGGGCACTGATAGGCGGCACTGGTGGGCAATAATGGGCACTGGTGGGCAGCACTGATAGATAGCAATGATGGGCACTGGTGGGCAGCACTAATGGGGAGGGCACTGGTGGGCAGCACTGATGGGGAGGGCACTGGCGGGCTCCCTGAGCCCTGACTGCCATCCCTGACTACCCTCAGCGAAGGAAGTCCCGCAAAGGGACGTAATGCATAATGAGGGAGAGGGGCCGGTGACGTCACTCACCATCGGAGATGGACCACCTTTGGAGATCGGAGTGTGTTTCTGACACAGGCACTGTGTACAGTGCTTGTTCAGGTAATTTTTATGCACGTATATCAATAAAATTGAATCAAGGGATAAAGCACTATCTCCAGACTTTCTTTCCTACATGGTTGAGCGGAATTCTGTGGATTGGAGTGTGCTTGCCTATCTATCTTAAGTAAGCAGTCTGGTACTGTACTGGAAGTCCCTTGGTTAAGGATCTGCGGTCATAAGATTTGGGTCATCTGGATTAGGACCACGTTGCTTTTGGAGACAGCACAAAGCCTTATTAGCCCGTCTGGTGACACAGGGGCTAATGCTGAGGTGAGGAGATAGTGTGACTGGGTATTGTATACACTGAACGGAGCACATAGAACCATGTTTTGTGCATGATCACACTTCTTCACATTGGGACTTTTTATTTTAGTTATTAGCGCTGCACTATTTATAGTTTACTTATGTTATTTGGGATTTTGATGCATTGACCTTTGGTGCTTAGCAGCTTCTATCAATATTGTTCAGGGGCGCTGATTTATTATATTTTTCAAATGTCCTTTACAAAGCAAACATTGGTATCCAAGTTTCAGGGCTAAGCAGCCATGCTCCTAGTTGTCTCCTCACATGGAGACATACACACTCTCCCTGAGAGCTAGGACCAACTGCCTTAATCAAGAACTAGAAAGAAAACATAAAACTGTAGTCCATGGAATTGGGAGTCTGTCCCACCCAGAACTCTATTAGACTCCCTGTAAAACCAGCCCCGGAACAGACTTTAATAATACAGGGTAAAAAATGATCCTTCTTTACCATAAAGTCTCTGCTTGTATTACCTTAGATTGAAAATCTAAGAATCTGTGGAGGAACATATATCCCATAAATAATTTTTCCTGCCATTTTAACCAGTTTCACAGGCACCCCGCTACAATTTATGAACCAATATTCGGGGAAACCCCAGATATTGGTTCATAAACATTCCCATATTTAGGATGTAACATTAAACATGGTCAGAGTACACAGACCCCCCATCCCTCCCCACTTACAGAATTTGAGGGTTCTTTAACTTCTTCTCAAAGCCGGTCAACTTTGAATTTTGGAAAGAGGGACTGTAGTTCTCAATGGAGCAAAAGTGCAGTGATTTCACTACACTTGTAGTCCATTGATACTTCCTCCAATTCTGTATTAGAAGGTTCCTATGTCAGTATGGTTCTGAGCGGAAGGAAGAGTCTGCAGAATCCAGAGCATTGCACTCATTGATTGTGTTTGCAATGCTTTGCAGTTTAAAATGTAAAAAATAAAAATAAATGCACATTTTTGCTTTTTGCAATATGAATAAACATTATTTTTTTTAAAATGTGAAACTTTCTTTAAAAAAAAAAAAAAAAACTCAGTTCCCCACCATTCATCCCACAGATTCAATCCTGGCACACCAGAAATGCAGGTTCTTAATATCATATTATATCATTATATCAGAAAAGCAAGGGGGTGTTGTATGCTTATGCTGGCCCCTTACCATATGCTAAATTGTTGTATTTGACTAGTAGTTTCAGAAGAAAGAGAGACTTTGGTTTCTTTTTCTTATAAAAAAAAAATGTTAACAAAAAATAAAAAATATATTTTTATTTTAAAAAGAACAGCTTACATTTTTCGTTATTTGACAATAAAGAGGGAGTGAGACTACAAACCATGTGATAAATAAAGTATAATAAAAAAAATGAGGGGGTTAGCGGGACACATCATCCACAAATTTTGGCATCAATATACTATAATATACTATATACTATAGTTTGCAATATGGATACACCTATTTTTTTTTTTTTTTAAAAATGTGAAACTCTCCTTTACAAAAAAAATAAAAGTCAGTTCCCCATCATTCATCCCACAGATACAAATCTGGCACACCAGAAATGCAGGTTGTTATGATCAGAAAAGCAGGGGGGATTTGTATGCTTGCTGGCCTCTTACCACACCCTAAATTGTTGTATTGGACTAGTAGTTTCAGGAGAAAGAGATTGTGGTTTCTTTTTTTTTTTTTTATAAAAAATAAATAATGTTAACAAAAAGTAAAAAATATATTTTTATTTTGAAAGAACTACAGCTTACATTTTTCATTATTTGAAAATAGAGAGGGAGTGAGACTACAAACTAGGGATCGACCGATTATCAGCATCACCGATATATATCGGGGGCCGATGTGCACTTTCCCCGATATATCGGAATTGGCCCCTGAGGTTACCGATATTGCCGCTATTTCGGGAAAGTGCTGCACCGGAGTGATGCCTGCAGCTAGGGGCATCACCCCAGTACCGGCGTCCATAGCCGACAGTTGGCTGTCTTGTAATGACAATCGATGCGGCTGAGAAGCCACTTGGCTGTCATTACAAGGAGCGGGAGGGGACGTCCCCCCCCCTCCCGCCACCTTCTGTGACTCTCCCGGGTCTCCCATCCCACCAGGAGATCAGGGCATCCTACCTGCCGCTGAACAGAAGACCCAATCAAAGCCGCATTCGGCTCTGATCGGGTCTCCATGTAAAAACCCGGAAGTGATGTCATGACATCACTTTTGGGTATTTGTCACCACATTAAAAAAACTGACAGCATTCAAAACAGCCAAACTTGGCGTTTTGAATGCTTTTCAGTGCCGAGGAGGGGTTTCCAGGTACTCCACAAGGAGAACCTGGAAAAAAAAAAAAAACATTTTTTACATGTCCGAAAATATTGGCCGATACTGATATCCGATGACCAAAATATCGGTATCGGTATTAAAAAAATTATATCAGTCGATCACTACTACAAACCATGTGGTAAATAAAGTAAAAGAAAATAAAATGAGGGGGGTTAGCCGGATACATCATTCCCCAAACCTTGGCATCTGTTAGCAGCAAAATACTGTAAGTTGTCAATGATGAGCATGAGAATGTATTTTCCTGAAGTTTACACCTAAAAACTGAGTAAAAAAAAAAAAGTATCTCTAGTGGTAAGTCATTATTGCTGTTAGACGTGTAAATAACTGTTACTCAAGAACAGAAGAATATATTTGTTGTGTAATTCTATAACGTGCTGTTTCTAAAAAAAATTCAATTTTTGCATAGAAAAAAACTTTCCAGTACTGGAGACCAGTTAATAAATTACACTGGAAATGCCCATGGTAACGTTTCACACACTTTACACAGATATTGTTACATGTTATAAAGTAATAGTGATTACTGTAAAAAGGAGACATCTGCTATCATAAAAAAAATCATAATGGAAAATTCACACTGACCTTTTATGAATAAAGCCCAATATGTCTACAGAAAATAAATATTTGGTCGTACTCTTGCCAGATCAGGCTGTCAAGATTCAATTGGCAGTAAAAATATGCTGAATCGTGATTTCATGTGACATGTTAGGAATGTGATGTGTCATACCCAAATGTAACAGTGCCTTGTCACCTAATTTCAATGTCATAATGAGTAAGTCCAATAAAAGTTATCCATAACACTTGCCCTGTGGGAATGCCTCCATATCTGGCAGTTCTAGGAAATAGTATTTAAGTTTCGTAATGTGGTTCTTCATATCACATTACTTAAGGACCCATGGATATGCCTGTTTGGCTACTGGTACACTCCCCCAGAAACTCAGAATGGTACAATCCAATTGATCCACAGGGTTCTACTTTTTTTAAGCCTGGAGAAAAATAACGGTCCAAAGGCTGTCATCTCAACATCCACTATAAAGAGCCCCATTTTAGACAATCAGACTCTAATGTACAGAGAGCACCTTAAAACAAGCATTTAGGGGGATAAGTACATCAAAATATCATTCTTTATTAAATTGAAACATTTTATATTACCTGTATAGAATGATCAAGAAATTATAGCCATCGTCAAACACGTTCAACACTCCAAACTGTATGCAAAGGGAATACTAGTTGGCATGCAGGGATGTCTACAACTACCTACCCCATGGGAAAAAAATAAGACAAACAATAGTCTGCAGACATACTGTACTTTGTTCTGTTTTATTTATGTGTTCAACCTCTATTACTTTTAATACTGATGTCGAACTGCAGTTCCTTCTTTCTGTTTGTTCAGTAGAGGCATCTCTCAAGACATGTAATCTAACTATCCTATACTATGTCACAGAGCAATGGAAAAAATGTGTTTGTTTTATTTGTAAATTTAAAAAAAAGCAATAAAATCAACTCTAATCATTTCATATGTCTATTTTCTACATTGGTATATACTCTTATTGTTTTATAACCAATGTAATGCTCTGTTTCAATTTACTGTACATTTTCAATCTTCTGTACATTTCTGAACAGGCCGTCCGGGCCCTTTTACCTGACGCCTTCCTTTGTTTTGTATACTGAAAACCCAATAAAATGTATTAAAAAAAAATAAAAAATTAACTCCAGCCACACCTTTCTTTTGCCTCGGATAGACCCAGATAAGAAGATATATACAGGCATACCCCGCTTTAAGTACACTCACTTTAAGTACACTGACTTTAAGTACACTAGTGAGTAAGGACACAGCTTGTTCAGCTTGGCATGACACTACTCCTGGTTTTTAACATTGCGTCTATAGGAAATCGTGGTCAGTTTGACATGACACTGCTCCCAAACCATAAGTGACAGGGATACCAAACTTAGGAAGCACCGAGAGGCGACCCAGGACTACAACATATCCTATTTGTGGCTGGCCAGCTTGCCTAGGTAATCTACTATGTCATAGTCCTGGATCCCCTTAACATGCTCCCCAAGCTTGGTGTCCTTGTCACATGGTTTGGGAGTAATGCCATGTCAAGCTGACCAAGATTTCCTATGGAGCTAGTGTATTTACATGCATTGAGAAATGAAAAAAGGTATTGCTTCACTTGAAGTACATTTTCATTTTACATACATGCTCTGGTCCCATTGTGTACTTAAAAGTGGGGTATGCCTGTATAAAACATTTTTTTGGCAGAGTAGGCAGGGATTTAAAAATTGGACGAGGTCCTTATTGAGGCCTATCTTGGTGACTACTGCACTCCTCATTTCTTGCATGGGAGTTACAGTAACTGAAAACAAATTCTCTCCAGTGAAGTCAAAGCAAGAAATGAAAACTTGGCAGAAATGTAATGCTTCCACACTCTATCTCAAATTAAAAAAGTGTTTGGCTGGAGTTGCTTATTAAACATACAAACAAATGTCCTACAGAAAAAAGGTTGAAGTTCACCAAAGCTACTCTTGTCACCAGCCTGAGTTATCCATAGGACTAAAAGGTGAGTGAGGTATCATTTGTTTGCCCTGGTTCATTCAGCAGAACTTTCACAAAAATACATGGACAAGTCATTTAGACTCTTATGGGCCATACACACTATAAGATTTTCTGAAGACTTTTTCCTTTAGATTTACCAAAACCATATAATATGAGGTCAAACCTAAACACTTTCCATTTGTATGCAGTCTGGCAGGCCCTTGCACTACATAGAAAAGGTAAATCTGAAGGAAATCTAACCACAAAAGTTGGATAGTGTGTATCCAGCTTTAGTAACTGTTCAAGGGTACATTCGCATGGGTTTTTTAGCCATGGTGCGAAGTCCAGCAACAGGAATCTACTGATTCCTGCTGTTGGCTTTGACAGCTGTTAGCTGCTGTACTTCTACACTGTAATGACAGGTTGTCGGCAGCCGCAGCTATTTGTGACTGTTTACAAAGCATAAATGGTGTTCATAGCCTGAGAATTTTATATATATGAACTCAAGCAGAAGTTGGATAGCATTACAGCCTGACATTTTTCTCTGAAAGGGAGAGAATACAGGTAAATAATCAGAAATCTCTGAGAGGTAAGCATGCACTGTTTTATTAATTCAAGAGTGCAGATTCAGATTATTACAAATTCCCATTGGTGACCGCTTCTGTTTCTGGGAACTTGAGGGTTAGTTCTCAGTTACAGGATATGGATATTACAATGAATAAGGTAATTAGTTTTATCTCTTGAGTAAAATTCCTTTTTAATGCATGCTAATAGCTTGCTGGCCATGGCTTACTGCAGCTTGGCATTGCATTCTATTGCTAAGTATGTGATCTACTAGGACCCACAGATCCTTTTCCATCCTCAATTCCTCCAGAGGTTCTCCCTCTAGCAAGTAACTTGCATTCATACTTTTAGGCTCCCAAGTCCATTACTTTACATTTTTTCAATATTAAACCTCATCTGCCATATAGCTGCCCAACCATCTATTTTAACTAGATCTTCAAGTAAAGTTATAGTATTCTTGTTGTGAGTTCGGTGTCTTGCTTAGCTTTGTAAAATCAGCAAACAGTCAGATTTAACTACTGATTCCGACCTCTATATTTTCTATGGACAAGTTAACACAATTAATCCAAGAAAAGAGCTCTGGGAAACCCCGCTCACAACTCTAGACTATTCTCACTTCCTGTCTACACAACAAGAAGTCAAGACAAACTTCCCAAAAAGCACAACAAGTTAAACTCTCCCCTGCTCTATCTAAAATTTAAAAAAATGTTTTGCCTTTAAATATACTGTACTTTAACAGCAATGTACTAAATATACTAGTTTTTAAACATATAACAGTTATTTTGTATTTCTCTTCCTTTTTTCCTGACAAAATTCCACACTTGTGCTCTCTTGCCTATAAAACAACCCTCATTTTCAGCTGAGATTTTGTTTACATGAACCACAGGATGATTTTTCCCTTCTCCTGCAATTTGTAGACCTAGGGGGTCACAGTTTTCCTGATTTTTCATCATAGCAAAATATAATGTATATTCCTTACAGCTGCAAAAACAATGAATCATGGGCTTTAGGCTTATTTACATCGGATTTGAATAGCAAGCAGTGCAATGTTACATGAAGCAATGTAACAGAAAAGCATGCAATCCTTCCAGATTTACCGTGCTTTGAGATCCATTGAGTATGTGCTGCCTTGTAATTTATTGTGTTGAGCAATGTCATCACAAAACCAAAAAGTCCCTAGCTAATGTCTGTGTGAGGTCCGGCAGGAAGTGTTCTAATGAGCCTTTCAGTATATTGCACTGTTTTTCTTTTTTTTCCTCTTTGAAGTGCCACACAGTGATACTTCTTTCATATCTCCACAGAGCAGAAGGGTGACATCCAGCAGGTTTGCATTATTTCGCATCACACCATACTGTACATTACATCAGCATTATAGTATGAACAGGCACATAGAAAGTAACTGAATTCCATGTGTCTTAGTATTGATCTGTGTTTTGTTTGGGCAGAAAAATGAAGGCCACCATATATAGTGTGAATGTAGCCTTACTGGTATAGGCAGCCTGAACACATATGTGATTTTATAGATTGACCATAGTTGTATCAGGTATAAGGTGTAGACACCTTGAGGTGAGTGCATATATCTGTAGGATCTTTCTTGCATTCGCATTCCGATAAGCCAGGGAGCCTGTAGGCAAGTGCAGACTTTCATCCATCCAGTAGGTGGCACTGTGCCAATATACAGATGGAGGGGAGTTTGTTAAAGAGGAAGTAAACCCTCCTCAGGAAGTTGTACCTATAGGTAAGCCTATGTTAAGGCTTACCTATAGGTACTGTAAATATCTCCTAAACATGTACCGTTTAGGAGATATTTACATTTGATGCAGCCAGTGACGTCACTGGCGCATGCGCTCTGAAGGAACGGCAGATCGTGCCGTTCCTTCAGAGCCCTGTGCCGTGACCGTCGGCTCCCGCGCACGTGCGCAGGAGTGACGTCACCGCGGCTCCGGCCAATCAGATGGCCGGATGCCGCGATCCCGGAAGACGGGCGACTGTACATGTCGCCCGTCATAGAGGTAAGAGAGCGGCGCGGCGA
Organism: Pelophylax lessonae; assembly: GCF_965119305.1. NCBI lineage: Eukaryota > Metazoa > Chordata > Amphibia > Anura > Ranidae > Pelophylax > Pelophylax lessonae. The sequence goes on along the minus strand of NC_138770.1, from coordinate 178,060,770 downwards.
GGGTTCGTTCTAAGGTAAGTATTTGATAATGAGCTAGTATGCGATGCATACTAGCTCATTATGTCTTTATCTTTCAGGATGTAAAGAAAAGAAAAAAAAAATTATCGGTTTACAACCTCTTTAAGGGGAAAAGTACCCCTCATGGACTCAGTCAGTATGTCAGAGGGAGCAGCTGTCTGACTGAACACTTCAGCGGCCATCTTGGGTAAGGTGATCTTTTTTAAAAAAGCGTCCCCACATCATTTTGGTACATTTCTGGTCAGTGAATGGTAAGGAGAGGAACTCACTTGTGAGGAACAGTGAACAGCTCATGGTCAGTAGGGATGATCGAACGGTTCGGGTCGACCATCGGTTCGACCTGAACATTGGCTGTTCGAAATTCGGCCAAATTCCGAACTTTTTGCTGAAAAAAATGTTTGCAATGGGACAGGAACTGGGCTTTAAAAGCCCGTGATTGGACCCGAAACATCAGTAAAAGCCAATTGAGGGGGCAGGAGTCTGCTAGGAATGTGATTGGATTGACTAGGGGGTCCAGAGGCCAATAAGTAGTGAATACACCCCCCAATATATAACATAGCCCCGCCAAATCTCTAGCACTGTAATAGAGAGGCTGTGGAAGAGAGCGGAAGCAGTTCTGTTACTCCTGCTCCTCCAGTGTCATTTAGCAATTATTAGTGTGAGGAAAGGGATATGCAGTGTAGTTAGGGTACTATATACCACTATAGTTAGATTCAATAATCTAGTTTCTGTAGGGAAAGTGTTAAGTGTAAGAGTGACCGTAATGTAGTTTAGGGTGAACTGACTCTGACTGCTATGCCAGGGTGACCGAACTCATCCATGTCAGGGTAACCGCCAGAAGAAAAAGATAATTTTTCTTAGAATTTTTAGTAGAGCAGGGATGGGGTTCCGCTCCTTTCACACCTGGGCGTTTTTGTTTCAGGCATTTATTGGGCTTTTTTGTGGACGTCTTTAGAGGCAGGCATGACATCTGAACTTCTGTGTAGGGGTATATATACACACACACATATATGTATATATACACATACACACATATAGGTGTGAAAGGAGCGGAACCCCATCCCTGCACTACTAAGATAATTTCAGTAGCGCAGGGATGGGGTTCCGCTCCTTTCACACCTATATGTGTTTATGTGTTTATGTGTATATGTGTATATATATATATATATATATGTGTGTCAGAAAAAAGGACTAAGCACCAAGAAAACCTGAACACTCAATCACCCAGCGCTTAGTATAAAAGACTAAAAGAGCAGCCACCTAAATAAATACAAAAATTGAAAAACAGGTGCATATAAATACGCACAAGCGGCGCTTAATGAGTTATCCACATAGGATGCAAAAGTAATCATAAGCAAATAAATTGCTACAAATGTATAAATTAAATATAAGTCCACAATAATTAATGTAATTAAAATAGAATAAAGTCCGTGCTGATAGAGAAGTCCAACACCACTTGGCCTCAGTGCGGGTATAACGCTCCACCTTGACGTTAGTCAATGTGCACCTCCACCTCACCACTCGTGGGATATATGCATATATACGCTTACCAGAAGGCTCAAGCATACACGCCCAATCATGAAAACCAGTCTGGACTCTCTCCGCAAACGGATCCTTGGAACACCTGGTCATACACAGTAGAAAATCTCCCAAATGGTTGCGGTGCATAAGGAAGGAGCAAAGATACACATAGGGCAATATTGCTTAAAACACCATGTACCTTTATTCACAACTCCCCCCTTCACCCATTACACTCACATAAAAGGAATAAAACAAGCATGTATAGATCGGTGTGGCAGTACGGTCACTGTCGGCCGCTTACCGGACTCCCGCTTGCTTCACAGCGTCCCGGAAGCTCCGGATTCCGAGGTCGTACAGCGTCCTGTTGCCGAGGTGACCGCGCAAGTCACCGCCCTAACGCGTTTCGTCATCAGACTTCAACGGAGAGCGTGCTTGCGCGGTCACGTCACTCCAATTTATCTCATACCTCTGCCGGACATTAACCCCATCTGCAGCCTGTCAGCCGCGGCGGAGCGCCGGAGTCATTGGTATTCATTAATGACGGAGCCCATATTCAGAAGAACACCATCAACATACATATAGATAATGTGGTCATCTTGTGTATATTGTTCATTATCGCACAACACAATATCAATGCTGACTGCGGCCACAATCTATATGTCATACTTATAACATTAGTCGGGCATATATGATACAATTGCTTTGGTCCAAACACGCATAGTTTAGTATAGCCCTGTCAACCTAGGCACCATTGTACATACATTATCAAATTTCGTAGACCCGAAGCATACATATCTAATATATGCTAATAAATGTTAATATTAAAATAGAAATATTAGGTACATGTGATAAATATAAGAATTATTCTCTAAAATCCTCATATAAAATGTAAAATAGTAAAAGAATATATATGAAAAAATATTTAAAAAATATTTAAACGATTACATTCACATACCTAATACCAAAATATCCTACATGGGTGTGCAGATATTCAGCAAAACACTAAGCTCACTGGTTCCAGATATAGTTATAGGACCTAGCTATTGTGTTAGTCTGTTAGTGTGAATTGCTTCATCAGTGATTACTGATGGTGGAAGATCACTCCAGCTCCAATCTAAGGGTTGAAATACAGTCATGTAGTTTTCACTTTAATCGTCTTTTTAGCACATTTTTTTAGTGCAAGGTGCGCTTTACCATTGGATCGGTAACATGATTGGCACTAACAGACTAACACAATAGCTAGGTCCTATAACTATATCTGGAACCAGTGAGCTTAGTGTTTTGCTGAATATCTGCACACCCATGTAGGATATTTTGGTATTAGGTATGTGAATGTAATCGTTTAAATATTTTTTAAATATTTTTTCATATATATTCTTTTACTATTTTACATTTTATATGAGGATTTTAGAGAATAATTCTTATATTTATCACATGTACCTAATATTTCTATTTTAATATTAACATTTATTAGCATATATTAGATATGTATGCTTCGGGTCTACGAAATTTGATAATGTATGTACAATGGTGCCTAGGTTGACAGGGCTATACTAAACTATGCGTGTTTGGACCAAAGCAATTGTATCATATATGCCCGACTAATGTTATAAGTATGACATATAGATTGTGGCCGCAGTCAGCATTGATATTGTGTTGTGCGATAATGAACAATATACACAAGATGACCACATTATCTATATGTATGTTGATGGTGTTCTTCTGAATATGGGCTCCGTCATTAATGAATACCAATGACTCCGGCGCTCCGCCGCGGCTGACAGGCTGCAGATGGGGTTAATGTCCGGCAGAGGTATGAGATAAATTGGAGTGACGTGACCGCGCAAGCACGCTCTCCGTTGAAGTCTGATGACGAAACGCGTTAGGGCGGTGACTTGCGCGGTCACCTCGGCAACAGGACGCTGTACGACCTCGGAATCCGGAGCTTCCAGGACGCTGTGAAGCAAGCGGGAGTCCGGTAAGCGGCCGACAGTGACCGTACTGCCACACCGATCTATACATGCTTGTTTTATTCCTTTTATGTGAGTGTAATGGGTGAAGGGGGGAGTTGTGAATAAAGGTACATGGTGTTTTAAGCAATATTGCCCTATGTGTATCTTTGCTCCTTCCTTATGCACCGCAACCATTTGGGAGATTTTCTACTGTGTATGACCAGGTGTTCCAAGGATCCGTTTGCGGAGAGAGTCCAGACTGGTTTTCATGATTGGGCGTGTATGCTTGAGCCTTCTGGTAAGCGTATATATGCATATATCCCACGAGTGGTGAGGTGGAGGTGCACATTGACTAACGTCAAGGTGGAGCGTTATACCCGCACTGAGGCCAAGTGGTGTTGGACTTCTCTATCAGCACGGACTTTATTCTATTTTAATTACATTAATTATTGTGGACTTATATTTAATTTATACATTTGTAGCAATTTATTTGCTTATGATTACTTTTGCATCCTATGTGGATAACTCATTAAGCGCCGCTTGTGCGTATTTATATGCACCTGTTTTTCAATATATATGTGTGTGTGTGTGTATATACCCCTATACAGAAGTTCAGATGTTATGCCTGCCTCTAAAGACGCCCAAAAAATGCCCAATAAACGCCTGCAACAAAAACGCCCAGGTGTGAAAGGAGCAGAACCCCATCCCTGCTCTACTAAAAATTCTAAGAAAAATTATCTTTTTTTTCCTGGTTCTGGTCCAGAACCAGAAAAAAAAGATAATTTTTCTTAGAATTTTTAGTAGCGCAGGGATTGGGATCGGCTTTCCTCAGTTCATGCCTTACAGGCACGAGTAGAGGAGAGCCGATCTGTGGCTCTCCTGACGGGGAGGGGGGTCTGTGCTGGTAATCAGAGCATTGATTACCAGTGCAGACCCTTGGGGGGGTGCAAATAGAGCCACCATGGATGCCCACCCATGGCCACCAGGGATGCCCACCCATGACCACCATGGATGCCCACCATGGCCACCAGGGATAGAAATAAGGGCTCAGGGAGCCTGCCATTGGTGCCCTCCCCATCAGTGCTGCCCGCCAGTGCCCATCATTGTCATCTATCAGTGCTGCCCACCAGTGCCCATTATTGCCCACCAGTGCCGTCTATCAGTGGCCATCAGTGCCGCCCATCAGTGCCGCCCATCAGTGCCGCCTATCAGTGCTCATCAGTGCTGCCTTTCAGTGGTATCTATCAGTGCCACATATCAGTGCCCATCAGTCCTGCATATCAGTGCCCATCAGTACTGCATATTAGTGCCACCCCATCAGTGCCTGTCAGTGCGGCCTCATCAGCGCTCATCAGTGCAGGAAAAAATGTATCTATTTACAAAATGTTATAACATAAACAAAAAAACGTATATTTTTTTTCAAACTTTTCAGTCTTTTTTTATTAGTGTAGCAAAAAATAAAAAACCTTGGGGTGATCAAATACCACCAAAAGAAAGCTCTATTTGTGGGGAAAAATGACATTAATTTGGTTTAGGTACAGTGTTGCATGACCGCGCAGTTGTCATTCAAAATGCAACAGCGCTAAAAGCTGAAAATTGGCATGGGCAGGAAGGGGGTGAAAGTGCCCGGTATTGAAGTGTTTAGTTTTACATCAATTATTGCATAGTCCAGGGCTCAGAGTGCCCAAGGAGAGTGTGGGTTCCACAACCAACTTATTCTCATTTAAATTAAACTGCCTCTCGGGAGGTTGTGTGTACCACATAGAACACAGTAGTAGGGAGCCTGTCTATAACTGTCAGTGGGTCTTATGGGAGAAAGGGAATCATATTATTGTGAAATGTCTCTTGCCATTCCCTTTTAATGAAAATGAGAGACACAGAGAGGTTAAGGGAGGGAAAAAAAAATTATAGAGCAGACCAACATTCCACCAAACACCAGAGGTAGAAGTGAATTAAATGAAAAAAAGATGAGGCTTGAGTTCTGCTTTAAAGAGCTACTTTCTAGCTATTTAATGGTTAGTATATAAAGATTAGTTAAGCACGCATCTGTGTTGACCAAATTGGGGTTATTACTAAGCTATTGTTTTTCCAAGCTACACTTAGGCTGGCCATACCATTATACAATTCTCTTGTACAACTTTACTTTAAATTTACCAAAACCATATAATATGAGGTCAAACATAAACTCTTCCAATATGTATGAAATGAGGCAGGCCCCTGCACTACATAGTTGAAGGTAAATCTAAGGGAAATTTAACAAGAAAATTGTATAATGTATGGCCAGCTTAAGATCAACAGCTGCCATCTAGTTACTGTGATCACAAGGCAAATCATCCACATTTTTTTTTTTTTGGTTTTCTAAAAAAAAAAAAAGTGTTGTTTAGTACTGTTGTCAATTAAGAATTTTGCAAAATCACTGCAATCTGATATTAGCGCTTCTGATACATGATCTTTGTACGCAGTTTAATTACCAGCGGTAAGTGTTAAAACAAGATCACTATCAACTAACAAGACTAATGCAGCATGTGACGGTAATTCGTTTTTAAGTAGGGTTTTCTACCACTAAAAGGATGTTACATTTATTCTGAGCCAATTAATCTTTGCTACAAATACACCTACACAAGTTCCCAAGTGATTTATATGAATTGGTTCCCCGAAATCAGGCCTACATTTAGGACCAGGTTGCACTAGAAAGCAGGGCTGTGCAGAGACCTTTGGAGGGGCAGGTGCTCAAAGTATGAAAGGGGTACATGGAACAGGGCATTAAATAGGGCAGATGCGGGGGGTGATCAGTGGCTGTGGGCATGGTGCGGGGGGGGGGATCAGTGGCTGCGGACATGGTGCAGGGGGGTGATCAGTGGCTGCCGACATGGTGCGGGGGGGTGATCAGGGGCTGCGGACATGGTGCAGGTGGTGGTCATTGGCTGCCGACATGGTGCAGGTGGGGGTCTGGTCAGAGGCAACGGACATGGTGCAGGGGGTGGTCAGAGGCTGCGGACATGGTGCAGGTGGTGGTCTGGTCAGAGGCTGCAGACATGGTGCAGGGGCGGTAAGAGGCTGTGGACATGGTGCAGGTGGTGGTCTGGCCAGAGGCTATGGACATGGTCCAGGTGGTGGTCTGGTCAGAGGCTGCGGACATGGTGCAGGGGGTAGTTAGAGGCTGTGGAGTCGCAGGTGGTGCCATTACGTCAATGCGCATGTGCCCACTCTGCCGAGCATGTACGAGCTTTCCTGAGCCAGGCAGGCTTCAGGAATGGCGCATGCACAGATGCATTGTCTGCCTGCAGGCATACTGTTTTCTGGGCGCCGCTGCAGAAAAATTTTGCCTTGACAAAAGGGCACTTTGGGCATCAAGGGGCAGGTGCTCAAGCACCCTCTGCACCCCCCCCCCCCTCCTGCACGTGCCTGCTAGTTAGACATGAATGATGATGCCCTTTTACACAGGCCTAGTGTCTTTGAACTCAAGCTGTGGAGCTGATTTATGAAAACTGCAGCAAAAGTGTAGCTACTCCGCACAATTAACCATATGGCTTTATTGGTCATTGACTGGAACAAATTGGCACTGAATGTGATTGGTTATTATAGGTAAATCGTAAGTTTCTGCACCTATTTTTACAGACCCCTTTTTTGTAACCAGATTATATAGACTTAGCGGTATGTGTGAATGGCAAAATCTGTTAAAAACACCCTGTTGCCAAACCATTTATTCCAACGAAAATCTCCCCAGAAGTTACATGTGCATATAGGTATTTTATGCATGTTATTTATCTATAAAAGCCTCCCTTGGGTAGACTTCCAATATCCTCAAGACTGCTAAAGGGTGCTGCCATCTTGGTGATGTCAGCAGACCCAGACCTCTCACTTATGCAATACTCTATATTACCCCCTTGCGCCTCCCCCAGAAGCTACACAAAAGGTTATGTAGTGAGGTGAAAGGAAGGAAGACAAAACCAGAGAAAATTCCCAGCTCAACTCACTATCAGTCTGCTTACTAACTGATTACCGAGTAGTAAGCAGACTGGTTGGTGAGTTGAGCTGGGAATTTTCTCTGGTTTTGTCTTTTAAGCGTTGCCCTTCCATGTGTTCCTTGCTGTGAAGGCCAGTTATAGGTAGGGGCAGTGGCCATTTGTTTGTTACTGGTGTAAATTTGGTGAGGGAACACACTGGGTACCTTTGCTGCCATTCTGTTATGTGCTGGGTGTCCAATGTGCCCCTGTGCCTTTAAGGGGGTTTGGGCTACCTCCAGGCCCACCTGCCCCTTATCTATCCATTAGAATGCATGTGCTCCCAATGTGGAGACTCTCATAAGTTTACAAGAGTTAGGACTGCAGAGTTAGTTACTTACAGGGTGCCATGAAGGGGCCTTGTAGCTTATGCATGCATTTGCAAATGTGTGCTTAGTGCTAACTAAACCCCTGTTTTTAACACATACTGTTGGACAAGTTAATTTGGTTGGTAAACTGCTGGATGGTAAGTTGAGCTGGGAATTTTCTCTGGTTTTGTCTTTCATGGGTTGACCTTCCATGTGATCCTTGCTGCGATGGCCAGTCATATTTGGGGGCAGGCAGGGGCCATTTGTTTGTTACAGGTGAAGGGAGGGACAGAGATCATGGGCCAACACAGACAATAGTTAACCACGCAGAGAAAAGGATAAGGCTATGATGGGCAAAGGATGGAGGGGGCTGTGCTCTGAAATATGTTCTCTTTAAAGACTAGGCTGTGAAATTTAAACTTCTGTCCCAATGTTCAGAACCAATGATAACAGTACTTAGTGTGCAGACTGGGGATGAGCTGGGTTCAGATCCGAACCCTGTTTGCTGGAACCCGGGGGAAGCTATCACACGATCCCTTCCCTGCCAGCCTTATTAACGTATCAAAGAGGTGGGGATGCTTGTCACATCATTAACCTTATTTGGCAATGCCATATTTTTAAGGTAACTGCCAAGACGTGTGGAGTGATTCTTTTTATCAGCTCTGACAACGATCAAGTCATTATAGGAGAGGTAGAATCTCCTACTTAACACTTATGTCAAACAAAAAATCTGAATCTACAGAGCAGTCGAAAATAAGGATCTGCCATAAAGGTCTCAATGTTTTCTCCTTTACATCCAGAGTTTTTCCTTATTTATTCCTGTCAATCAAACTTCAATTTCCTGCATACATTAGCCTGAGGCTAATCTACACAGTGGCAGACTGTGATTACTTCACACAGCGGTTGCCATCCTAATTATTATTCTCCACCTCGCTCTATTTCCCTCTAAGATCCCAGAATACAACCACCATTCTGGCTACTATAGGGAGCAACTTACATCCATCAAACACCTTGAAAAAAGTCATTATGATTTTTTGTTCTTTAGTTTTCCCCAGCGTTTATGTCTAGACTTCTTTATATTATTATTTTTTTTTTTACTGACAAAAGTTGACCTGACTGCTTTAAAAAAAAAAAAATGTTAACAGGTGTGAAGTGGAGGCATCTATAGGTGCCTTTTATAGACCTAATGCAGCTTGCTCTGGTAATGATGGAGTATTCCTCTCCAAACCAACCTCCCACAAATTCCTACTGGACAGTGCAACAGCCCAACATAGTAATGAGTCAACAGTAATATATGGGGTGAGAGTACAAAAACAGCTGGTGTATATGCCTCGTACAGAAACCTTGGTAGCTCACAACCTCAGGAAGGCTGCTAGCGCAGCTGGGAAGTTGGCACAGGAGAGGTGTGTGCAGCAGCGGAGCATTATTTTAGTGTAAAGGGGTTTTTTAATTAAATATTATGTATATGCAATACGTTTTTTTATAGAACAGGGAAGAGTTCAACCTCCTTGTTATTTATTTATTTTTTTATGTCTGTGTCCCATTGCTTCTGCAGATTCTTCCTCTAGCTCAGGTCCATACTGAGGTATGGGCCCACAGCTGCAGAGCTGGAGAATATATCAATGGACTAAAAGTGTAGTGACATCACTGCACTTGTGCTTCGTTGTGAACTACAGTCCCTATGCAGTCCCTATGCAGTGGTGGCAGCTGGGGCTTGTAGTTTTTTTTTTTTTTTTTTTCACAGGTTCCTTGATACCAAGCCAAGGTCAGGTAAACCAAGACAAATTGCAGCCACAACTGCCAGAAGCAAAACCCACAGGTAACCTCAGGCGAAATACAGGCTCCTTTTGAAAAAGATAGTGTAATTGTTTCAAGGAGCACAATATGATACTTGTACAAAAATGGTCAAATTGCCAGAAAGAAGCCTTTACTGCACTAATGCCACAAAAAATCCCAGTTGCAATATGCCCCAAAGCACCTTTACACGCCTCAAAGCTTCTGGCACACTGTAATCTGCAGTGACGAGACCAAATTAGAGCTTTAAGTGATATTAAACAAACATGTCTATACCTATATTAAGTGAATGGTGCTGCGCTGCTTGCAATTAAAATGAGAAAAGCCCACGTGCCAACTTAATTATATAGACCGGGTAACCTTTGCATTAATAAAACAAAAGAGGTTATGTAAATAAGGTGATTACTTTTCCTAGTATAAAAACTGTTGCTCTGCTAATGAAGTGAATCAACTGGATATAATATATACCATAAGTTCAATAATAAATAAAGTAAATGTACAAACTCTGCAATAATAACTGTGTAAACACAACAATAAACTGTGCAAAACGAAGCAATAAATAAGACGTGCAAACTCATGCCAATTTCATATATCCACACATGAATAAAATATTCACAAATGCAACAGTATATGTGTTTTCATTTAGGCATGACAATTGATGGGGCCCAATATCCTTATATTAAAGTTTATGTGAATCCAAAGTCTCTTTCTTTCTCTCCTGTCACCTTAATGTTTCTTTTAGTATTAATTGTGACTGTAAATCTGCCACTTCTATGCTCATAGGACTCTCACCTCCTTAATGCTTGTATTAAAACATGTCTAATAAATTCTCCAAAATGTGCTACTCTTCCTCTGTCTATCTCCACTAGGGGCCCTCCACGGGTAATCCTGGTTATTTGCTCTGACTGGTAGGTGATTTCTCCTTTAAAGCCTTCTTTTTGCCTCTGCTGGTTATTCTCACTCAAAATATAGGGGAATGCAAAGAAATCCTCCCGTAGTGTAGTATTTAAAAGCAGTGTATTTATTAACACGCTACAGAATCACACTTACAATGTAAACACTTGTATTTTGCATAAAAATGACCATGAGTACCGGGTAATGCTTCCGCGAAACTTCTGGTTTCCCGTCTGCCTACGTGTTACATCAACGACACGTGACTTCATCAGGATGTTGCGGCGGCCATGCTCTATACATAGCTGCTCTGTGCAATGCTTTTGCACAGAGCAGCCCTGATCCTCTTTTCCTAGGGTCCCCCGCTGGCGCTCCAGGCCCCTCCTCAGTGATGGGTGTCCCCTATGGAAAGCTGCTTTTGACACAGACAGTGAATGCATTAAGGTGATAAACCTTAAAAGAGAAGTATGGAAATTATTTTTATTTTAGAATCATACTTTCCTAAGGGGATGCAGCATCAGTCAGACGCTGCATCTGTCCCCCACTTGCTCTAAGGATGAGAACCAAGCGATTAAACACCACTGATTGCCTCGGTTCTCACAACTTTCTAAGCAGAGAGCTGGAAGCTGTCTGCCATGCCCCTCCAGCACTGTGTAAAAAGGCTGTTTGATCCTGTCTTCTCTGACCCTCCTCTTCTTCTTCTGTCCCCAATCCATCTCCTGATAGTACATAGCCTTGGGGGCACTCTGCACATGCTCAGTTTGGTGTGTACAGTTAAATATATATATATATATATATATATATATATATATATATATATATATATATTTTTTTTTTTTTCTTTTGGGTGGAGTGTACATGTGATCAGCACAGGGCCAATCAGCACTGTTCAGAGAGGGCCAGGGGTCATGCAGCCTCATAGGACAGTCAGAGAAGAATGAAAACTCCTCCTCCTACAAGCTTTAATCAGTGCTCAGCCAGACAGGCTGCTATATACTGCTGATGAGAAAAGGTATTTAGCTGTTTATATTTTAAAAAATTGAATTTTTATGTTCTGTGTGCTGTGGGAGACCAGATACAGTGAATGCAGGTCCTGGGTTTAGGAACACTTTAACCGGTTGCCGACTGCGCACAGTATATTTACTGCGGCAGTCAGCCCCGGCCAGGCAGAGTGATGTAGATCTACGTCACTCGCCTGTCACTGAGTCTTGAGCCAATAGCGGGCGAGCGCTCGCCCGCTGAGGCGTGCGCCCGCCTCGGCTCGTTTACGGAGGAGTGCGGGCGTGTGACCGGCGGACCCGATGTCCGCCGGTCACACTACGATCATCGGTAGAGCGGGAGAAAGGCAGAGCGGCTTATGTAAACAAGCCGCCTGTCATTCTCCCCTGTGTAAAAATGGAGATCAGACGGTTCTACTGTGTAGAACCGTTGATCTCTGTTTTTACACTAGTAGCCATGTCCCACTACAGTTAGAATCACGCCCCTAGGACACACTTAACCCCTCCCTGTCCAATACAGTTAACCCCTTCCCTGCCAGTGTAATTTTTACAGTAACAGTGCATATGTATAGCACTGATTACTGCAGTAATGTCACTGGTACCCCCAAAAGTGTCACAAATGTCAGTCAAGGGTCCGATCTGTCCGCCGCAATGTCGCAGTACCGCAAAAAAATCGCAGATCGCCGCCATTACTCGTAAAAAAAAAAAACACCAAAAATGACAAAAATCTTTCCCTTTGTTAGTAAACGCGATAACTTTTGCGCAAACCAATCAAAATACGCTTTTTGCAATTTTTTTTACCAAACATATGTAGCATAAAACAAATTGGCCGAAAATGTTAAAAAATTTTGATTTTTTACATTTTTTTGGGGGGAATTTCATATTAAAAAAAATGAAAAATATTGTTATTTTTTGCAAAATTGACGCTCTTTTTTTGTTTATAGCGCATGATCAAAAAATCGCACAGGTGATCAAATACCACCAAAAGAAAGCTCTGTTTGTGGGAAAAAAAGGACGTGAAATTTGTTTAGGTACAGCGTAGCACGACCGCGCAATTGTCCGTTAAAGTCACGCAGTAAAAAATCGCAAAAAACCACCTGGTCAGGAAGGGGGTAAAATCTTCCGGGGCTTAAGTGGTTAAGAAACCCCTGTTATAAAGCATTATCCTGTGTTTCCAATTCATTAGACTGCTAATCACGGAGAATGGTTGGCCTTTTTTTTGCATTGTGCGATTTATAAGGAGAGATTCTGATACTCACATTTTGCCTCTTTGCAAGTTTATCTATTCAGTCTTTGGACATCATGCAACTGGGAATCCAGGCAATCACGATTCATGAATTGTACATTTCTGCAGATTCAACAGATGCATGCATGCAGATATTCAGGTAAAATAAACCAAAAGTGATTTGCCATTTTTTTTATGAACTGAATTTCTGATCACTAGTAGTAAAGGGGTTCAAATATTTATTTTTCTATAAAAAAATTATTCCTACCGTGTGGATGCTAAAGTAAAAAATTCAGGACCTTCGCATCTCAGGATAAAACGCCATATTCAATAGTCATCAACAGAGAAACCACATATTGCTACAATATAAAGAATTGTGCAACCTGAAACTGACCGAAAGGGTCTTTCAGACGCTCCGCACTGATGTAGCGTAACATAGCAACAAAGACAGAAGGGACGTTTCAACCTCTCTGTAGATTCTCCCTAGAGACCCTGCAGAAGAACAAACCATTATCCACAAAGTAAATATCCCTAGGAAGAAAATGCAATAATGCCAGACAAGTTCTTTTAAGATTAACTCCCCAAAATATCGAAATGCCTTTTGTAATTTATCTGCTTTGTAACATGAACTAGACTCTCACTATGCACTGAACTGCACATAATGCTAAATCTTATGTACCATATTTATTTATATATTATATTATAGTATATATACAGTAGATCATATCAAAGAGCAGTACTGAGCATAAAGACCAACCACATGCCATCTTTCATTCCTGTGACTACCATAAACTGCTAAGAGTTGTGGACTTGCTGTATGTTTTTTGCACATGATTAAAAACTACGACTACTACACTATTAAAGGTGAGCTATTGTCAGATAGATCATTAAGGGCCCATTTACATCTCAGCGTTTTGTAGCCTGACGCTCGAAGCTCCAAAATGCTGGAGGAGAAAAAAATCAATTATTCTCTATAGAGATGGCTCACATCTCCATTCCAAGTCACCTGAAGCAAAATGCCTGAAGCTCCAAAAAGTTCTGGAGCTTCTTTTGTAGCTCGGGCAGATTTGAGCGTTTTGGCGTGTTTTTATTCCCATAGAAATAAATGGAAACGCACCATTCGCAAGTTTTGTCACGCGTATTTGCGTGATTTTCTGCTCAAATGAAAACATTTTAAAAATAAAATAGTAATAATATATGAAAAAATAAATGTAAAATATATACAGAAATAACAAAATCATCATAAATATTAAATACATTTTAAAAAATAATAATATGTAATAATAGACAAATATTATTAACCCCTAACCATAAAAAAATATAGATAAATTATTATTATTATTTTTATTAATTAATAATAATAAAAAATAATAATACATAAACACCCAACCCCACAAAAAATAAATAAATTACTATTACTATAATAATAATAATAATTTATTTATTTGTTTTGTGTTAGGGTTAGGGTGTTTAGCTATTTATTATTATTATTTTATTTTATTTTTTTAAGGGTTTAAGTTAGGGGTTAATTATTTATTTATTATTACTTAGTACTCATTTATTGAATGTATATATTATTAATTATTTGTAAATTATTTTTATTTCTGTCTTTATTTTACATTTAATCATTTATTATTATTAGTAGTAGTAGTAGTAGTAGTTACATATAGTTACATAGTTAGTCAGGTTGAAAAAAGACACAAGTCCACCCGGTTCAAACATAAAAAAAGAAAACAGTATTAAAAACCCTACCATACAATCCCATATACACAATCCTATACCCGCTGTTGATCAAGTAGTAGTAGTAGTAGTAGTAGTGGTAGTATTATTAACACCCTAACAAAAAAAAAAAATATATATATTAAATAATATATAACCCTAACCCCTAATCCTAACCCTAATCTAACCTTACCTCTAACTTATTACCCTAACGAACAAAAAAATAATAATACATGAATAATAATAATACAAAAGAAATAAAAGCTAATGGAAAAGCTAAAAAAGCTGAAATGCCTAGCAACAAATGATGCAACAGATGATAGTTTTCTCTATTGGCTAATAAAAAATGCCAAAGCTCAAAAATGCTGTTCAAAAACACACAAGTCACGGATAAAAACGCGCCAAAATTACGTGAAAAAACGCTCAAAGGCGCTACACTGAGGTGTGAATGCAGCCTAAATGCATGCATTCTAAGTAATGTGTAAGTCCTCATTCACACAGCCAAACCAGCCATAGTGTGCTAAGTAACTTGCAGAAAAATGGGGCCAGGAGTCCAAGTGGATACAAAAACTTGCAGCTTGCTGTAAGCAATGAGAGCTAAGGGCCTGATCTAGGGGGTGCCAGGGTAAGCGTTATCCCCCCCCCCCCCCTTTTTGTTTTTAAAACAAAAGGTATAAAAATATATCCAGTCATATGGTATAAAACATATTTTATATACGGCGCCACCGATTACTTCGGGTTTCAGGTTTCTATATGCTGAAATTTGTTTTATACCAGTGTTTCTTAACCTTCTTTCAGTCAAGCCACCCTTTAAAATTATGGACAGTCTCAAGGCATCACATTCTAAAATGTAAAAAACAATTCTAATAATTTTATATAATGTAGCAATATCTACACATGTAGGACACCCAGCGTTAGAGGTGATTTTTTTTCCAAAGCAAATACATTTTTGCACACTGGTACTGACTAGTATTCCTATGTTTCTCTTCTTCCCCATTTTCTCTCCATCAGTCAGCTAATGTGACCCCAGTGCTGAGGGAGAGAGGCAGAGGAGGGTCAAACAAGGATGCTGTGGAGGTGAAAGGAATCCTCCTTATCAACTGATGACCTCATTGGTTGTTTGGTTGCCAGTGTCTAGAAGGTTGTAATGGTGCAAAATGAAAACCTGTGGCTTTGTGTAACTAAAAGGCATGCTTCATTCACCTGCTGGCTTGTATACAAGTTCTGATACATTTTTAGGAATTTTGCCAAGGCACCCCTGAAGAAACCTCAAGGCACCCTAGGGTGTCTGGGCACCCTGGTTGAAAAGGGCTGTTTTCTACCATGTGAGTGGATATATGTTTTAAAAAATAAAACGGAATTACGCTATATTCTCCTTTTCTGCCATTTACTATTACCATATACGAGTATACCTTTGATGACATCCAAAGACCCACACAGAAGGACTACATAGCCCAGCAATCTGAGATAATCACACAGGCGGGAATGACTCCTGTCATGGGGGTCCATAGTGGCTGGTGAGTGAGAGGGCACACATGAGAGGAACATGGACTGCACTAAATATATGTTTACAGCACTTGGCACTTTATTTGCACGATGGAAGCTTAATCACCTATACCAGAAGATTGAAATATATATGGACATTTATGTGGACTTTTAATGTACAATATATATGAGTTTGATAATAGTGGTTAAGCATTTGATGTATTACTTTTTATATGAGTTTAACACTAAGTTTGTAAATTGGGTAGCGCCCTTTACACACAAGTTTATAATTTAAAGGCACATTCACCTTTTAAGAGCAGCAACCTCATTTACACTATACAATTTTGAAATATTTGCACATGCATCCTAATCGCAGGAATTGGTGCATCACCATATGCACATATATTTATTAAACTCATATTGAGTAGATCAACACTGTTGGGGTCTAGCAAAGGGGGGAGACTGCCACATGTAGCCACCCACCCTTGAAGACAACGGTGTGCTTAAAGTGTTAGTCCACCCTAAAACTAAAATCGCTACATCTATAGACCTCCACAATCTAACACTAACCTATCTAGCCCTGTAATGAAGAAATCAGTATACATACCTTTTTTGAAGCCGATGCGATCTGGTCTCCAGCGGCGAAAACTCTGCAGAGGACAAAGCTCTGCAGAGGACACAGCTGTAAAATGAATGGGAAGTAACGTCACCCATAGACTTACTATGGGGCATCCGTTGTCTGATGCATCATCTGCACCCGCCTCCACAGCAAAGCCGTGGCTGACAGCTCAGCGTCGGATCGGGTCAGATTGACTTCAAAAGAGGTAAGTATACAGATTTTTTCTTTACAGGGCTAGATAGTGTTAGATCGTGGAGGTCTAAAGATGCAGGGATTTTAGTGTTAGGGTGGACTTCTACTTTAGGTCTTCAGTCCTTCCCTGAGAGTCAGCCAGGTGGGCTGGTGAAGAGTTAGCCATGTGGGCTGGTAATGAGTCAGACGGGTGGGCTGGTAATGAGTCAACTGAGTGGGCTGGTAATGAGTTAGCCGGGTGGGCTGGTAATGAGTCAGCCGGGTGGGCTGGTAATGAGTCAGCTGGGTGGGCTGGTAATGAGTCAGCCGGGTGGGCTGGTGAAGAGTCAGCCCAGTGTGCTGGTGAAGAATCAGCCGGGTGGGCTGGTGAAGAATCAACCGGGTGGGCTGGTGAAGAGGCAGCCGAGTGGGCTGGTGAAGAGTCAGCAGGGTGGGCTGGTGAAGAGTCAGCCAGGTGGGCTGGTGAAGAGTCGGCCGGGTGGGCTGGTGAAGGGTCAGCCGACTGGGCTGGTGAAGAGTCAGCCGGGTATGCTAGTGAAGAGTCGGCCGGGTGGGCTGGTGAAGAGTCAGCCAACTGGGCTGGTGAAGATGGCGGTATTCCACATCCAGGGGGGACACACTTTTCTTCTGGAGTGAGCACTTGGTTACATCTACCCCTGCCACAGCCTTTCACAGGTACATGTTACATACCGGATTCTCCACACTGATGGACCCGTGTACCTATTGAGCCTTTATATCACTGGCGCCATTATACTTATTGGCTACATGGAGACACTTGTTGGTTCTCCCAGAGATACAGATAATTATTCCTGACCCAATGGGCGTATCCTGGCAGTGCACTTCAGAGTGAGAAGACCCCCTCGTCACACTATATATCTATTCTAAGGTCAAATTTTACCTCCATTACTTTTCATCATAATTTGATTTTTACTCAAAAACATATATACCAGTAGCTCCAGAGGAAGATTGCTATGTAAGCGAAACATGTAGGGCAATCTGGCTACATGCAACGTCTACTTACCAACTTTCATACAATGTTACTCAGGGAAGATCAAAACAACTACCTTGTCATCGTCCGTGAGACTCATTAGATGTGATGTATCAATTTGTCATTTGACTTTGAAATGTGATATGTATCTCTATCTTGTACCATATGTGTGACTAATCTATATATGTCTACTAAGGCCACATGCTTTTGATATTTCTATTTTTGTTTGATTTTAATCATTGATCAATAAAGTATACATTTTTATTACAAGTGCCTATAAAGTCCAAAATCCTTTTTCTCTAACTTCCCTGGGCTGGTGAAGAGTCAGCTGGGTGGGCTGGTGAAGAGTCGGCCGGGTGGGCTGGTGAAGAGTCGGCCGGGTGGGCTGGTGAAGAGTCGGCCGGGTGGGCTGGTGAAGAGTCGGCCGGGTGAAGTCTGAGCAAGAGAAAGGTCAAGAATGTGTAGGAGGAAAATGAAGAGGAGTCTGAATATAAATGTATATAGGAAGTTGTCCCTGAAGTGCTGAAGCATCGGCCGGGTGGGCTGGTGAAGAGTCGGCCGGGTGGGCTGGTGAAGAGTTGGCCGGGTGGGCTGGTGAAGAGTCGGCCGGGTGGGCTGGTGAAGAGTCGGCCGGGTGGGCTGGTGAAGAGTCGGCCGGGTGAAGTCTGAGCAAGAGAAAGGTCAAGAATGTGTAGGAGGAAAATGAAGAGGAGTCTGAATATAAATGTATATAGGAAGTTGTCCCTGAAGTGCTGAAGCATCCCAAAGCCTCCCATCCCTATTCAAGTTAGTAACTTTTGCTTATTCAGTGTGCCTGTGAAGATCCGGACCTGGCTGTGCAGGAGTGAGGGATCCCTTTAATTTGCAGCTCCTATGTGGGGTGT
Organism: Pelophylax lessonae; assembly: GCF_965119305.1. Taxonomy (NCBI): domain Eukaryota; kingdom Metazoa; phylum Chordata; class Amphibia; order Anura; family Ranidae; genus Pelophylax; species Pelophylax lessonae. Next base: position 178,042,172 of record NC_138770.1, on the reverse strand, counting down.
GCTACATATGTGAATCACATTACCTGTGCAGCATGTACTGTATGTATACATCTCATACATGCATGTATACATCTCATCCAACCCAGACCATGCTGTTGTCACTTAAGGCCCGTACACATGATTAGAAAACCGGAAGTAAAATTTTGTCCTACGAATGATCTGCCGATTTTTGGATCATTAGTATGATGCTTTTGACAGCCAATTACGAATTTTCGTATGACAAAAGCGAAGGTGCATGCTATAAACCTTTTATTGTATGTGAACACAACGTCAAATTTTTGTTTGATTAGTACAGTTTTCGTCTGAAAAAAATCGTAAGAGCAAGACTACACATGCTCAGAAACAAAAGAATACATACAAAACAATTCAACACATTACATTACTTCTGATGTTGAATTCTGTCATACGGGAATTTTTGTATGAAAATAACGGACAAAATGTGACCGATAATCTGATCGTGTATACGAGGCATTACCCTCTGCCCTACCAGTGAAAAAATCCATCACACTCACACAGCTCAGACCCCTTGCTGCTAGCTTGCACTCTGTGACCTGTCAGTATGAAAATTCATCACAATCACAAAGCTCAGCCTTCCTGCTACTGACAGAGACAAAAATCAATCTCAGTCTGACACAGATTAACCACCTTGCTGCTTCCTATCGTGCACATTTCTAGAACACTGCACTGTTTTTTTTTTTTGTTTTTTGTTTTTTTTTTGGGGGGGGGGGGGGGGTTTAGCTTGTAATCAGCAGTTTCAATTAAAATCACCTTTAATATTCAAGAAAGACTGGGATCCATAAAAAGTCCACAAAGGGCTAAACATTAAATGGTCCACAAAGGGCTACACATTAAACAGTACAAATATTTAGGGAAATACTGTGACTCAAATCCTAAGGAAGAAAAAACTGTACACTGAGTGGAAGGAACACTGGATGGCTGCAGGGCTAAGAAAATACTTCTTCCTGTCTACAGCAAGAATGCTAAATTGTTCCCAGAATGCTGGCTATACACATAACAATCTGATTGTTTCATGAAACAATGGTTTCAATATTCTGATCGAATCAAGCAATTATCATTCGATTTGTTGCTACCATATTCATTGATTATGACCCATTTAGCAGTATCCAATTGAAGATTGGGTAGATTGAAAACCCAGATCATTCTCATTCTGGCTGTGCAGTGTATACTATAATTGTGCGATTATAAAGCAAATGCTTTTATTTTTTGTCTACTTTTTCTGATACAATTTTGACATTTAAGCCACATTCACCCCTGCGAATGAGCCTGACATTGTTTACATGCAAGAACCCCAACTGGGGATCCTGGCGATTAGCTACAGAAGGCAGAAATCACCTGTGAGTGATTGGCCCTGGACGCAGATAGTCTAGGATTAATCACTTGTAGGTGATCGCTGTATGAGGGGCTTCCTCCCACAGCTGATTGTGGGGTACCCCCACTGGGGTTCCCACATGTAATTGGTGTCAGGCTCATTTACAGGTGTGATCCTGGGTTCACACAGCTGTGGTGTGAGACACCGCATGTAATTCGCACAGGAATCACAGCACCTTACTGTGCAAATTACATGCAGTGTCTCTGGGGCGCGATTTGAGCAATGGATTTGTAAATCGCACTGCATTCGCACCAGACTGGTGCAGGGCCCGTTTTTTGTCTGCACCAGAATTGGATGGAATGGATGTTCACACCCATGTAGGGTTGCCACCTCATCGCGCCCAAGGACGTCATATGACATCATGGACTTTGAGTGGGGCTATCTGAATGATGCGTGCAGCTGCAGGTTTTTTCAGATTGGAGGTAAAAATGAGCATGTCATCCGCAAAGAGGGCAGTGCGGATGTCATGGGTACCTATGGGAATACCGTGTAGGGGAGAGACTTGGGTCAGATATTGGGACAAATGCTCTATAGCCAAATTAAAAAGGAGGGGTGATAGGGGCATCCCTGTCTAGTTCCTTTATGTAATGGGAAGGACTCTGACAGGAAGGATGAAGTAAGAAGGGAGGCCCTAGGAGAGGAATACATGTTATGGAGGAAGAGGATGAAGTTCCCTGAAAAGCCCAATTTTGCAAGGACCAGGAAAAGCCACTCTAAGTTGATATTATCGAATGCCTTTTCCACATCTAAAGTGATAATGGCAAGATCTTCTAAGGGGTGAGTCTGAGCGTATGACAAAGCTAAAAGTACCTTCCTAATATTAGAGGTAGCCGAGCGACCCTTGACAAAGCCAGACTGGGCATCTGAAATAAGTGTAGGGAGCATTTCCAAAAGTCGCAGGGATATGATCTTAGACAATATTTTACTGTAGACATTCAGTAATGAAATGGGGCGATAAGAGCCTGGCAATGTAGTATCTTTGCCCTTTTTACCAATTAATTTGATGTAAGCCAATTCCCCATTAGGTAACCTCCCATCTTTTTCCCACATACAAGTGTAAACAGAGGATAACAGAGGCAGAATGTCGAGAGGCATAATTTTGTAAAAATCCATAGAAAGGCCATCCGGTCCCGGGGCCTTGTTGGGAGAGGATGATTTAACTACTTATTCAATTTCGGCTTGTGTGATGGGGGCATTTAACATATCCAAAGAGGATTGGGGTATAGAGGTGAGATTAAGTTTGTCAAGGAACAACTTGGCTAAAGAGGTGTCAATGGAATCTTTAGTATATAATTAGGTGTAAAAATCTTTAAGGATAAAGGCAATGTCAGTTTGGGAGGAGATGAGATTGCCCCTGGAGTCCCGTAGAGCAGTAATATGCGTTTGACTATAAGGACCTCTGGTCAACCTGGCGAGTAACTTCCCTGCCTTATTGCCATGCTTATGGAAGAGAAGGTCGGATCTCGCCTTCCTAGTTTGTTCTTGGTGTTCGGTCCATAGGTCAAAATCTCTTTTGGCTTCCTGCCAGGGTTTTTGGGTCTCGGGGTGCTTTGTAGAGTCAGTGCAGTTTGGGCTTGTCGAAGTCATAGACATGCCTGTCGAAATTTGGTTAAGTTTTTCTTAAATTTAGAAGCATATGCTATAATTTTACCTCTAAGAAAGGCTTTTCCGGTCTCCCAAAGTAAATTCGGATCTATATCGGGAGTATGATTTAATCTGACGAACTCAGACCACGCCTCCTGAAGCATCTTTTGGAAGTCTTTATTTTTGGCTAAAAAGGTGGGAAACCTCCACAGTTTAGGTGTGTCTAGCGGGGGGCCATTTGAGATCTCAATAGAAATGAGGGCATGGTCTGAAATGGGCAGCTCATAATTGGTTGATTTGGGGATAAAGGGGAGGAGGTAAGGGGTGCAGTAATCCAGTCTCGCCCATGAGTCATGAGGATTCGAGTTAAAAGAAAATTCCCTGTTAAGGGAATGCAAAGTCTCCAAATGTCAATCATGTGAGCTGCGTCCATAGTGATGGAGAGGTGGGATTCAGAAATAGAAGAATTTCCCCTGGAGGTGGGAGGGGAGTGAGACTCTGAGGAGTATTTCCTGTCTTCCACTGAGGACATCACCAAGTTAAAGTCACCTCCCACCACCATGGGGGAGTGCAGTGGATCCAGCATCCATCGAGAAAGAGTGGAGAAAAACTGCCCGTCTTGGGGGGTAGGGGCATAAACATTAAGTATGTGAAGAGTGCCCGAAGAGAGTTTTAAGGTAATGGACACCAGTCTACCAGTGTCGTCTGAGGATTTGGCCAAAATAGTAAATGAAAGCCGTTTATGGAGTTGTATGAGAACTCCGGCTTTCCTACCTACCGCAGGGGAGCCTAAGACCTTACCTACCCACAGCTTCCGCATTCTATGGAAATCCCCCTCCGGCAAATGAGCCTCCTGAAGAAGGGCTACATCTGTCTTAATGCGTTTGAGATGTCGAAGTATGCACATGCGCTTGCTAGGTGAAAGGAGGCACTTTACATTCCATGATACCAAGTTAATCATCTTGCCGGAGGAGGGTAACCATCGGTTAGTAAGGAGACATGTGGGAGAGATAAACAAAGAAGATTGTACAGAGTCAGGTGGGGGGTGGGAGGGGTAAAGGGTATGACCTGCATGGCGGATAAGAAGGCGTATGATATAAGTTGAGAAGGCACAGTATCTAGAGATAGGAGCCCATAATAGGCCAGGTTGGAGCATACAAAACTTAAACAACAATAATACAAATAAAAATAAAACAACATGTCATCTGATGCCCCCTACACACGTGCAGATCGTCGGCCGAACGATCGGCCGTCTTTTGTCCCCGGGCTGTCGTGTCTGTTGAAAAGTGCAAAAGACTGCACAAGAATTTTGTCCGCCGACTACAGCCGACTGCAGAAGTGATGTCATGTGATGGTTAACTTTCCCTGTGTTTTTTCTTTTCTGAGCATGCCCAGTCTTGTAAATCTGCTGTCTGTCGGCCGAATTCTGTATTGACTGGCGAACAATCGGCCGCTCTAGTGTCGGCATACAAAAATTTTAATGCTTGCACGACAGATTCTTTTCGGCCGAAAGTGCGCTGTCGGCTGTCGGAAGCATCATACTAACAAGCCGAACATCGGCCGATCGGTCGTCGGCCGAATCTTTTCGGCCGACAATCTGCACGTGTGTACGAGGCATAAGACTTCACTTTTTTCCATTTGGTGTTGAGTGAGCCATAGGTCCCAGAGACCTCCACAGGCTGGATTGGAAGCCTATGATTATAAAAGTGCAAGCTTCATCCCAGGTGTGTTTGATAAAAAGTTATTCAGTTCTGTCCACAATAGAGAGGACCGAAGGCAATTTGAATGAGCCGGTTGGTGGAGTTACGGCTTAAAGGAAGGAATGAAAGAGCCAAACCGCCCCTTTTTGTTGGAATCTTTACGGGGGCTGTTCTGCAATTTACGGGAAAGAGAGGGTCTTCTAGCTGGGGGAGTTTCTCCTTGTAGCGGGATATGAGCGGTGAGATAGTGCTCTGCTTCCAGGGGGGTATGTGGAGATTTTTAAGTACTGAAGTTTGAAGCCATTCCACGAGTGTGGGCAATTTTAAAGCGTGACATATTAGGTATCTATTTACTCAGTGTAACATCATTCACATTATACAAAAAAATTGGACTAATTTCAGTGTTTTGTTTTTATTTTATTTATGAAGCAAGCTGCTTGCTGTGGGGGCACTCAACAGGAGCAGGTAAGTATAACATGTTTGTTTGTTTTTTTATAGTGGAAAAAAATGAAACTTTACTATCACTTTTGTAGCACCCTCCTAGGTAGGTGCTAGTGAGAAAGTATAATTTTGAGCTCTGTCTGCTTACCAGAAGAGCTGCAGGTAAATCTATATTGTTCTCTGCCTACCAGAGAGAAGGATCTGTTAGTGAGGTCTGCTCATTGTGCTCAGAATGCAACTTATTCTCTCCAGAGAATGATTCACACTGATCCAATAGGGAGGCATGTTGGACAGTGGTAGGAAAGCTGACAAATGGGTGCATGGGCTTTCGATACAGTCCTGATGATTGACAGAGGGAAAGTGCCTTGGTGCATGTTGGGATACTGTATAAAAGCCAGGAGCACATGTGCTCGGGGTCTTTCGTCTGAATAGTGTAGTCCTGGAGGGAAGGGGTGGCTGCCTCCTCCTCTGTAGAGGTGCCATGCGGCCTCGGGGGGTCTTCCTGAGGGCCTGGAGTAACAGTGAGGAAAGGGCCAGTGCTAGAGTATCTTGCTGCATTCTACATTTTTACATAATTCTACATTTTTAAAAAAGTAAAAAATATTAAAACATCTAAGCAAGAAACTGCTAAATTTCCTTTAATGTGCAAAAATAAGTGCCATAAGATGCCAAAGAGACAGCCCAATGCAGCAAACAGAAGAGACATCCACATATGGCAAAGAGACAGCCAAATCCAGCAAAGAGACATCTCCATCCAGCAAAAAGACATTCCAATCCAGCAAAAAGAAAGCCAAATCCAGCAAAGAGACATCCCTATATAGCACAGAGACATTTCAATCCAGCAACATACAAAACAAGTGTGCAGCAGTCAGGGTGAGCCCTGTGTTCACATCAGAGTCCCCCCATACCTATACATCAGGGCTTCAAGAGCCCTGCCTTACCTCAGAGTCCCCAGTGTTGCTCCTTACATCAAAGTACCCAGTGTTTTCCCCTACATAAGAGCCCTCAGTGTTCCCCCTTACATAGTTACATAGTTACATAGTTAGTGAGGCTGAAAAAAGACACAAGTCCATCCAGTTCAACCTATGATGTGTGTGTGTGTTTGCTTTTAACCGTACATTGTATACCCCTGTATGTTGTGGTCTTTAAGGTGTCCATCCAATAGTTTTTTGAAACTATCAATGCTCCCCGCTGATACGACTGCTTGCGGAAGAGAATTCCACATCCTTACCGCTCTTACAGTGAAGAACCCCTTACGCACTTTAAGGTTAAACCGCCTTTCCTCAAGTTTTAGTGAGTGGCCACGTGTCTTATTGTATCTCCTTTCTCTGAATAGTTTGTTCCTTATGCTCGGGTCGCCAGTACAGTATTTGTACATTGAGATCATATCCCCCCTCAATCGTCTCTTCTCCAGAGAGAATAAGTTCAGTGCTTGTAGTCTTTCCTCATAGCTGATGTCCTCCATTCCTCTAATTATTTTTGTTGCCCTTCTCTGGACTTTCTCCAGTTCCAGCACATCCTTCCTGAGGACCGGTGCCCAGAACTGGACAGCATACTCCAGATGTGGCCGGACCAGAGTTTTGTAGAGTGGAAGAATAATCTCTTTATTTCTGGAGTGAATCCCCTTTTTTATACATCCCAGTATTCTGTTGGCTTTGCTTGCAGCGGCTTGGCATTGCATGCCACTTCCAAGCCTGTTGTCTACCAGTACCCCCAGGTCCCTTTCCATCCTAGACTCACCCAGAGGTTCCCCCCCTAGTGAGTAGCTTGCTTTCTGGTTTCTGGCCCCCAAGTGCATTACTTTACATTTTTCTACATTAAATCTCATCTGCCATGTAGTTGCCCACCCCGTTATTTTGTTCAGGTCTGCTTGCAAGATTTCCACATCCTGCATAGAAGATATTGGCATGCCTAATTTGGTATCATCTGCAAATACTGAGATTGTACTAGATATCCCCTCCTCTAGATCATTTATGAATAAATTAAACAGGATTGGTCCCAGGACAGAACCCTGGGGGACCCCACTTTCCACACCCGCCCAATCAGAGTACTCCCCATTAATCACCACCCTCTGGACTCTCCCCTGGAGCCAGTTCTCTATCCAGGTACTCACCTTATGATCCATACCTACCTTCCTTAGTTTGTACAGTAAGCGTTTGTGGGGAACGGTGTCAAAGGCCTTTGCAAAGTCCAGATACACCACATCCACAGGCTTACCTTTATCTAAGTGGCAGCTCACTTCATCGTAGAAGGTTAATAGATTGGTTTGGCATGAACGATTTTTCATGAATCCATGCTGATTACTACTTATAATACCGTTTTCATTACTAAAGTCTTGTATGTGGTCCCTTATCATCCCCTCCAAAATTTTGCAGACTACTGATGTTAGGCTGACCGGCCTATAGTTACCCGGGATATATCTCGGCCCCTTTTTAAATATTGGTACCACGTTGGCTTTTTTCCAATCAGCTGGCACCATACCTGTCTGTAAACTATCCTTAAAGATCAAGAATAATGGTCTGGCAATCACCTGGCTGAGCTCATTAAGAACCCTTGGGTGCAAGCCATCCGGTCCCGGGGATTTATTTATGTTAAGTTTCTCTAGTTTAGCTCTAAGTCTATCCTCTGTTAGCCATGGCGGCACTTCCTGAGGTGTATTATTTAGTTCGGCCTTACAAGCGGGGTTCGTGTAGCCCCTCGATTCCTTTGTGAAGACTGAAGAAAAGAAATTATTTAACACTTCCGCCTTTTCTCTGTCCTCTGTGGCCATTTTTCCTTTATCATCTTTTATGGGGCCAATGTGTTCTGGCCTCGCTTTCTTACTGTTTATATACTTAAAGAACTTCTTGGGGTTCTTTTTACTCTCCTCCGCTATATGTCTCTCGTGTTCTATTTTAGCCGCCCTGATTTCATCTTTACATTTCTTATTACACTCTTTGTAGTGCTTAAATGCTGCCAATGACCCCTCAGTCTTGTATTTTTTTAAGGCCTTTTCTTTAGCTCTAATATACATTTTTATGTTGGAGTTTAGCCACCCAGGGTTTAGTTTTGCTCTTTTAAATTTATTTCCCTGTGGAATGCACTGGCCCACCCCCTTGTTAAGTATGCTCTTGAAGCACTCCCATTTTGCCTCCGTGTTCTTTGTTCCCAGGGTTCTATCCCAATTGATATTTTCTAGCAGCGAGCGCAGTTTAGGGAAATTGGCTCTTTTGAAATTCAGTGTCCTTATATTACCCTTGTGTTTCCTATTACTGTAATTAATACTGAAACCAATTGACCTATGGTCACTGTTCCCTAAGTTGTCCCGTATTTCTATATCCGTGAGCAGGTCTGTATTGTTGGTAATCAGTAGGTCAAGTACCGCATTGTTTCTTGTCGGTGCATTCACCATCTGACCCATGAAATTGTCCTGCAAAACATTTAGGAACTGTCGAGCCTTGGCTGAATGCGCGGTTCCTTCTGCCCAGTCTATATCAGGATAATTAAAGTCCCCCATTATAATGACATTTCCCATCCTTGCTGCCAATCCTATCTGTAACATGAGGTCCACCTCCCCCTCCTCCCTCTGGTTGGGGGGCCTATAGCATACGCCCAATATTACCTTCCCCACCGTGCCTTCCCTTTGAAGCTCTACCCATAGGGATTCTGCTTTGTCCATAGCTCCATTATTAATATCATCCCTCATATTTACCTGTATACTGTTCTTAATATACAGACATACCCCTCCCCCTTTTTTACCCTCTCTATCTCTGCGATAAAGGGAATACCCCTGAATGGTCGCCATCCAGTCATGAGAGCTGTCAAACCAAGTCTCAGTTATCCCCACAAAATCTAAGTCCTCCTCAAACATCAGCAGCTCCAGCTCTCCCATCTTGTTGGCCAGGCTTCTGGCATTGGTATATAAGCCTTGTAATTTTGATGTTTTTAGGCTGCTCTCTTGATTTTTCCCCGTACCCACCCTGGGTATAGGAGCTCCGAACACCCTACCGCTAATGCCCCCATTTCTGCCCTCTGAAACTTGCTTTCCACTGGCTAATTCTACATCTGTACCCTCCCCCCCATTCCCTAGTTTAAAAGCCCCTCTAACTTTTTGGCCATCCTCGCACCCAGTACGGCTGCACCCACCCCATTTAGGTGCAATCCGTCCCTACCAAAGAGCCGGTGACCGACTGAGAAGTAAGCCCAGTTCTCCAGGAACCCGAAACCCTCCTGACTACACCAGCTCCTCAGCCACTCGTTAACTTCCCTAATCTCCCGCTGCCTCTCTGGTGTGGCTCGAGGTACAGGTAGTATTTCGGAAAATACTACCTTGGAGGTCCTAGTCCTCAACTTAGCGCCTAAGTCCCTGAAATCGTTTAGGACTCTCCGTCTTCCTCTGCCTATGTCATTGGTACCCACGTGTACCATGACAGCTGGGTCTTCCCCAGCCCCACCCAATAATCTGTTCACCCGATCCGCGATGTGCCGAACCCGAGCGCCCGGCAAACAAAAGACTGTTCGGCGCACACGGTCTTTGTCACAGATTACACTATCTGTCCTTCTAATAATTGAGTCCCCTACCACCAGCACCTGTCTTTCCTTTCCCTTTCTCCCGGCCTCACTGGAGGAGTTCGTCCCCTGGCAGCTAGGGGCGTCGCTCTGCTCCAGCAATGCTGGTCCCTGACTGGTTTCCCCAACATCACACAACGGGGCGTATCTATTGGGGTGCTCCAGCCCAGGATCAGCCTCCTTGACTTGTCCCCTTCTACCCCTCCTAACTGTCACCCCTCTGCTCTGCTCTGATGCCTGCACCTCCAATACTCCGCCCACCTCTGTGCAGGCCCCTGTCTGCACCTGATTGGTACAATCCTGGCTCTCCTCCGGTATGGACATTCGTCTCAGTGTTGCCAGCTGCTTCCCTAGATTCAGGACCTGAGCTTCCAGGGAAGCAACGTGCTCACATTTTGCGCATTTGTATTCGCCCTCGATCGCATGACCGAGGAACGCATACATATCACAAGATGTACACCGAGTCGCATCTCCACACCCGCCGGGCATTGTACCTACTATCTAATCTAATGGGGATTCAGCGATTTAAGTCTATCCTATGTGGCTATTTCCTGGCTTCCTAACGCTACCTTCTCACCCTCTGGTATTCCGCTCCACTCACTTGACACCGGTCAGTCACCCAACACTCACAATCTCACAGCCCAGTCAGACGCACAACACTAAGTCGCACAGCCCGGTCAGACGCACAACATTCAGTCGCACAGCCCGGTCAGACGCACAACATTCAGTCGCACAGCCCGGTCAGACGCACAACACCGAGTCGCACAGCCCGGTCAGACGCACAACACCGAGTCGCACAGCCCGGTCAGACGCACAACACCGAGTCGCACAGCCCGGTCAGACGCACAACACCGAGTCGCACAGCCCGGTCAGACGCACAACACTCAGTCGCACAGCCCGGTCAGAAGCACAACACCGAGTCGCACAGCCCGGTCAGACGCACAACACCGAGTCGCACAGCCCGGTCAGACGCACAACACCGAGTCGCACAGCCCGGTCAGACGCACAACACCGAGTCGCACAGCCCGGTCAGACGCACAACACCGAGTCGCACAGCCCGGTCAGACGCACAACACCGAGTCGTACAGCCCGGTCAGACGCACAACACCGAGTCGCACAGCCCGGTCAGACTCACAACACAGAGTCGCACAGCCCGGTCAGACGCACAACACTGAGTCGCACAGCGCGGTCAGACGCACAACACTGAGTCGCACAGCCCGGTCAGACGCACAACACTGAGTCGCACAGCCCGGTCAGACGCACAACACTGAGTCGCACAGCCCGGTCAGACGCACAACACTGAGTCGCACAGCCCGGTCAGACGCACAACACTGAGTCGCACAGCCCGGTCAGACGCCCAACACTCAGGTAGTGATAGGTACTCCCAGACACTCAGGTACTCCCAGATACTCAGGCACTCCCAGATACTCAGGCACTCCCAGATACTCAGGCACTCACAGGTACTCACAGGTACTCAGGTACTCACAGGTACTCCCAGGTACTCACAGGTACTCCCAAATACTCAGGTGCTCCCAGATACTCAGGTGCTCCCAGATACTCAGGTACTCACAGGTACTCAGGTACTCACAGGTACCCCCAGATACTCAGGTACTCCCAGATACTCACAAATACTCAGGTACTCACAGGTACTCCCAGATACTCAGGTACTCCCAGATACTCAGGTACTCACAGATACTCAGGTACTCCCAGATACTCAGGTACTCCCAGATACTCACAGATACTCAGGTACTCACAGGTACTCACAGATACTCAGGTACTCACAGATACTCAGGTACTCACAGATACTCAGGTACTCACAGATACTCAGGTACTACACTACACCCTCAGTCGGTGTACAATCTCAGTCACCAGTCTTACTTACCTAGTGTATGTCCCTTTAAGTCTGTCTCTAGCAGTTCCTGGCTGTTTTTTTTTTTTTCTCTTTCCCTCAGACGGTCAGTCTCCGCTCTGCACCCGCCTCCCTCTGTCACTTCCCGGTCAGCCTTTGCTCGCTAGTCTCCTCTGCTCCCTCTCTGTCTGGGGGGGGGGGGGGTCCGCACCACTCGCCGCCCGCCGCAAAAAGGGGGGGGGTTTACTGTTCCGCTCGCCACCCGCAACAAGAGAGGGGGGGGGGTTACCGACCCGCTCGCCGCTCGCTTCTGGGGGGGGGGGTGGGTGGTCGGGGTCCGAGCGCCGCTCCCCGCCGCTGCTCTCCTGGGGGGGGTTACTCACACGCGGTCGGTCACGCACACACTCCACACACACTCCTCTCTCCTGCACGCCCTGACAGCCTCTGATCCCGCGCTCTGCTCTCTGCTCCACAGCACCACCTGCTGGCAAAACTCTCTTAAAGATGTTAGCATGAAATAAAGAGTACCCAGTGTTTTCCCCTACACAAGAGACCCCGGTGTTCCCCATTACATCAGAGTCTGCAGCATTTCCCTTTACATTAGAGTCCCTAGAGTTCCCCCTTACTTTAGAGTCCCAAGAGGTCCCCGGTACATGGGAGTCTGCAGAGTTCCCCCTTATATCAGAATCTGCAGGGTTCCTCTTTACATTGCAAGGGGGAACTGCACTAAATGGGAACTCTGCAGATCCTGATGTAAAGGTAAACTCTGCAGACTCTGATGTAAGGGGGAATGCTGTGGACCTTAATATAAAGGGGAACTCTGATGTAAGGGGGTCTCTGGTCACCAGAGTCCCCCCTTACACAAGAGTCCCCAGGGTTCCCCTTACATCAGAGTTCACAGAGTACCTCCTTACATCAGAGTTCTCCTTTACATCAGAACCTTACAGTGCAAAGGGAAACCCTGCAGACCCAGATGTAAAGGGGAATCCTGCAGACCCGGATGAAAGCGAAACCCTGCGGACCATAATGTAAAGGGGAATGCTGTGGACCTTGGTGTAAAGGGAAACTCTGATGTAAGGTGGTCTCTGGTCACCAGAACCCCCCACCCTTTACATCAGAGTCAACAGAGTTCCCCCTTACATCACAGTCTGCAGCATTCCTCTTTACATCATGATCTGCAGAGTACCCCTTTATCAGAGTTACCTTACCAATATGATCCACAGTATTTCTCTTTACATCAGAATTCCCCTTTACATCAGGATCCGCAGAGTTCCTCCTTGCACTGTAAGGGGGAACCCTACAGATACTGATGTAAATAGGAACTCTGAGTTAAGAGGGAATTTTAGGAACTTTGATGTGGGGGGCTCATGTGATCACATCTTTGTAGAGTAGGTGATGTTGCAGTCAGTGACTTGTACAGTGTGATCCCTGTCCCTTCCCCCTTCTGTGTGCAGAACAGATTAGAAATTGATTGTGTGAGGACACTCCTGCACTCCTCACTGACAGCGCCTGTGCCCTCTCCGCTGCTTCTCCCAACAGACTGACCCTGACCCAGTCTCCTATGCTCGCCTCCCTCCGCCAGTACCCTCACTCACATGATCATCATAAGTCACTCCCGGTCTCCCAGGGTGGAAAGCAGGCAGGTCCCCTCGGGTGGAAAGGAAGCTAGGATGTGCAGCGCTGGAAGGCGGAGCAGCTAGTAGAGGAAGTTACAGCTTCCTCCACTGAATGCCTCCCTGCCGTTGATTGGCTGCTAGCAACCAATAGTTCTAACAGGTAGGCAGCAGTGGTGGGACTAGACAGGCAGTCTGACGCCATAGAGCCTACAGGGGGAAGCCACCTCTCCCGACTTCTGTCTGAACGCTGCACCTCCTACAATGCTGGCACCATCCCTATTTTAAGGCAAGTCTGTGGCAGTCAGCCCCTGCGACTGTGACTGTGGCTGTGCCCTAGGGGGCAGTGTGCTCTAGGCGGCTGCCTAGTTTGCCTAGTGGTAGCGCCAGCCCTGAGTGAGGAACTGAACCTGGAGGTCCAGAGGAGCTGACTGAGAGGGGAGACAATGGAGGATCTGACTATGCAGTACAGTGAGTACAGAATCTCGTGTCAAGGGGCCTGACCTGATGGGGACCACCCCTGCTTCTAGGATAGTCAGTGGACTGGTGTCGGTTGAAAGGGGATGCTAGTGAGAGTATTCTGTTCTGAAGATAAGTTATCATCCACCAAGTCCTCTTGCTAGGAAGTGAAGAGCAAGAGACTTAACCCTTTCTACACTTGTGGCAGTGTGTATTAAGCAGCCTAGCTGTTTTCAATCAACCTAGAAGGCTTAGAGATAGAAGTCCTCAACTAATGTGAACAGTTCAAACTGGAGTATCCCACTATTCCCTTCTCCTATCTCAGTTCCAAATAAACATAAAAAAACACCCCTAGACTGTTTATTTGTGAGATGATTTTATTATGAGGTTATGTATGGGCAATGGCGCTACTCAGAAGGGTTGATTCGAATGGTTATGCACTATACAATCAATATATTAAACCATAAATGAAAAATAAATATTAAATATATAAAGTGCTGGTGCCCACCCGTTATGTATAACAAATCAATAAGGGGACATGTGCATGAATAAATATATTATTAAAGTGACTCAGTGCAGTGAATTTAGGCAAGTAGTGAATCAAATAATATTAGTACATATGTGAAAAAAAATGTATATAGACATGTGATACAATAATTCAATGGAAACAATGGCAGAATGTGCAAAAGTGCAGTGTGTAATATACAAAAACAATAGTCTTATATTGTGCCTTGTAAAGGAAAAAGCACTAGGACAGTGCTGAATGTAGAGGGATTCCCTCTATAACATAAATCCAGTCTTATAAATGGCACCTATGACAGGTGCTGTGTGTAGATGAATAAACGTGCGATCCAATACACCAAGTTTATTTTAAAAAAGCCTATGGTGAAAGCAAAGGACATGTCGGTGCTGTAGTATACTTTGCCCTTTGCTGTGCTCGGTGCGGTATTCCGTGCCCCTATAGGAATTGCACTCACCGCAATCCCCTCCCCATATAAGGGTATGATGCCTTGCACAGCAAGATGGATGGTCCTGCGGTTCCTTCTGGATCCGTTAGGTCCTAGCAGATATGGGTGAACGTGTCTTCAATGTTCCAGGGTGGTCCCTCAGGCTCGGTTCACATTTGTGCGATGCGGGAACGCTGCGAATATGCAGCGTGATCCCGCATCGCATCCGCACATCTGGCAGTTAACACTGCCATATGCGATACGCAGGGGGTGCCAATTAAATGTTAACGACACCCCCAGTTTTATCGCATATCGCAGTGCGATCTGACAGTTCGCACAGAATTGGATCGCACAAGTGTGAACCACTGTGCGATCCGATCCTGATGCAGCTTAAAAAATGCCTCATGTGCGTGTTTGGTGCGGATACAGTGCGAATTCAGCCATACAAAGTGTATGGCTGAACTCGCATGCGCACATGAGATCGCATGTAATGAAGGAGCAGTGCGCTCCGAATTACATGCGATCTCGCAAACCGCACTAGTGTGAATCAGCACTCAATAAGCCCCAAACATGGAAGATAGACACTAAATAGTGTAGTAGGTTTAAACTTTTATTATAACAAAAACAATATCCACTCACAGTTTAGAATTCAATTCAGCATTGGTGGTGTGGCGTCCGAGCCGGATGTCCGGGTACGGATGCGTTCCAATGTCTGTAACCACTTTAGTGGAAGTGACAGAGCGACGTATAGTCCATTGAAGACACGTTCACCCATATCTGCTAGGACCTAACGGATCCAGAGGGAACCGCAGGACCATCCATCTTGCTGTGCAAGGCATCATACCCTTATATGGGGAGGGCATTGCGGTGAGTGCAATTCCTATAGGGGCACGGAATACCGCACCGAGCACAGCAAAGGGCAAAGTATACTACAGCATTCACCATAGGCTTTTTTAAAATACACTTTTGTGTATTGGATCGCACGTTTATTCATCTACACACAGCACCTGTCATAGGTGCCATTTATAAGACTGGATTTATGTTATAGAGGGAATCCCTCTACATTCAGCACTGTCCTAGTGCTTTTTCCTTTACAAGGCACAATATAAGACTATTGTTTTTGTATATTACAAACTGCACTTTTGCACATTCTGCCATTGTTTCCATTGGATTATTGTATCAAATGTGTATATAAAAATTTTTTCACATATGTACTAATATTATTTGATTCACTACTTACCTGAATTCACTGCACTGAGTCACTTTAATAATATAATATTATTATATTATTATATTATTATAATATAATTTAATAATATATTTATTGATGCACATGTCACCTTATTGATTTGTTATACATAAAGGGTGGGCACCAGCACTTTATATATTTAATATTTATTTTTCATTTATGGTTTAATATATTGATTGTATAGTGCATAACCATTCGATTCAACCCTTCTGAGTAGCGCCATTGCCCATACATAACCTCATAATACTTTCTGGCTTCTCACTTTGGTGAGAAGTTTTCTGGGTAGGCAGCAACTCCTTTTCTTTGTATAATTCCATCATTTTTCCATTGCATGGGATCTACCCCACGTTTACAGCTATTTGTGTGACGAGCCATCAGGAGCAAGGAAGGGATCCACGAACTACATCTCAAGGTAACCGTGTGCTGGTAATCAGGGAAGCCCATCAAGTCATTATTCAGCAGGCCCTGCGCGGACAGTGCTACACTTTAATAGACACAAGCGTAAAAGAACAAGCAAGTACTGTTTATTAGGATCAGTTAAAGCAGAATTCTAGCCCCCCCCCCTCCAAAAATTAAAAACCAGGTACCTGTGCCCCCCAAAAGGTGCCAAATGTGGCAGCAGAGGGGGCAGGAGTCAGACAAGCGGAGCTTTCCCTTTTTGGATGGAGCTCCGCCTTAAGTTGTGGAAACTCTTGTGACCCATAGCAACCAGATTTTGGTGTGCTTTGGTCATAACTATTGGTGGATTATAACTAATATCCAGGGCTCAAGATTCTGATGGGGCTCCTATAATCACATATATGAAAATACTTTTGGAGGGGGAAACTTGGAACATTATCATGGCAGGAGCCTTTTATCTTTTAGGCCTCATGCGCACTAGCCATTTAACCCATGGGTGTCGAATCCCGGCGTTTTGGGTGCCCAGGATGTGAAGGTGTAACATGCAGCCTTGATGCCAGCAGCCTGACAGAATATATGACAGGTTAGGATACTCGATGGATGGACGCTGTACCGAGCCACATTATACAATCTTCTCGTTCAATTTCTTTTAGATTTACCTTCAACTGTGTAGTGCAAGGGCCTGCCTGATTGGATACAAATTGAAAGTGTTTAGGTTTGACCTTATATTATATGCTTTTGGTAAATCTAAAGGAACATTGTACGAGAAAATTGTGTAATGTATGGCCAGCCTCAACTTGAATACCATTTGACACAGCATTCAGTTGTGTATTTCAGCCTGTCATAGATTTGACCATCTTCTGGCAGTGGGGCTGGATGCTGCCCCTGTGCCTTCTGGGCACCCAAAACACCAGGATTCAACACCCATGGGTCCAATGAGCAGTATGCATGAGGCCTAATTGCATTAGCATGGTGAGCAAATATAACATATATATGTAGAAAACAGAATCTGAGTACTATGCAGAGCCCATGCCGGCCTAATAAGCTGTTGTTCAAACCAGTGAAGGATGAGATTTGATTGGCTGTCATGGCTTACTGCACATTGCACTTAGTCATTGTTCTGTGATGCAGTAAAGTGCACTTCCCAGCATGCTTGCCTTTGGCTTCAGCTGTGGGGGACTCATCCTCTCTAGAGAACTGAAGTGCCCACCAGCAATTAATCCCAGACTGAAGCAGATCATTAGGATTCTTCTCAAAGACACCGTGTCCTTCCCTGAACTGCCTTCATCCCAAAGAACGGTGATGGCTGTGCAGCCGCCGGAGCATACACAAAACCCTTCCTTGTGTCTGGCAAGGGTGATTGACACCTCTGATTGCCAAACACCAACACGGTCTCCGGGAACACCCGGACTGTCAGAGAGCTGAGCACTGTTTGCCTTTATTAGAATTCAGTGTTGACAGCTGAGGAAAACTTTTCCTGTGAAATGAATCAGCTAATGTAGAATTAATAAAGTGGAGCGGCCAAGAATGGAAGATCAAACTATTCCACTATACAGCACACAGGAAGAACAATTGCACCAAGGATACCAATTCAGGGAAGACCCAAAACAACCTTCACCCCCTGGGCCAATACACCTCCCTAGGGAAATGCGTGGCGGGGTACATTTTAGGAGGTAAGGCCCCCTATCCGAGAAGCCCCCCATGGAAGCAGCCTGAGCTGAAGTTCTGAGGCAGTAGGCCTCTTTTACACTTGTGTTGCCTACTGAAGAGCAATTCACATGGTATCACTCTTCAGATGGCATTTGACAGGGTGTTATATTACCTCCTCTTTACCTGTTTTAACCCCTTAAACCCTGTATCAGCATGCTGCAATCATAAGCACTGCAAAAGCATTGTGGCTGCAGGCACCCCTACCTCCTCTGCTGAATTTGCAGCCTAAAGGCATATTTCACCTTTACCAAAAAACTGCCTATGCAGATAAGGGGTGAATGTAGGTACAAACTGTGCAGCTCTGTCTAAAATTGAATAATGTCCTTGCTATAGATGTAGGCCATTTATGCACCTCATGAAGCCTGACTGGAAAACTCCCAAGACGTTACTAAGGATGTTTCCAAGATCCTCCTAGCTGTTACTGTTCACCATCTCACTCCTGAGATATACCCCATCTCAGGAGTGAGCTCTATGATTCAAACCCTCTCTCTCCCCTAATGCAGTAGCTCTGAGCTCAGCATTGGAGAGCTCACTCCTGTCACTGTGATGGTGGAGGTAAACAATAGGAGCCAGGTGTCTCTAATGGGCCATACACACTATAAGATTTTCTGAAGACTTTTTCCTTTAGATTTACCAAAACCATATAATATGAGGTCAAACCTAAACACTTTCAATTTGTGTGCAATCTGGCAGGCCCTTGCACTACATAGAAAAGGTAAATCTGAAGGAAATCTACCAACAAAAGTTGGATAGTGTGTATCCAGCTTTAGCAACATCCTTAGCAACGTTCTGGGAGTTTTTCAGCCAGGCATCAGGAGGTATGTACAGTAAATGGCCTACACCTATAACAAGGGCATTATTCAGCTCTGATCAAAGCTGCACTATTCGTTTTATCTACAGACACCTCTTATCTGCATAGGCAGTTTTTTAGTAAAGGGGAACTAAACTTTTAGGAGGGATCGGTTGGGGTGCATTTTTTTTTTACCAAACCCCCAACTACAAGTGTAAACTAGGCCTTACAGTGAATCTGAAAATGTTCAATCAATTTAACGGTTTCAAAAAACAGTCCTCAACTAAACTATCAAACCATCAAATGGCTGGTGTCATAACTGATCACATGTGCAGAACCATGGCAATTGCAGATCAAACAGAAGCAGCTTCCTTAGCTGTAAAGGATAGGAGGATTTAATTCCACTTTAGGGTTGTCAGCAGATCGCCTCTACAAACTCAGCACTGCCTAAAAATACCTAAAAATAGAGAGCAACTGAGCATGTGCAGAACAGGGTGAAACAGTGCATTACTGGACTTAAAGCAGTATGGACACTTATGTTTAATGTGTTACATAGCTATACCTGCAAAAAAGGCCAGCCTGAAATCATCTACCTGACAGGGATCCTCAAACTACGGCCCTCCAGCTGTTGCGAAACTTCACATCCCATGAGGCATTGTAAAACTCTGACATTCGCAGACATGACTGGGCATGATGGGAATTGCAGTTCCTGAACAACTGGAGGGCCATAGTTTGGAGACCCTGATCTAGCAGGACTTCATATTCTAACTACAGTTCCACTTTAAGTAACTAAGGAAAGGTGGGGGCATCTAGTGGTAAACAGTGAGAACTACAGGCCTAACATCCTATTACATGCACCTCTCTGTTAGGTTCCATGGAGTGTTCTACTTCAGCAAAGTACAAACTCTCCATAGGATTGAATGTAGAGTTACTGCCCATGCACAGGCCAGACCCAGACTTCTTTGACAAGCAGTTCAGCAATGTAATGGACCATATCTCACTATATCAAGAACAGATAAAAATAAGGCTTGCAGGGGGGTTTGGGACAGTACACAGATGCATTTACACTTAAAGCAGAATGAAACCCTCCTATCCTTTACAGCTAAGGAAGCTGCCTTCTTAGGATCTGATCTCCAGTTGCCATGGTGCTGCAAGTGATCAGTTATGACACCAGCCATTTCATGTCTTGACAGTTTGGTTAAGAGCACAAGCAACTATAACAGCTATCATTCATGTCATTCCTTGGGTTTAATTCTGTTGAAGGACCCTTTGGCTGTTCCAGTGGTGTCAGAGCCTTTGAATGTCATCATGCTATTGTTACTCAAGAAAATAAACTGCCATAGCTAGGGCTATCTTACAAGAAGACAAAGCTGCTGAACCATCAAGGCTACCTGCCAATATATTTTACCACCATTACAACATTGTAAGCAAGGAGTTAGTGCTATATGAGCCATTCAACTTTAGCTTTCCTGCAATAAATGCATTCATTCCTGCGCTGTACCACCAAGATCTCCATGTATAATCACTGTCACTATTGTACGAAAAAAAAGCCAGATTTTCATGGCTTTCATGGAAATCCACAGCTGATGTTTTATTATCTGATGATTTCTGGATGGAAAATAAAATGGGGAAATGGTACAGTATTATTTTAATTTAAAGCGACACTAATTGATATGCTTACTCTTAAAAAATATTTTATATACACCCACTAGCTAATGGCCATGTAATCTATTTTTCATGAAGCCATTTGGTACTGTGTTTTTCTTCCTCCTTGTAACATCTTACGTGAGCTCCTGAACCTCTCTTTTTCCCCCCTCACTTCCATTTGTTTGTAATGAGCAGTGCAAGTTAGTTGCAATCATGCACACTGCTCTATGCACACTACAAATCTTATAGTCTATATCGGAGGCAAGGAAGAGAGGTTGACTACATTTGCTACATTGGGACTATAGAGAATAAAAATAGCCACCCTCTAACAGGAAGTCAGATCACAGGAGCAAAATAAAGGAATTGGGAGGTTTGGAGGACAAGAGAAGTGCAATATAAGTTATTTTTTTTTAAATTAAGGTATATGTGAATCCTTACCATGTAAAACAACCCATTCAGTTTAAAATAGAAATGAAAGGTAAAGCATTTGTGTAATAAAAAAACAAAAAAAATGATAAATACATTTTTCCTTTTTTATACATGATCACATAATCTCTGTTCTCAGCTGCATTAAGGATTTAGAGCAGTGGTGGAGAAAAAACAACAGTACACTGATCTTCCCATTGCTGTGTATGGAGGAGGGGTTGTCAGCACATGTCTTGGCTAATGGAGGACTTGCAGGCTGTGCTCTCAGCACAGTCAGAAAACTGATCATCTAAGATGCCTGGCTTGGTCAGTTTACAATAGGAAAGTGGGGTGGGGGGAGGGGGGGACTGGCAGGATCACCAGGAATTTCACACAAAGGAAGCAATATGATGGGTAAAGGATACTTAACACAAATACATGGTACAACAAGCACAAATCGGGAATATGAAATGTTGAAATTTACAACCACTTTAAGAACTGGTCATCTCCTCTAATAAATGACAATCCTCTTACACTGTTGTACTGACAACTATTCTTTATCATTTAGGAGGGTAATGGTTACTCTTTAATTAAAACAATGTTTTTTTTTTTTTTTTTGAAAGGCTATACAAGTTTTGGCCCCTTTCACACTTGTGCGACCTAAAAGTCGTGTGAATTTGCCCGGACTTGAAACAATGCCTGTGTAATCTTGAGGTCTGTAGACCTCAAAACGCATCAAAGTCGGAACAAAGTAGTGCACGGACTACTTTAAAGCGGAGTTCCAGCCACAGAACCTTTTTTTTTTTTTTTTTTTTTATGTCCCCCAAACAGTGACCCTCCGACCTCTACATATCCGCTAATCCTGTTTTATACAGTGGAATAATATTTTTGCAAGCATAAAATCTTACTTTTTAAAACTTCTGCAGAGCGCCGCCATCTTCGTGCTGGTTCGCCGAGTCCGCTGTGGGGAAATGTGTGCCCTGCTTCCTGGTTGTAGTGGGCGGAGGCCGGTGAATCCAGCGCGAAATCTCACGCATGCCCAGTACTATGCGATCGGCATAGTATAGGGATGCCTATCATCGCGTTATTTCCTGTTTGGAAATAACGCGATGAGAGGAGCGGCCGGCCGCCTACGTCACTGCCAATTGCATCCTGGGAGCGACGAGTAAGAGCTCCCAGGACGCATTGCGGGACAGGAAGTGACAGCGCGGGCCGCGGCCGAGGAAGGAGGAAGTGGATGTAAAGGTGAGTATATTATCCTCTGTAAAAAGGTAAGTAAAAAAAACCCTGGGAATATCCAATTCTGGCTCATGGAAGGATAAGGAAGCGGAGGACATAAAATGTAAAGGCATGATTTTCTGCCCGGAACTCCGCTTTAAAGTCACTGCGACTTGAAGCCTCAAAGATATGAACTGTTTTCCATTGGAAATCATAGAGTACGAGTTGTCATGTGACTTTGCAGTCCCAAGTCGCTGAACAAGTCGCACAAGTGTGGAAGGGGCCTATATCATTTTGATTATTCTGATTGTTAAACTTCTACTGGAATTTCAGGTATGACACTTTAAGGAATGGATAACGTGAAGAACAAAGCCCGAGCATAAATCAGTGAAAATCATTTGGAAGCCATTAACCATATGAATTAAACCCAAGACCTCATTAAGTATTGATTACCCCGGAAGGAAATTGGTACACTCTGGGATTAAGCATGCACAGCTTGATGGTAGTTATAAAAGGTTAGTCAAAAGCATTTGTGCTCTGCAACCTTTAGCATCCAAGAGACAGCCTTATATTTATTACTAAACAAATTATTTCCATTTCTTATCATTCACCTCTGAATCATCTTAACTTGTTGTGTCATTTTTTGTTTCATTTTATGATCATTCATCAAATATGTAAAATTTTCGTCAATTCTGTGTATACAGTAGAGGACAGATTTTTACCACCCCCATTCTCACTATAAGTGAAATGGCCTTTACCAGACATTTCAGTTTCTGGCTTTCAGATCAGGGAAAGATACATTTCAATTGGTCATCCTGGGTAGCTGCTCTTTACACAATGCACTTTGCCTTATGGAGTCATTCCTTTATCCTTCCTGTGCTCACCCTCCCCTCCATTCATTGCTATTACACCCCTCAATGTAATATCTGAAATTGTTCATGTCTCATTCCTCAGCAGCTGCTCATAAAGGCTTTCCGTTATTAATGACTTTTCTGTTCAGGTCAGAAAGTCTCTAAATATTAGCCTTCAGCTGTCACCTTTGACCCAGCGTGCGTTGTGACATTCCAAGCTGGGAATATCCTTGATCTATAAAGCTGCACAATGCACCATCTCCTCTCAAGGTGACCAGTTTTAATGGAGGGCAGCACACACTGAAGCTGGCCATGTACCAGTAGAATTTTGTTCAAAAATTTTCATTTTCAGAAAATTTGTTCGAAAATTTGGTTGGTGAGGTCAAATCAATGATTGTTTTTGACCAGAGTGACAAGAAATTTGAAGGCGCAGGATGAAAATGTTTTCTCGTACGAACAAAATTCCAACATAACGTACATATTGTAATTAAACTATAATTTAATACATCTAGAACTCCATTCAAGTAGCTGGTGTGGACAAAATTTCATAGGCTTTTTATGGAACTAGTTGACTCAACGATGGCAAGATGGCGCTAGAATTTATGCATGATTGTTCAAACAAATTCTACTGGTGTATGAACAGCTTAAGCCTGGCCTATGAGATTTCAAATGGGTTGCCCAAAATATAGAAGTTGCCCTAAGGGTTCATTCACATGGGCATATGTGCAGGTTCTTGCCGGCAGAAGATCCTACTCAAAATACGCATCTAAAGCACTCATTTTTAGGCGCATTTAGATGCATACAACTCTTTTTTCATTCAAATGAATGACTACACATGTACATGTTTATGCACATTAAATCTGCAGATGTGTGCAGTCATGGACACAGCTGCGTCCTACTTTTTTCATGTGCAGCTAAATGCAGCGCCCTTTTTTGCATGTAGATGCAGCTGTATGTATGGGCTCATTGATTACTATGGTTCTGCTATACATGCATATATAAATATATATAAATGCAGCTTTTTTTCTATCAATGTGAAAGAGCCTTTACATGCAGCAAAACACACGATAAGTTGCCATGCGTTGTGGTTGTTATTAAGGTAACCAGCCCCTTTAGCACGGTCAGACTGATCTGGTCTGCCTATGGCCCCTTTCACATGGCCTTTCAGATCAGGTCCGCCTGTCAATTTTACAGGCGGACCTGATCGGATGCTCCATGCCTCCCTTTGGAGTGGCTGATGTCAGCGGTGACATCTCCACTGAGACCTGACACTATCCGATCTGATCCTGTCTGTGAAATCCAGACGGATGGAAACCTTATTTTCCATCCATCTAGAGGATCGGATAGGATCAGATGAAAACGGACAGGCGGTCCATTTTCATCCAATCCCCCATAGGGGAGAGCGGGGATCTGACAGTTCTGTCTCCGCTCTGTGTGCACACAGAGCGGAGACAGACCTGTCATCCACCTGCTCAGCTGGGATCGGTGAATCTCATGTGAAAGGACCCTAACCTAATTTTTAGGTGGACTCGATTGGACCATCCATTGCCCTCTATGGAGCAGCGGTTGCAAAGGAACATGTGTCAGTTTACACCTGCCAACGTCCTATCCGAACAGACGAATGGGGAACGGATCAGATCAGATGACAGTCGGATGTTAATGGACAGGCAAGCCGTTTCCATTTTCCATCCGACCGCCTATAGAGGAAAGTGGGCTGTGTCAGTGTCCGTTCTGCATAAGTGGAGCGGACACGGACCTTTCATCTGTATGCTCAGTGGGGATCAGCGGCCAGATCCCCTGCTGAGCAGGTGGGTCTGTTGGCGAAATCCATCCATATGAAAGGCCTATTAGGAATAAATGGTACCCCAGCATACCTACAATAAAACATGTGTTTTTGTGTGCTGCACATTTCTGTAGTGCACAGATGTGTAAGGGATATTAATATGTAGTATTTTTCCATGTTATAAAAAAATAAATAATTCCTGTATGGTAATCTTCTGGTATTCAGTGCTTTCATACCTGGCCACCCAGCAACCCATGGCCACCATTTTTACTAGTATGATCACCACGTGGTGTTTCTGCCACCGGTGAGGAGAAGTGGCCACACAGGCCCATAAGTAATCTGTTGGGTGTACTAATGACATCACCAAACCTGCTGCATCTTCCTGCCTTTTATCTCATTGATTTGTGCATGGGGGCAGACACTGAGATCCTCAAGTATGTGTTCATTCTTACAACGTTCTCTGCATATAGCAATTGGTATTAAATTCTTCTACCACCTTGCAGTAGCCTTGCTCAGATCTGATGAATGGCAATATGTATATATTATTTTAAGCTGACTAAAAACATAATATGGCGATCAAACATACAGGGAAAAGGTGGCAAGCCCTCTGTTCTCTTTCCTTTTAATCACATTGCCAACAAGTCCCAATTTTAGCAGCCAGCCTGTTAAAAAAAACCCCTAGAAATGATCCCATGATCCCACTGCAGAAGGATCTTTTTTTTTTTTTTTTGCCTGATGGTTGAAGATGCAAATTCAGTACTGGCCAGATCAAGCAAAGATTATTTAATTTTTGTTGTGCCTTAAGTTTTTTTTTTTTTTTTTTTTTTTAATAAGGGTTTCAGGAATAATATAGTGAATCAGTAAATATGTAAGATATTACCCCTGCCTCTGATCTGAGATGGGTGAGCAGACAGTATGCGATATTCTGCTGGCTTCTATAAACATATACCACCCTTGACTAACATCATTTCTTGTCCTCCCCTACAGATAAGAGGGAGACCGTCTGTGTGTGTCTCTTGCACATATCCCCGGAGTCATTAAGGGTGTGTCCATCTGAAGCAAACCTTACATTACTCCATAGGACGCCTGCAACCTGCTATGTTATAGGAAATATATATATCTCTATACAATAGATAAAGCTTACAAGATACATTAACTCCTTCCATGCAATGTCCCTAAAATCAGTTTATGGTGGAGTTTACTGTATGATGGACAAGCATAAGGCCTTAGCTTAGAAGACAAAGTAATAATTGCTGAGGTCACATATTAATCAATGAGTCCTCAATTTTACCATTTCTCCTAATTCTTCCTGCCCCATGGCCAACAATGTTGCAATTATATCATATAGTCTCCGGAATAAAACTCACATCCTGCATTGGAAGGGCGGTTTTCAAAAAATTCTTCATAATTAAGCATTATGTTGAAGAACACAAGAAAAGATAATCTGTCGGGGGTTACGCTTCTGCGTCAGTGTGGGAGGGGATAATAAAAATAAACCTCACCTGAGCCCCCCTGGCTACTTATAAATGGGGTTGGGGCTCTCGGAGAAGATGAGGTCTTTCCAACGATGGGGAGGGGAACAGGGTTACTGGAATGGTGATGGTGGATCCTGCAGACAGAGGACCTGCTGACATTGAGGTATGACGGAAGACTGCTGGAAGACGCCAGACAATTTCCAATACAGTAAATACATTAAGAAAGCGACATTTCATATAAAATAAATGAATGATACTTGTGATGGTCTGACACTTACCGCTCTGTTCTCCTAGGAAGACCAGCTTGAATTTCCTCAGTGGGTTTCCAAAATCTCCCCCTGCAGACATGATGCTCGGGGAAGGACCAGGAGACAGGACCAGGGAAAAGAGCAACCAAATTCCCTCTCTGTGTAGCTGGTCTCCTCTGGACTTGGTCCTGTGTGTGCGCTCTGGATGAAGGATGCTTAGTGCAAGCTAGAGGAGAGGGAGGAGAGCGGGGTTAACTGGGTGGTGTCTGCAGTGAGACAGGAATAGGTTAATTTCTTCCCTAGGAGAGGCAGAGCAGGCACTACAGTAGGTGAATAAGGATGCTTTCGGCTGCTCTGCTCCACATCTCTCCCCTCCCCACCCATGCACAATACGCCTGCGTCCTCCTTCTCCCCCCTGCCACTCACATACTGCTGCTGCTCAAGCTATGCTGATGTCAGTGCACAAGCTGATTCAGAGACTGAATGAGCAAGAAACACAGAGCGGCAGAAGAATTGGCTGTACAAACACCTGCACTGTCATGCAGCTGTAGGAGTCTCATTTGTATGATGCAAGGCTCATTGTTACTTTATATTCATCTATATAGATGTGACATAAGAAGCAGCACCCTACAGAGCTCCTAGATCTGTTCATATCAACGCCTGCCACTGTGCAGCTTACAGTCTAATGTCTCTATCATTATACAAACTATAGCTGGCTAGGGCAGAAGCAAGGAAAATCCGTATATATTTTATGCCTCGTACACACAATCAGATAATCGTACGAAAAAAAAAAAAACGCTTTCGAATTGATCGCATGATAATCTGATCATTAGTACACAGCTTGCGACAGCTGATCACGACAAAATCCGAAGGGACAAACGCGAAAACGTTTGTCGTACGATAGCCTAGCGAACGACAATCGTTTAATTAGTACAGTATGCGTTCGCTAAAAATCGATAGACAAAGACCACGCATGATTGGAAACATGAAAATAACCCGGAAAAAGCCTGGCTGCCATTGTTTTTGTTTTGCACTATGCAATACGTGGCTACGCAACCAGGAAGCTTTTCTAGAATCGTACGAAAAAAATCATACGTTTAGTGCGCATTGTTGAATTCGATACTAGTATCATGCAACAAAATGCAGACGATAAGTCGTCCAATTATCTGATTGTGTGTATGAGGCATTATTGGATGGCTTAAAAGGAAGCCTACTAAAACACAGAAAATATGTAGACTCTTGGCCATAGACGGATCGAAATTCGGACGGTTCAGCAGCGATCCATCTGTGGTTGTTCCTGTTGTTGACCATAATGGACAAAGATCAATACATAGTAAATACAGCAGCTCATAGCAAGCAGAAAAATCTTAATTGAAACACACTGATATACAATTACTAGGGGGAATTGCACTTTCATTAGGATTGCTAAGTCATTCTGCTTGCTATTGAACACTAAACTTTTCCTGATTTTCACAAACCAATATTGTTAGAGACAATCAGGCAGTATGGTGATCTGGGGCCCTTGCACATTGTACTGATGTATGATCGCCACGGTCTGTATAATGAGCTCGTCTTGACGCATACTGAACACTAATGCAGATTTTTGTGTTTTTTTTTTTCTTAACTGATCTAAACACAGTGTTAGTTTACTGATACTTATGTGCATGTGTTATGCTTTCAATGGAGGCACATTGAAAGCAATAGGCTGCATTCAGATAAGTAAAAAAAAAAAAAAAAATCTAAAAGGCACTTTCACACGGGCTTTCCTCCCATCGGACTCAGTTTTCCTCAGCGGGGGTTGGTGGATCGACAGCTCCATCTCCGCTTGCTTCGCAGAGACGGAGCTGTCTGATCCCGCTCTCCTCTATGAGAGATTGGATAAAAACAGACCGACTGTCCATTTTCATCCGATCCGATACTCCAGAATAGGGTTTCCATCTGTCTGAATTTCACGGACCACATCGGACATGTCACCGCTGACATCCGCTGCTCCATAGAGGTACATGGAGCATCCGATCCAGTCCGCCTGAAAAAACTGACAGGCGGACCTGATCGGAAAGCCGTGTGAAAAGGGCCTAAAAACTTGGCGTTTTTTGGCACCTATGTGCCCTAACAGATATTTGATAATAACTGAGTACTTTTAGGGGATGATTTACTAAAGGCAAATAGACTGTGCACTTTGCAAGTGCAGTTACTCCAGAGCTTAAGCCCCGTACACACGTACCGATTGTCGGCCGTAAATATTCGGCCGACGACCGATCGGCCGATTGTAGGCTTGTTAGTATGATGCTTCCGACAGCGTATTTTCGGCCGAACAGAATCTGTCGTGCAAGCATTAAAATTTTTGTTGGCCAACACCAGAACGGCCGATTGTTCGCCAGTCAGTACAGATTTCGGCCGAAAGACAGCAGATTTGCAAGACTGGGCATGCTCAGAGAAGAAAAAAGACAAGGAAAGTTAACCATCACATGACATCACTTCTACAGTCGGCTGTTGTTGGCCGACAAAATTCGTGTGCAGTCTTTTGCACTTTTCAACAGATACGACAGCCCTCGGACAAAAGACAGCCGATCGTTCGCCCGACGATCGGTACGTGTGTACGGGGCTTATGTATATGAGGGGAAGCTCTGCTGACTTCCATTATCTAATCACATGTGAAGTAAAAATGCTGTTTTTAACAGAAAAGACTCCCTCTGTCCATGCATGAGGACTAGTATTGATCTCTAAACCTAACAGAGACCCCCTTTACTGTAAATCCTATAAACTGATTTCTTTGATGAATGCAGATTTTTTTGATTATTTCTGAAATCCTAGCCTCTCACATAATTTTGGTGATCACAACGCTAATTAATCCAGATAAAATTGGATTTACTCCCACGCATGTCAATATACGAAGATTATTCACTAACCTTCAATCTCCTAATATTTTGTTTTAGCCCCGGGCTGTTGAGACCCTCGATAGACATAAAGCCTTCGACTCTGTTTATTGGCCTTGTCTTTTTTATATTTTAGAGAAATTTGGATTTGGAACTAATCTGCTTACTTGGATCCGCAATCTGTATGACCAACCCTTAGCCCGATTTAGGATTAATGGTACCATTTCCAAGCATTTTGCTATGTATCGTGGCACCAGACAAGGCTGTCCACTTTCCCTGTTATTATTTGCACTTGCTACAGAACCCCTGGCCCAACTTCTTCGATCTTACCCAGATTTGCAAGGGATGTGGATTGGCTCTTTGGAAGAACGTGTATTGTTATATGCGGATGATATGCTGCTTTACCTCTCCAATCCTCATATTATGATCCTGGTGGTGCTCATTACTAGCTTTGGAATTTTTTCCGGATTTATAGTGAATTGAACTAAGTCCAGTGTGTTCTCTGTAGATCCTGCCCTCCCATTTGACCTCCCCTCAGATTGCCCTCCACAAGTTACTTTCTCATTTAAATATCTAGGAGTTACAGTGCAGTTACCAGTCTCTACCTATATTGCAAATAATCCTCTACCCTGCATTGCATCCTTTAAAAACAAACTGGTCAGCTGGGCTAACTTGCCACTGACGTTATTGGGTAGGGTTAATCTTTTTAACCACTTGACTACAGGGCACTTAAACCCCCTTCCTGCCCAAGCCAATTCTCAGCTTTCAGCCTTGTTGCACTTTGAATGACAATTGCGCAGTCATGCAACACTGTACCCAAATAAAATTTGTATCATTTTTTCCCCCAAACAAATAGAGCTTTCTTTTGGTGGTATTTAATCACTACTGGTGTTTTTTTATTTTTTGTTGAACAAACAAAAAAAGACTGAAAATTTTGAAAAACAAAACAGTTTTTATAGTTTGTTATAACATAACATTTTTCTCCTTCATTGATGTGCACTGATGGGCCCTGATAGGCACTGATAGGCTGCACTGATAAGGCGGCACTCATAGGTGGCACTGATGGGCAGCACTGAATAGGTGGCACTGATAGGTGGTACTCATGGAAAATAATAAGTAGCACTGATGGGCACTGATAGGTGGCGCTGATGGTTGGCACTGATGGACAATGATAGGCACTGGTAGGTGACACTGACAGGCAGCACTGATGATGGGGCACTGATTGGCACTGATAGGTGGCATTGGTGGTCAATGAAAGGTGGCACTGGTGGGTACTGATAGGTGGTACTGGCGGGCACTGGCAGGTGGCACTGGCGGACACTGGTAGGTGGCACTGGGGCACAGATGCTCCTCTCCTCTTCAGGACTGATGTCCCTCTGTCGGCTTTTTTTTCAGCTTGAGGAGAGAAAAAAAGCTGATCTCTGCTTTGTTGTTTACATCAGTGTTTCCCAACTCCGGTCCTCAGGGCACACTAACAGGCCAGATTTTAAGTATTACCTTGGGGAGATGCAGACTAGTATATTGCAATCACTGAGCAGCAAATGATATCACCTGTGATGTATTTCAGTTTTCTTGCAAACCTGGGCTGTTAGTGTGCCCTGAGGACCGGAGTTGAAAAACACTGGTTTACATCACGTGATCAGCTGTCATTGACTGACAGCTGATCACGTGGTAAGGGCTGGGACCGGCTCCTTACTCAGATCTGTGATCAGCCGAGTCTCATGGACTCGCTGATCACAGAGCAAGCCGCGTGCGCTCCGCAGGAAGCGCGCAGGCAGCTCATGCACGAAGGACGTACATGGACGCCCTCCCAGCAATTAAGGTCCGCACTGTAGCAGTCTTTCGGCAGACGGGAAGAGTTTAAGTGGTGTTTTTGCCCAAATTTTGTCAAATAGTCAGGTATACATACCTAAGGAAATCTTCCAGGAGATTGATTCTCTTTTGTCGACCTTTCTGTGTTTCCCCAAGAACCCCAGAATCTCCCTTGAGATGCTGCAATTGCCTGCCTCTCGGGGTGCATTAGCTCTACCAAATTTAAGACTATATTATTATGCATCACAATTGGTCTATATACACTGGTGACTCTTCCTACAATTAAATAATACAGCTACTGCGACTAAAGTGGTATTATTTCCTCCTATGAAGCTCTGACTAACTTACTCTATCGGAAAGCTTTTCAGAGTGCGGAGGGTACAGACATGTTAAAAGTCTCTCTAAACATATATGGGCAGTGCCTATCTCTGCTCCCTGACAATTTAGACTCCATCTCACATAACCATCCAATATGGTTTAATCCCACACTTCCTCATTTTTTTAAATCTACCTGATGCTTGCCTTTTTGGGATCACAGGGATTAAAATGTATACACTAACTATATGACCAAGGCCAATTTAAGACGTTTCCAATATTACAGCAGGAATTTGGAATTCCCAATTCCTGGATATTTCGATGTCTCCAATTTAAACATGCAGCCATGACTCATGTGGAACTGTAGTTTAACCGTAGTTAAACTGACTGCACCTAAATGTAAGTAAAAGCACAGTGTGAATAGTACCATTAAAAAATCATTACCTGCATTTAAATGTCCTCTAAATGCATATTAATACAGATTCGGCAGTGGCATTAGCAATAGGCCTTACAATATTATCATTTGATACATAATGTACTGGAAAGCTGCTGATATGACTCATGATACTGGCATCTCGGGTTGCGGGCAGAATCGCTGCAATTTTGCCCCCAATCCTGAATCATTGCAAATCGCGGAATGTCCGTGCGATTCCCGTGACTTGCAATGGCACGATTTTGTGTTGCCCGATTAATCGCGGTAAAATCGCGCAAACAGAATCGTGGGACACCTGTTGGCCAAAAGAAGTTCTTGTTTTGGAATTGTGGCCAAAATCACAGGTGTTGAAGAGGGGGAGAGATGTGTACTGGGGGGGGGGGGGGTTGTTGGGAGGGAGATGTGTGCTTGGGGAAGAAGGGAGAGAAGTGCACCAGTAATGTTGTTTTGTTTTTTAACCTCTGGTGCTGCAGATCCAATTGCACTGCAGCCAATGACAGACCTCAGTTTTTGCAGCAGGCTTGCAGATCATATCTGTGGGAGACTCCTCATTGGCTCTGATATGTCACATGATACAGTCAAGGGAAGGACTTTTCCTCACTCTGAACTGCCACAGTATCTGTTTTTGAAAAAGGAGACCATAGGGTAATGCAGGCATGAACTAATTTATTGTGTACTGGGAAGGGGTGTGGGTGTTAGAGATGTGTAATGGTGGGGTTGAAGGTGGCAGAGTTGTGTACTGGAGGAGTGGGAGTGGAGAAAGGTGTGTGCTGGGAGGCTGAGATTTGTATAGGTGTTACAATAGGAATTGGAGGATGGAGAGATGTGGAGAGATGGAGAGATGTGTACTAAGGGGTTTAAGGGGAAAGAGATGTGTATTGGGGGGGGGGGGGATGTGCACTGATGAATGGAGGGATAAAAAATGTGTCCTGGGGGAGGATGTGAGAGATGTGTACCAGGGTGGATGGTGGAGGGAGAGATGTGTATTGCCGGGTTGAGGGTGGGAGAGTGGTGTACTTGGGGGAGGAGTAGGGGGTTGGTTCTAGTGGGGGGCTGGAGGGGGAAAGATGTACACTCGGGGGAACGGAGAGAGAGAGATAGGAGTTCTGGAGGGGACAGACATGTACTGTATACTGGTGCGGGG
This sequence comes from Pelophylax lessonae, assembly GCF_965119305.1. NCBI lineage: Eukaryota > Metazoa > Chordata > Amphibia > Anura > Ranidae > Pelophylax > Pelophylax lessonae. The sequence goes on along the minus strand of NC_138770.1, from coordinate 178,009,286 downwards.
AAAAGATGTGCACTGGGGAGATTTCACCTCTGTGCTCTGTTCCCTGACACATAATGAGTCCTTAGAACATGTCATTTTTTTCCACAAGTTTTTGGAAAATGTGGAAAGAAAATGAAAACGCATTTTTTTTTTACACATAGTTGTCAATTTATAAGATATTTCTAACACATAGCATGTACATAGCAAAAATGACACCCCGAAATACATTCTGCTACTTGTTCTTAGTATGGTGATACCACATGTGTTTTTTATGACAATTTACTGTTTGATCACTCCATCTTTCAAAAGGGGATGTGGAATTGCGCAATGCTCACATCTATACATCTCAGTTTCCATTTCAGAGCCACTGCTTTCTACTGGCTCATACTCGCTATCCAAGTCTGACAGAGAAAGTTCCCCACTGCTCTTGTTCAACATACACTGGAGTATATGGAAAGCCTCCTTGCTGCAAAATAATTTTTTTGCCATGTAGCCACATGTGCACAGATGATTCCTGGGACAGATGTGTCAGATGTGTGACAGATGTTGATCACTGGGATATGGTAGATGTTGACTGGGACAGATGTGGCAGATCACAGACGGATGTGGCAGATGTTGACTGGGACAGATGTGGCAGATCACGGACAGATGTGGCAGATTTTCACTGGATCAGAAGTGGCAGATCATGAACAGATGTGGCAGATCATGGACAAATGTGGCAGATGATCATAGACATATGTGGCAGATGATATGCACCAGATAATCACAGACAGATGTGGCAGATGATTTTGGACAGATGTGGGAGATGAACACTGGCAGATAATGTGCGCCAGATGATCACAGAGAGGTGGCAGATAGAGTTGCCACCTCATCCCTTTAAAACAGAACACAAATTAATTACACAGGTTCTGAGGCTAATTTAATGCAGAGAAGGCTCCAAGTGAGTTTAATTACCACCTTAATCAGCCACAGAACCTGTGTAATTAATATGTGTTCTGTTTTAAAGGGATGAGGTGGCAACCCTAGTGGCAGATGATCACAGACAGATGTGGCAGATCACGAACAGATGTGGCAGATGATCATAGACAGATGTGGGAGATGATGTGCGCTAGATGATCATGGACTGATGTGGCAGATGATCATGGGCAGATGTGGCAGATGATGTGTGCCAGATGTGCGACAGATGATCATGGACAGGTGTGGCAGATGATCATGTACAGATGTTGCAGATGATCATGGATGTGGCAGATGATGTGTGCCAGATGATCATGGACAGATGTGACGATCAGGAATGTCCACTCAGAAGGAAGAAGCTCCCACCCGGCCATTTATATGCAGTGGTCAGTGAGAGGAGGTTAAAGTAATGCAGTGCCGTATCAATAAAAATGGCCTGGTCATGAAGTGGGGGGGGGGGGATAAATCTTCTGGAGGTCAAGTGGTTAAACTAAGAGACCACATGACCCATGCTTAAAAATCAGTCACAGCGCCTGGAGCCCTATATTCACATCTGGAAAATATTTCACAGTTGCAATAGCCACTTATTTGCATATTGATTTAATGTATTCAATTGTTTGAATAAAATGTCAGTTTTATGCTCTAGTGGCAATATGTCCACAAACTATGCATATGTAGTACCCACAGTGTTTTAGGTGGGCTGGCCCTAATGATGAACATGAGTGTGCTGCACATGCCTCAGCTGCAGATTTTTTTCCCCTGTTTATCCTTGATCTATTGAGATCTCTTGCTGTTTGGTCAGACTTCTTTTTTTTTTTTTAGTGGTGACTGAATCAAGGCTGAAAGCTGTACACTGTGTGCAGAGCCTTATGTTCTGTCTGGTTGCTGAAGCAACAATAAGCCAATAACATTGAATTGGATGGAATAGTAGGTAACAGGCTAAAACTGCACTATGCTACATTGGCACTGCAGGCCATCTATTACTTGTGCTTGTCAATAACTGGAATATATAGTAAAATAAAATTATGTCCAGGACCTTATCAAAAGTAATATGCATTTTTGGTACATAGATGTGCATTGCATTGAATGCAAATTGAACCGTAGTAGGCCAAAAATTTAGCTGCCTTTTTTCATTTGTAGCCCTGTCCCCGCAGGGCCTGCTGAATAATGACTTGACGGGCTCCCCTGATTACCAGCACACAGTTACCTTGAGATATAGTTAGTTGATCCCTCCTTGCTCCTGATGGCTCATCACACAAATAGTCTAGGGGTGTTGTTTTTTTTTTTTTTATTATTTATCTGGCACTGGGATAGGAGAAGGGAATAGTGGGATTCTCCAGTTTGAACTATTCACATTACTGAGGACTTCTATCTCTAAGCCTTCTAGGTTGATTGGAAGCAGCTAGGCTGCTTAATCCACACTGCCACAAGTGTAGAAAGGGTTAAGTCTCTTGCTCTTCACTTCCTAGCAAACCAATTTAGTAGATGATAACTTATCTTCAGGACACTTTTACTAGCATTCCCTTTCAACCGACACCCATCCACTGACTATCCTAGTAGCAGGGATGCCCCCCTCAGCTCAGGCCCCTTGACACAAGATTCTGTACTCACTGTACTACAGAGACAGGTCCTCCAGCGTCTCCCCTCTCAGTCAGCTACTCTGGACCTCTGGGTTCAGTTCCTCACTGCTACTCTCCAGGCCCTCAGGACGACCCCCTGAAGCTGCATGGCACCTCTACAGAGGGGGAGGCAGCCGCCCCCCTCCCTCCAGGACTCCGCTATCCAGACGAAAGACTTTGAGCACATGTGCTCCTGGCTTTTATACAGTATCCCAACATTAACCAAGGCACTTTCCCTCTGCCAATCATCAGGACTGTATCAAAAGCCTATGCACCCAGTGCTGTATTTTGGCCTAGGCCAACAAGGCCCAGGCCTAGGGCGGCACTTTGCAGGGGGGCAGCAAAAAAAGCCGCCCCCCTCCACCTGAGACACTTTCGGCCACTGGTTTCTAGAGCCACCTCTCTCACCCCCTTCTCTCTCTCTCTCTCTCTCTCTCTCTCTCCCCTCCTCTCTCTCACCCCTCTAACACCCCCTCTCTCTCTTACACCCCCCCTCTCTCTCACACCCCCTCTCTCTCTCTCACCCCCCCTCTGTCTCTCACACCCCCCCTCTCTCAACCCCCCCTCTCTTTCTTTCTCTCTCTCTCTCTCTCATTCTCTCTCTCCCCCCCTCTCTCATCCCCCCTCTCTCCCTCACCCACCCCCCCTCTCTCTCTCTCTCTCTCATCCCCCCCTCTCTCTAAGGGGAGGAGTGGGGCAAATTTACATAGGAGTCGAAAGAGGGGGAGGGGGCGCCCAATTTTAGTGTTGCCTAGGGCAGCACAAAACCAAAATACACCACTGTATGCACCCATTCGTCAGGTTTCCTACCACTGTCCAACATGCCTCCCTATTGGACCGGTGTGAAACACTCTCCAGACAGAATGAGTTGCATCCTGAGCACAATGAGCACTAACAGATCCTGCTCTCTGGTAGGCAGAGAACAATATAGATTTACCTACAGCCCCTCTGGTAAGGAGACCAAGCTCAAAACTATACTTTCTCACTAGCACCTACCTAGGAGGATGCTACACAGTGCACAGTAAAGCAACACATTTTCTTTCTTACATGCATTGCACAGAGGGGCAAGTGCATTTATTTTGACCACGTATACATGTTGTGGCACGACTGAAAATGGCTGCCATTGTACCACAGTGCATTATCCTACTGCTGCATACTAACATGCATGATAAAATGTACACACACAAAAATGAGAATTTGGCCTTAGAAGGTATTTTTCTCACTGCTAACTCAAAAGCATCACCCAGGATCATCACTTTTTTTTTCAGCTATACATTCATTCTGTAGTCCTCCTCTTCCAGGTCAACCGCCACCTCCACCACATGCCAAAGAATTTATGTTGAGTACACTAGACATGATTTTTATGTTTTGGCAGAAATTAAGAGGCATTTCTGCAATGACATGCAGCATCGTTTTTCAGCCTTTTGTCATCTGTTTTGGTGCTCCCTTGCCAATGCTTTTGGCCTGTTATCTAATCAAAGAAACTATACCCTTTCTATAGTGTGGTGACAGCACTGCCCTGCCTCTCCGCCTCTTTCAATCAGAGGGTGCTTTGCATTCATTCATAAGAAGCAAAGCATTATCTGAATGGTGCCTGTGACGAGCAGCCGACCTCCTGTGTTCAGAAGGCAGCAGGGCAGCCGCTCGGCACGGGACCTGGAAACAAGTGGAAATCCCTGAAATACTAGTGTCTACTTCAGGGATCTCCTGCTTCTAGGGCTATTGACCAGGTATGGCATATGTATAGTTACAATGTTCCAAGCTGTACCAATGTACCTACAGTTTGTATGAAATATCCATACTTGGAATACTTCTTTAAGCAAGTCTGGTGGTACATATACTGTCTGCAGATAGAGGAATGGCAATAGAAATAAATGGGTCTACTAGCCAATGCACCAAAGAGTTGACAGAGAATGTTGTTACAGCGAGCAATCAGCCAATTGATTAGGCAAGGAGTAACAATACCTTGAAGTTTACTACATAAATGCAAAATAAGAAAACAGAGTCAGTATAACAAATAATGAAGCTGTTACAAAACAGGGGCCATTTCCAAACAGGCAACTAGTTGGCAGCAAAATGCAGTCTCACTGAGCCCCAATACGGAAAGATTACAGAGAGGAATCATTAATTGAATAATTCAGGCAGTAAAGTACAAAATGGCTACTTGCACTTCCCCAAGGTTGCTTTCCTCTCACAGCAGGCAGACTGAGTTGGAGCAATCAGCTCTGTGTCGACTGGGTCTTCTTAAGAAGCTGAATGCTTTTGTGCTCCAATCCAGCCGCAAGCCAGGAATAACTGTGGAGGATTGAATTACTGGTTACTGCTTATGTGCCTACTCACTCCTCTCTCTTTAAGTGCTGCATGGAGGGAACCGGCGAAACTTATATCCCCAGGCGTATCAAGGAGTCCAGGGGATGTAGGAAGCCCAGGGGAATAAAGAAGCACAGGGTATTGTGGGGGTGGAGTTAAAGGGGCCTACATCTGCTTTTGATCCTGGTGGGTGCAGAGATAACCTGCTGCACTCCACCACACTTCATCTGGCTGTCCCTGGAAAGTTTGCGATTCATACAAAGTCACCCTACACAAGTATTCTGGGAGCCTTCTGAAATTAGATCTCTGGGTGCTCCTCAGGGGTTGAGTCTTGGCTTCTTCTTCTGGAACAAGAGATGACATGTCTTTGCCTTCATGCACAACAGTGAATGGTGGATCACAGGGCTCCACGATAAAAGCATGGACCCAAACTGAGTGACCATTGGGCTGTGTAGCATTGTCAAAATCCATGGCTTATTTTGTAAACAGCCACCTCAAAACCTCTAGTGGTCAATATATCTGTGGCTCACAAACGTCTTTAGAACATCTCTTGTCAGCTCCTCTGTAAATTCTCGATGGACCTTCCTACTTAATATCATAGCTTTAAGTATTTTGTTTTAATATCATAGGTTTAAGTCTGGCAGCCTCGGCTCTTCTTGCTCTACCTTTGACCAGTCTTTGACAAACTGTTGAACTTCAGACAGACATTGTTTCCAATCCTAAATCCAGGACGTTGGATAGTGCTGCAGTTCTTCTTAGGGGTCCCGACAATTTGGCCTTGGAATGCACTGTATGACTGCATTTTAAGACCGCTTTGGACAAGAAATGGTCTATCAAATTTATTTTTATTTTTATTTTTCATGGACTAATTCTGGGTGGTGCAGAGTAGTGTGTGATTTCTTTATGCCTAGTGAGAGACACCATTCTTGGAAAGAAAGTAAAAAAATCTGTTAGAAGTTCAAAAGGTAGAGGTGCCTGTTGGAATGTGTATTAAGGTGTGTTTACGGATAAATCAAAGTCAAATTTCACCAGATACTTGTTTTATGGTTCAAAATGGGCACTTCAAAATGTAATATCTTGCAGCCTACTAATTCTTAGCTATGATAGCTTCATTAGTTTTCCTTTTTATACTTTATTTCTTTATTTCATGTGGTAGTCCAGCCAGTAACACACTTCCTGTCTTAGGCACTGTTCACACTGGCATTTAAAGCAGGAGTTTGAGGCACGTTTTTAACGCTCCTCAAACTCCTAGTAAAAGCAGTCTGAAATTAATAATATGAACAACGTACAGTGCTGTTCACATTATCAAAACATGAAGCATTTGTGTTGCATTGTGTTGCTGTGCTTCAAAAATGAAGCTTCATGGAAGTTGAAGCATCTCAACTCCTTCCATTCAAGTCTATAGTAACTCACTATAAATGCGCTGGCACACGTTTCCGGTTTGTTTTCAGGGAGTTAGGCCTTGTTCACAAAAGCCCAAAAAAAAGGGCATCTGGGCAATGTTTTAACCACTCATCAAATGCGACAAACAATGCGCATGAACGCTATAGGTGCATTTGTTCAGCTTCAATATTTTGAGCAAGTGTGAGCAAGGCCTTAAAGCAGAGTTCCACCCAAAAGTGGAACTTCTACTTATATGCTTCCTCCCCCCTCTGGTGCCACATGTGGCACCTTTCAGTGGGGAGGGGGGAATGGGTACCGGTTCTGGGAGACAGCGATGCGGCCCATTCCCTCGGAAGTTCGGCCCCCCCTCCTCCTTTCTCCGCCGCCGGGCACTTTGCCCATGCACAGTAGAGAACTGGCTGTGAAGCCAAAAGGCTTCACTGCCAGGTCCCCTTACCTTGAATGCCGATGGCAGCATCCTAGAGCCGATCCGAAAATCGGCTTCAGGTTCCGACATCGCAGGCTCCCTGGACAGGTAAGTTCTAATATTTAAAAGTCAGCAGCTACAGTATTTTTTCCTTTTTTGGGGGGATCCTTTTGGCACCTCCTCAGGACTCCAACTCCATCTTCCACCCAACTGCCCCTACTGGCATGACTCTTTTCTATTTATGAGGTGGCCTGCTCCCTTCTAGCCCCTTTTTGCTGGTGATTGGTCGAGGACATGACAGCCCGTCCTTCCTTACACCCACTACATCTATAATATTCTCTAATGTTCCAGAACACGGGGAGGCACCAGAAGAGCTGTCAAAATGAGTCATCCAGCCTCCCTGAGTCACTAAAGCCTGACCCAGATTCACAACCCAGGCCTGGCTTTCAGCCAAGCCAATTTGCCTACTCTAACAACTTAACCTATTTACAATAGCACTCTAGCTAGAGGGTGCTATAGATTCATCTCTAGACACACCATAATACACATTCCAATGCACTTCTGCTGTTTGAGCCACTAATGTTTTTTTTTTTTTTTCTTATAGACATACACCCTATCGGTACCTGTGGGAGTTTCTGAGGTAATTTAATCACCACTAACACCTGTCATATAGTTAAAAATGTGTTTAAAAAATTATTAATGCAACAAGTATAACAAAAAACATCTGGCTGAATGATATGATCACAGTAAATTACGAATGTCCCAATATGTCACATAAGAATCATATAGCACAATGGTAGCCAAGTGATTCTCGCATAGATATACAAGGTGGGGAAGATTTTTTCTCGGGTTGTGGGTCAGTACTATTGCTGTAAACTTTGCAAAGTGGTCCTTATAACAAGTACATGACGACATCCATCTTCTAATATGTCTAGTGTAAGAAAGTCTATTATCAATACTTTTAGTGGGGTAGACATGTGCCAACTCAGAGGTGGCACTCAGGCCCCTTCAACACTGGACAATCCACACAGTGCTGAAAAACGTGTTAAACTAGCTGGAACAGACCCACACACAAGGCTTGTCTCTTGAACGATGTGAATATCTTATGAACAGCCCAGTGTCCCTGCTTCCATGTGGATTCTTTCTGCCACAGAGAGGGCTCACCTGCCAGGTCATAAACAAGTTATAGGAGAATACTACTCTGCTATATAGTATTCAATCCCTCAGGACAAGGCAGGACCACTAATATAGCAGTCTCATGGTTTCTGGTAAAAGCTTCAACCTCTCCCTGGCACTAGGCCACTATATCTGTATCGCCGCTGTATTACCTCTATTACAGGGGCATCCAAAGGATCCTCTTTCTGTGTTTCCACCCAGTTACACTTGTTCAGCACATGGATGAGGCTCACTCGGGGGGGGTTAAATTATATGATAATGCAATTCGAATTTAACCTTTGTCCGTCTGCCCAATGTTGTTCTAGAGTGACAAGTTTAGCTGTTTGGAAATGTACCAGCAGTTTTTACTCTCTCCAGACCTTGAAATTGGTCTGTTTCAGGTACTCAGCAAAGTGTTCAGCGACTGTGCACATTACTGTCAAGAGCTGCGGCTTGAAGGAACTGTAGTTCACAGAGTTTCTCCCAGTTACACGTAGGCTGTGACTGGCACGACCCTCTCCTGGTCATGTTGTAAGTGTGAGAGCATGGCCCCTAGTCCCTCAGTACTGGTTTTGGCTCTTGCCTGGAACTGAATGGAGAGGTTAGCAAGGCAAGCACAGGGGCTTACATCAGCTGCTACTTCCAGATTTCAAACACATCATGTTGTTTTGGTCCCCATTTCACTTTTATGTGGCACCTTTCTGAATTACCCTACAGTCCTGCCAGACCCATTCCTGTATTACTTTCCACGAGGACAATCAAGCCTTCAATAGAGTGCACTTACATTCATATAGAATACGAGCTCCTAATTGGTTGGTATTACAACTTTTGTTCCAAAGAGAACCCTGACGACGCCAGCTTTGTCTGCTTTGTAAGCTTGCATCAGAATCCTTGAATGCTTTTAGGGCATAAAGCAGTTGTCTGATTATGTTAGGTGGACCCAAGTCAGTAGGGTACCCCTTCAGCATCTCAAGCCTCAGTTCCCAGATGATATTCATGCCCAGTATCACTTGCGGCCACCACCTTCCAGAAGTGTGCTGACCACTAAGCCCTTCTGACCATGTTCCTTTCCCCGCATCTCTACTTTCACCCAGATAATCCCAACTACTTCATTGGGGAGCTCACTGGCAACTGTCAGTGAGATCCATGGCATGTCTAGACTAATTTTTCCAATATGGAAGAGATGCTCCATCTCTTGCCCATCAAAGTATCCATGTAAAACAGGACAGTCCACCATACATCTTCAGTTTATGAGTAGGGAGCCCTTTAATGTTGCCACCCTACTCTTTAACTTCTAGCACTAGGTCAATTGAAGTTTAATGGCTACCTTAGTTTTGGGTAGGTTGTCTGCTCCTGCCGAGTGCTGCTTTCAGGCTACTCGCAGTACCTTTGTTTAACATGGCATTATGTTCATAGGTGCCAAGTGAAGTGACAAGGAATCAGCCAAATGATCACACAAAGAATGAACAATAACATGAAGTTTACTGAATAAAAGCAAAATAAGATAACAATGCCAACAGGCTCAGAATGACAAAAGGCTATGCATATACTACATAGCCATGTACAACAAATAATTAAGCCATTGCTAAACAAGAGCCACTAGGAACAAAGTATATGTATTTGTATAAGTATTTTTAGAGGGGAATTACTAATATAATAAATTAAGCAGTAACGTATGAGAAAAGTTTTGCTCCTCCTGAGGCAGTGTTCCTCTCACAATAGGGCAGGCTAAGTCTGGCAGTCCAGGTGAGCAGGCCTAGACTGGTTCCAAGGCAAGTGTCAAAAGGAGTCTCTGTTCTACACACATAGGCAAATGGTTGAGGCTCGGAATTCTGAAGTAAGTTGGTACAGCGCACTTTGCAGTGACTGGGTCTTCCTAGGAGTCTGCATGCTATTGTGCTCCAACCAGGCTGGCAACATGCTGGGAATAACAGTTGAGGATCCGACATCTTGATAAAAGTTTACATTACCAGTCATTCCTATCTCATCAGTCTGTCTGCATGCTGTGTGGTGAAAGCCATTAACCTCCCTGGCGGTATGATTATGTCAATAATTATGTACCCAAAAGCGGTACAATTTTTTGCATGGGAATTTGGCGTTATGTATTGTAGGTCTACAATTCTTAGTAAATACTTACTTAAACCTGACCAAAACAAGACTCTAGTAGACATCCCAGATGTGATAAATTTGAAACACAAACACATGAATTATAATCTAATCAATATTATCATTTTATTCAATAATGCAATGAAAAATAATGAAATTTGTCAAACAAAGAAATTCAATACACATCCTGAGTGTGAAACAGTTTAAAGCATGGAACTAGACAAAGTCCGACGTTGCAATCAGGACAATAGTACCTTGTTTCTTTTCTGACTTTTCTTCCTTTGCCATCTCTCTGGGAACAGCAAACGATGCACATCCTGGTAGGCGCTAACTTTCTTGCGGTTGGCGGTACAAAGTCTACAAAATGACGACCTGTCAGGCGTTCTGGATTGCCAACGTCAACAGCGCGTCGTCCGGGTTTGTTAGCAGATACTGATGACATCGGGTGGTTGACAAAAATCTGCTCAGCCACCTTCCAGATAAAGTCAGAATGAACAAGAGGTATGTTAGTGTTTGCTTTATAAAGGATATAGGCGTTCCAAAGGCATTGTTCAAGGAGATGCCTGAAAATATTTTTGTAATATTTCTTCTGTTGCTTCCGCATCGCCGGGTAAAATGTCATTGCCTGATCGGCTGGGTCGACACCTCCCATTGTGTGATTATAGTCGATCACGACTTGCGGCTTCAGCACATCTGTTCCGTGTTTTGTGCGGACCATGGCAGTGGAGGTGCTGTGCACGGTGCTCATGAGACACACGTCCTTTTTGTCTCGCCACCGTTTTTTCCTGCTAAACATTGAAGGCATGTCACACCGGTTTGGCCTAACAGTACCATACCCATCAGTTTTGTTTAGGAGCTAAACCTCATAAAGTTCTGGAGATGTGTAAAAATTTTCCGTTGTCACGCAATATCCCTGGTTCAGCAATGGGTCCAGCAGTGAAAGGACAGAGGATGTGGCCATCCCATAGCCGCTGTACCTGGGATTGAACTTGGTACGTTTACCGGTGTAAATGACCGCATTCCAGATATATCAGATGGAGAATTCACAGAGCATATAAAATTTGATGCCAAACCGCGCTCTTTTGGATGCAATAAACTGTATCCAGCTCAGGCGTCCCTTGTAGGCCATCAGACTTTCGTCCACACTGACATCCCTTTCTGAAACGTAGGTCCGCTGGAAGTTGGTGACAATCATTTGGCACACCTGCCAGATTTTTTTGAGTTTGGGCGCAGGATGCGTGGCCTCATCAAACTCTTTGTTGTTGGCGAAGTGTACATTTTTCATGATAAGTGAAAAACGATATTCGGACATCACTGTGCCAAAAAATGGAGTGGCCAGCATCTTATTGGTGTTCCAATAACATTTCTGGAGCGGTTTCCCCACCACCCCCTGAAGGATGATGAGTCCCAGAAACTGCCAGAAGTCCTCTTTAGATCCCATTTTCTGGATCTGGAAAATCTGGCACGCAGCGTAGCGGATTGCTGCTCATGGTAGCGGTTGGTTTCAGTGACGATTTTTAGAATTACCTCCTCAGTTAGAAATAATTTCTGGTACGCCAGAGGGTTGTCACTCTGCACATCAATCTTCATCCCAGGAGATCCAGTGAATCGGAATCTCGGGGGCGCTGCCTGGTCCGCATCGCTGTTTAGAGGGCACCAAGTGCGCACATCGCTTAGGTCAGGTGCGGGATCATCGGCGTTGTCACTTTCTGGATCAGTGTCGGTGTCAGAGTCAGATGACAAATCTCCCCACGACTCACTGTCGCTCTGTTCTGCGAGCAGCTCTGTGTCGCTGCCGCTGTCTCTGTCGCGGTTGCTCAGCTGATCCAAAAGCGCATTTGTAGGACAGCGCTTTTTTGATGCCATTTTCAAACGGTTTTATTTGTCACAAATGACAATGGCAAGGGGCACTGAAAGGGCACTGTGTCTGATACTAAGGTGATACAGTGTAATCCTCTCAGATTACACTGTATCACCTCCTTTTTATGTGTTTGTGTTTGTGCAACTTTTGAATTTCCCTCCCAGTTCCGCTCCCATGCACCATTGCTGCTGCAGGGAACGGAACCAGGAAGTCATCAGAGCGACGGACGAGCGGCGGGGATCTCGGCGGCGATCGCAGCAATGGGAGATCATCACTGGATCGCCGGGAGAAGGTAAGGAACCCCGCTGCAGGCTCTGCACATCTACCCCGGGCGTGACTCGGGGATACCGATCCTAGCATTAAAAAAACACCCCCCGAGTCACGCTCGGGGTTACCGCTAAGGGGGTTAAAGCTTAGATTCCCTGGGTGCATCCAGGAGTACAAAGAATGGAGGAAAACCAGGAGATTGAAGGAGACCAGGGAATTGGGGGGAGCAGACTTAAAGGAGCCCCTGAGCAAGGTGGGCACAGAGGTACCCTGCTACACTTCTATTATTTTCTACAGTCATTTATTATAATTTTTGGTATCTTTTACTTAATATGGTATCCAACATAATGCAAATAACTGCAAAGCAAAGGTCAACAACTGACAGTTTTCTCACATTCTGTATAGATATGGACACTTTTAGATACGGAATTGTTAGTGTTATAAAAACAAAAAAAAAACTCTTTCACAATATGCAACATTTTTTTCACTTTGGTGTACTGACACTTTAAATGTGGTGCTTGTGTAAAAGTGCTTCCTCTGCGACTGCGTCAGGAAACTTTGCATAAAGCCTTCTGTCAATGATTTTACCTGTGAGTACTGTTGATGATTCTTTGCTTATAATTTGTATAATACCTGGCAGATACTTATAGAGGATAATGAGAAGATAGAAGGGAGGAAATCAGCGTCGCTGACAACCTTCTTCAAACAAAAATGAAGGCAATATTTATACAACTTCATAGTCCTAAATTGATGATGTAATGACAAGTGGAAATGCACAAGAGGCGATACATGTTCTACAATCCTAATATAATTCCCTCTTGTGGTAGCTTGCAGAAATGTCTGAAGAAGAAAAGAATACCACACTGCCAATGTAAAACTCTGACAGAAACTCATTGAAAGACACAGAAAATGATATCAACAAATGTGTGCAAAGAAACAAAAAAGCAGCAATGTCAAAATAGAAATAGAGGTAATGGTACAAAAATACAAAACATTACAAGAAAATGCCACAAAATAGATGGAAATGTAAAACATAAGGGTATACGTTAGGTAGAACAGTAACTGTTGGACAGTTAACCGTGAAACACAATGAACAAAAAATGAAAAAGAACAAAAGTGATACAGTATTTATAGCAAAATATCATGGTAACAAATCTAAATATAATGGTATTAAAGAAAAACACAGGACACAAATGAAAATGCAATGGAGTACAATTTAAAATACAAAAATATCTGACAAGCAGAATATTCACAAATATTCCCAAATGCAAGCAAGGAGGAAGGGAATGAGGCAAAAATTATCATGATGGGCACTTAAAGTGTTGCTAAAGGTATTTTGTTATTTAAAATAATAAACATGTTATACACACCTGCACTCTGCAGTGGTTTTGCACAGAGTAGCCCCAAACCTTCTTTTCTGGGGCCCCCCACCAGCAATCTTTCCTTCTCCTCATTTTCATGTGGCTCCTGCTGCTGCCCATGCCCCTGTGTGAAGAGAAAGGGAGGAGAGAAGAGATATAGCGATGCACAGTGCTGGATCTGTTCTCCCCTCTCTTCCCCTTCACACTGGGAAGGGGATGGACAGAGAGCTATAAAACATTTTTTACCTTAATGCAGATAAGCCAGGGAGGAGGCTGGTTTCTCACAGGTACTGGTGACTCGCTTGGAGAACAAATTGAGCCTTTGAAGCAGAGAGAGAAGTCTGTGAACCAGCTAGAGTGCTACTACAGTGTCCCTGGGTCGACTTAAAGGTTCTGGCACTGTGAAGCTGGACGTGCATCTGGATCTGGGGAGTCTGTAAGTGATCTGTTTGGTATCTGGGACCCCTAACCCTCAACTCTTTGATTGTTTTGCAATAAATTTTTAAAAATGCAAGAGTGACTGGTGCCCAAATGTTCTTTTCCATTCCCCATTTTAGCTATGGACTCAGCCCTGGGGTGAAAGGCTGGTTTGCCCCCTGTTTCTGGAGGTGCCACCACGCCTCCAGGGTGTCAGGAAGTGTTACAAAAGAAACTCCCCAAAAGTGATTAAATCTATCAGTGGCAAAAGATTTAATTCTTGTGTAGCTATAATAATAAAGTTGGCATGGGGGGCGGAGCCGACGGTGGACATGTGAGGACGTGCAGGGTGAGAGCTCCGTCTTCTAGCCTGTGATCCTGCTATTATCCTGCCCGCAAATCTTCGCATTTTGCTGCTGGCTGCTCGGGGGGATCCTTGGAACTGGCGGAGATCCTATCTGGATGGTGAAGTACGGGTAGATGGCCCCTACGCTCCCGGGAGACAGGCTGGCTCGTTTTGCCTGGGGATCCCAAGATGGCGCCGGCCACCAGGCGGAGGCGGTGCCGCTGGCGCGGGACGCTGCTGTGCTTGAGAGAGATGTCTGGGATAATCCGGAGGCGCCTTCGCCCGCTCCTATGCCTCCCAGGAAGGGGACTAAGAACAGAGGGAGATCACTGGACAGACATGTAGAGCCGGTGAGTGTGGAGGCGCTCGGGAGTCATCCCCCTGCCCCTGGGGGGCCATCTTTATCCCAGATCATGGAGGCTATACAGTTCTGCAGATCCTCCCTTACAGAACATATTGATGAACTTAAAATTGAGTTCTCCTGAAACAAGATTTGGCTAAAGTGAAAGACAGGACAAATGCTGCTGAGAGGAGAATCAGTGATTTGGAAGATGTGATTAGGCCTATGGAGACTACAGTGCAGGTGTCTAAAAAGGCTATTTCTGAACATGCGCTCAGGTTGGCTGATATGGAAGATCGTATGCGCCGAAATAACCTCAGATTTGTAGGCTTCCCTGAAGGTGCGGAGGCTGGGAAGCTGGAGGACTTTCTGGAAGGTTGGCTGAAAGCGAATATGGATGCTACTACCTTTACTAGACTGTTTGCTATTGAGAGGGCCCATAGGATCCCTGCCAGGGCGCCTCCGAGGGGCGCTATTCCTCGTTCTTTGATTGCGAAACTTGTTCATTCCCGGGATAGAGAGAACATTCTGAGAGTGGCACGTACAGGCCCTGCGCTGGAATATAATGGCTATCGCATCTCCATTTATCCTGATTTCTCTGTGACCACGCAGAAACAGAGAGCGAGCTACCAATCGGTGAAGAGGCATCTACGAGAGCTTAATTTGGGGTACAGTATGTTATACCCGGCCAAGCTGCGGGTGGTGGATAGGGGCAAATCCCACTTTTTCAACAACCCCACGGAGGTTTCCGACTGGCTTGATGCAAGGAGTCCTCGTGCTAACGGCGAGTCCCCGCGAAGATCCTGATGTGGTTCTGTTTTGGTGATGTTGCGGACTTGAAGCTGTCAGCGGGAGTTTGTGCAAGTAATACAGAACTGTTTTTACAGGCGGACGGTTGGACTCTGCTTTTGTTCGATTTTTGCTGCCTCCCTTATCTTTTTCAAGGGGTTTCACATTTTTTTTTGGTCAGTGGACTTTCTTTTTTGGATTTTTTGTTCTTTGGCCCCTTGCCTCCTGTTTTTTTTTTTTGCAAGGGTTTTTTTTGGGACTGAGTGACTGCCTATCTAGGTATTGCAGGTCCTTGAGACCGGGTTCGGGGGTGTACGGTTAGCACCTCAGCTGGGGACTCTGTTTTTTTGAGAGGTTCTTTTTGTTTGGGGATGAAGCACTTGGCGGGTTGGGGCTGGGTGCAGGGAGGGGTGTGGTTGGGGTACTGGGTTGTGTATTTTTTTCCATTTCAGGTGACCGGGGGAACTGGGGCTGGGGGATGTGGGGCGGCTTGTGATAACTGTGAGGCCCTACAGGGACATTGTTTTATGCTTTGGAGTGTGGGGGGGGGGGGGTCCTGGAGCTCTGGATGGGGGGGGGTTGCCCCTGGTCTTGCGGTTGACCATGGCCTTCTGTTTATTGAGGAAGCTTGTGATGGCTGAGCGTCTAAAATTGGTGTCCTGGAATGTCTGGGGACTGAACTCCAAATTCAAACGTGCGTTAATTTTTGATTATCTTAAGACGCATAAGCCTCATTTGATTCTGCTGCAGGAGACTCATCTGCAGGGCTCCAGGATCCTCTCCCTGAAACGGGCTCATATTGCTAGTGCATATTACTCCACTTATTCTTCCTATGCCAGGGGAGTCTCTATATTGGTTACCAAAGCTATGCCCATCTCAGTACAGGCTGTTAAAACTGATGTGTTTGGGAGATATGTGATTCTGGTCATTAAGGTGTGCCTTAGGGTACTGACGATTGTGAATGTGTATCTGCCTCCCCCATTCTCCTTGGCTTTACTTGATGATATTTTTAAGGCGGCCATGGAGGTGGCGGAGGGGCGGATTTTTATTATGGGGGATTTTAATGCTGTGGCGGATCCTGAGCTAGATAGAATGAGGGTCATGGCTGGTTCCCCGGCTCATTTGGCGAGGTGGTTGGCCACCTCTGGTTTCCGGGATGTCTGGAGGTATGCTCACCCGCAGGCCAGGGAGTATTCGAGCTATTCGGAGACGCACAAGTTGCTGTCTTGGGTGGACACGGTTCTCGCTGAGGAGCTGGGTTTGGAACTGGTGGAGTCTGTGGAGTATTTGCCCAGAGTTCACTCGGATCACTCGCCCCTGGCTCTCACTCTTCGGGTGGGGTCTCGGGAGGGTATTCGCCAGTGGAGAATGGAGGCGAGCTGGTTGCAGGAGGAATACCTTAAAATTAAATGCTCTCAAGCCATTGCCAATTGTTGGGTGGAGAATGGGGGGTATGGGGATCCCCCGCTTCAATGGGAGGCCTTTAAAGCTACGTTACGGGGGGTTTTCTTGACTGAATTAAAGAGTTTTAAACGCCAGCTGGCCTCTACTAGGGTGGAAAAGGAATCGGAAGTTTCAAGGGCAGAGGTGGACTATGTGTGTGATCCTGACCCTGACAGGTTGAATAACTGGAGGCAGGCGACTAGAGACTTACAGCTTCTATTGACTGACCAGACGACTAGAAATATACTGGCCCAGAGACGGAGGGTTTTTGAGTTTGGGGACAAGAATGGGCGCCTATTGACTTTCCTGGCACGTCCGGATCATGTTCCGGTGCATATCAGATGTGTTCTGGGGGCCCAGGGGCAGGAGGTTACGGACCCTACTGGGATTCTGCGGGAGTTTACCCGATATTATGGTGACTTGTACAAATCTGGCCTGGTTCGGGATCCTGCTGAGCTCACTGACTACTTGCAGGGCATTGAGTTCCTGCAGTTGTCGTAGGAGGACAGGAGTCTTCTGGACAAGGGGCTATCCTTGGAGGAGATTGAGAAGGCTGTTGCTTCCTTCGCTCCGAGGAAGTCCCCTGGCATGGATGGTCTACCTTCGGAGTGGTATAACACCTTCGGGGACTTACTGTCACCCCGTTTACTCAGTCTTTATGAATCGGCGCGGGAGGGGGGTGTGCTTCCCCTTTCTATGCGAGAGGCGTTGGTGGTCCTTATCCCCAAGCCGGGGAAGGATCTGCGGGAGTGCGGGTCGTATAGACCGATCTCGTTGATCAATGCGGACACTAAGATTTTGGCTAAGGCCCTGGCTTTGAGGTTGCAGACGGTTATATTGAAACTAGTTAAGGCCAATCAGATGTGCCAGATGAATGTTCAGGGACTATTCGTTAACCTTCAGGCACAGCACGATAATTCAGGGGAGCGGGTAGTGGCTTCTTTGGATACTCAAAAAGCCTTTGATTCAGTCAAACGGCCGTACCTTTTTAGGGTGCTGGAGGCGTATGGCTTTGGCCCTGTCTTTCTGTCTTGGGTGAAGCTATTGTACACGGAGCCTTTAGTGAGGGTACGGGTGAATGGGTGGATTTCTGAGCCCTTTCCGATGCATAGGGGGACCAGACAGGGGTACCCTTTGTCGCCCCTGCTGTTCACCCTGGCTATGGAACCCCTGGCAATGCGGTTGAGGGAGAGTGCGGCTTTTAGGGGGTTGCGAGTGGGTCAGATGGAGGAGCGTGTTTCTTTGTACGCGGACGACATGCTACTGTATCTGCAGGATCCGGGACCTTCCTTGAAATATGCCTTTCGGGTGATTCAGGAGTTTGGGGAGTATTCTGGATTCTGTATTAATTGGTCCAAGTCCTCATTGTTCCCCTTGGATGATGGGGTTGTGGCCCCGGAGGGGTGCCCCATTCCCCTAACCAGTTCCTTTAAATACTTGGGGATTGTGTTCCAGCTTCCAATCTCCAGGTTTTTGGACAATAATCTTAGTCCGATAGTGAAGGCTTTTAAGGATAGGGTGGTACAGTCGCTCCCCCTCTTTCTGCTGGGCAGGGTTAACATTTTTAAAATGATCTTTTTACCTAAATTTTTATATGTGCTGTGTAACTCTCCGGTCTATATTCCTAGAGGGGTGTTCCGGAAAATTTATGCTGTCCTTACCACTCTGTTGTGGGGTAATAAACCCTCTAGAGTGGCCTTGTCTGTGCTCAAGTGCCCTGTAACGGAAGGGGGACTGGCTGTGCCGGATTTGCGGTCCTACTATTTTGCATCTCAGCTGGTTTTCCTGCACTGGAGGTTTTTTCCGCAGGTGCCCAATGCGACGGTTGAGTTGGAAGCGGCGCTTGCCTCCTCCTTCGAAACGTTGCTCAATGTCCTTTACCGGGGGGGGCTCCTGGGCGGGATTTGGGTTCCATGATGGCCTTGCCGGGGAGGATCTTTCAGATCTGCGCCCGACGGGTTGGGGCGACCCTCTGGCGACATCGCCGAACAATCCGTTATGGTTTAATCCATCACTGAAGGAATTTGCTGGCTTACAGGATGGGGGCTATTGGGCCCATTATGGCCTTAAATACCTACATCAGTTGTTCTATCAGGGCAGGTTGGTGTCCTTTACACAGCTTAGGGAGCGCTTCCGGATCCCCAGGACGTGGCGCTTCTGGTATTTACAACTTCAACATGCGGTGAGGGTGCAGTTGGGGGGGGGGGAGGTTTTGTTGGCTAACCCCTCTCTTGAAACTATGCTTTTGGACCCGGATTCGCTTAACCTCCCTGGCGGTATGATTCTTTTGGATTTTAGGTGCTGAAAGCAGTACCATTATTTTGCATGTAATTCTTGTGAATGAGCAGCCCAAACCAAATGTATACATTTATTATATATATATATACGTATATATATATATATATATATATATATATAATGTATACAGTTGGTTTGGGCTGCTCATTCACAAGAATTACGTATATATATATATATATATATATATATATATATATATATACGTGTGTGTATATATATATATATATATATATACGTATATATATATATATATATATATATATATATGTGGCTGAGTGTGGTGAATGCGGACATTGTACTGTACAGGATGACTTATGAGGCTAGGGGGCTAGAGGCTAGGGGGTCCCCAAAGAAATTTAGGAAAATATGGCATTGATGGGTAGATTCTACTGCTACGTTAGTGGGTGCGGCTGCTGAGTGATCCGGAGGGACTGCGCCTGCATGGGGGGTGGGCTAAGGTTCTAGGCATTCTGACTCCTGGGTCTGCTGAGCTTTCCACATGCCCTGCTACTGCTTTCTGGATAATACATGGGGGATTCCTCTGGGAAGGTCACCGAAGAAGGAATGGGTGCTGGGCTATGTTTTGCCCAGGTGGACTCCTCGCCTTTGCTACCCTTGGGGGTGCAGGTGGGGAGGCCAGGTAACTGTTTGGTTTGGGTGGGGAAAAAAAAATGGAGTCCTGCTGGTCACATGGTTAGCTCTTTGTAATGCACAATGTCTGAGGGGAAGTCATGTTGATCCTTTCTGTTTTGGGATTATGCACTTTCATTCTATATGCCCCTTGGAGGGTGCTGTATGATATCTTTATTGTAATGTGATATGTTGAGCTATGTGATTATGTTGGATTTCAATAAAAATCTTTTAAAAAAAAAAAAGTTGGCACACTTTATTGAATAAGGAGGTTTTTAACTGACAAGGTAAAGCTAACAAAGGTTGTGCCAATAAAAGAGGTACCAAATGACATATTAGATAAGGTACTGCGTAGAAACAACTGTTCCATGGTCCAGAACAGTTCTCTCTTTCATCACAGTTTGACATGGGCTCGAAGGGGCACCTGTGAAAATAGAAGGTGTAACCAAGCCCTTGCAAAGTGGAATGCAGTCAATATGTACCACTACTGGATAAAGTTAGTAGAAGCTTTCACAGACTTGCTTCACAGATGTATACTAGCCTCGGTAGGCCAAAAAGCCTCTGACCTAAAATTAATAAAAAGGCAAATCATATTAGGTGATTAAGGCCTTTAAGGTAAATGGTAAATCCACATTGCTGTCTAAGGATGACTGTAACAATCCCATTCCTATCCCTACCCTGCCATACCTATTTTTGTGCATTATGCTGATAAATCTCTCAGTAGTGTGCTGTTATTACTTGTGCTTGGCTCTAGAGATGCTTTATATCTCTACTTTTTTTTCCTCAGCCAGACACCTCATTATTAACTAAGAAGACCTGTAAATGAATCAGATTGTAGCAAATGGAACAAAGTGATGACTGCTCCAACTAAAAAAACTTAGGCATGGTGCTCACCTCCCTACTGCCCAGGCAGACTTGTTAATATGGTTTCTGCTGTGTTCATTATCCTCTGCCATTTATTTCTATCCTGTGTGTGACTGGCATTCCTCGGCTAAGCAGGATGTACCTTCTTTTTGGTTTTGATGGGTTTTTTTTGTGTGCATTTGTATTAGGATGGACTTGTTTTTTTATGCCTTTTTGTTTATTTTAATCCCTGGCTCACTAATGACTGTTTCTTGGCCCATACTTGCTGCATATTTGCTGCTTTACAGATCGGATTGAAAAAAAGTGTGCAGAACCTGAAATACACTCCTTAGTAGAATTAAATGATCTCCACTCACTTTGTTTTTCTTTTAGATATGTCTATACATGTTTTCTTTTCATTTTTAAATGCTTAACTTTTGTAAACATTTGGTGACCAGTGACCATCGCTTTGATGTGTTTTTTTGTTTATTTATTCTTGTTTTGAAACAACAATATAATTAACAGAAAAATTTGTTTCAAAGGCCTTGCATATTTTGGACTTTTGGTTGTGTGGATTCATAAGAAAATGTTAACATAAATCAAACTGTGAGTGTCCATTCACACTACCGCGACTTGTCAGGCGACTTGTCAACCTGATAAGTCGCGGTCCGTCGCGGTCCATTGTGTGCTACAGGAACCGTTCTAATAGGAGCGACACAAGTCCCTCCGACTTAGAAAAAGGTTCCTGTACTACTTCGGGGAGACCTAGAGCGACTTGCATAGACATTCATTATATGAAGTCTGTGCAAGTCGTGCCGAAGTCACGGTGCACGCGACTTCACAGTTCGCCCCCGAAGTCGTGCCTCGTTAGTGTGAACCGGCACTGAGGGCATCAGATAATGTAGGTAATAAAACCCAAGTTGCAGAGAGGTTGTTTAATGTAGGTTGTATAACCTGGCTGGCACATGTGGGTAAATAAAAAAAAAAAAGTTTTTTTTCTATGTGGCAAAGTTTGCAAACAGAATAATTCTGGTCTGAGGATTGCCCAACTAAGTGGAAAGAGATGTAGGAGCAGGAAGATCTATGTGGGCTAAGAGAACATAGCCTGAACTAAAACAAATTTCCAAAGAGTTAGTCATTTGTCCACACCAGCAGGGCCGCTAATAAGGGGGTACCCCTGGTCCTCCTGTATGGGGTCTGGGCCTCATCAGTTCAACAGAGGAACCCAGGCAGCTGGCAAGCAAACGGGAGGGGAACCTGTACAGGAGGAGTGATCGGTGCAGCAAGGGTGGCATTTACTAGAACTATTTCCCCCCTGCAGCAGCTGAAAACCAGCATCTCCTCCTCTGCCTCACACCAGCTTTCAGCTGCTGCAGAGGGGGAACTACATGGGATCGGTGCCAGTAAAAATTTGGGGATGCAGCAGCTGTACAAACACAGGTGGGTGTATGAACACCGTTTGTGTTTGGGCCGTAGACCTGCACCCACACGTCTGTCAAATAAGCACCTGTGGTTATGTTCGTACAGCTGCTGCGTTCCTATAGCATAACATAGACTGCACACAGCTACAATACAAATTTAACACAATACAGTTTTATCTTTTAGATTTGACAGGAATTTCGTGTTTGTGTCCACTAATAATATTAATATTATATTTTTTGCGAAAGTATCGTTTTGATATTTGTTTTAGTTTTTTTTTTTTTTTGGGGGGGGGGGGGTCTTGGCTCTGTCAGGTAGGCTTTACGAGGCTCTGTGATTTCTAACAGCAGACCTGCATACCTGGGCTGCTTTTCTCTCCAAACAATTCAATGTGATGGCTTAAACCCACTTGAAAGGATTTGAGATTTAGATCAAACAAAAGCTTTAAGAAGGACTGAAGATTCTTCAAAAGATCTTCAACCTCAGATTACCAAAAGCATGCTGCACCTGCCCAGATTCTCAAACCCTGTATCATGGAAGAATCACTGGTAGAATTTATTCTTCTGGAGAAAATGATATATTAGATAGAATAACTTGCTTGGGAAAAAGTAAAAGCAAAAATGACAGTGTTCTCAGGTAATCTTTTAGGGTTTGGTGGCAAAAGTTTTAAAGAGTTATTTCTCTAAATTATTTGTAGATTCAGAGTAGGGGGACAACTATGCTACTTGAAGTGTTGATTCAACTCCTGTAACTGTGCAATTGGGCATCTGGAATGCGCCTTTAAAAAGAAAAGTGGCTGAATATCTGTGAAATTTTATTAAAAGAAGACCGTCTTTGAATGAGTCACCAATTTAATATGTTCCAAAGCTGCTAGGGTACCAGTCCAGAGTAAATGAAAATTGTATAGTAGTGTAGGAGTATATGGAAGCCAAGATTTGGTTTCGTCTGGCAGAAACCTTATGCGCAAGTTTATTTATTTCTTTTTTAATGCATATTCACCTTCCTTTACTAAGAATACATATGTATATTTGTTTTTAAACCTATTAAATATCTGTGTCAACCTTTGACCCTCTTGTAAGGGGAGGTAGATAGTGGGCTGGTGACTCTTCCTCCATGTTCCCCTCCTCGTTGGGTGCCAAGTGTGGGTGACATAGGAGGCTTATCCTGAGGTGGGTTCTTCTGGTCTATGCTAGGCACCTTGAGTAGGGTCACTGCCTTTCACAGGGGGTACATTTTGCTTGAATGGAAAACTGTGCTCTAGTTAACTCTCTTGATGTTAATGTAGCACCCTTCTAGGTAGGTGCTATAGAGAGAATATTAGGTTTGGGTCTTTCTGCTTACCAGAGAGATTGCCAGATACATTTATTTTGCTCTCTGCCTACCAGAGAGCAGGATCTATTAGTGACTGTCTGCAGGTAATCAGATGGAGACCCAAAAAGTCATCATACAGCAAGCCCTACGGGGACAGTGCTACATTTTGGGATATCGTCCGGCATTTCATATAATTTACAGCAGTGGTAATGACCGGATATATAACCAAGAAACGCCATGTCTTCTCAAGTGAAGCGCTGGAATGTCAGTGAAGAAAAGATGTGCTGTACTGTGGAAAAAAAGTAATGTCTGCTTTACAGTGATCAGTGCAAGTGTGCTTTCAAGTTATGGTAAAAAAAAGCAGTAACCAGGGATGCTGGGATCGGCGCGTCAGGGGTTGTGTCAGTATATGTGCTGTAGAATAAAATGTCTGCCGTGGGCCATCAGTATCCTGAGTCCTGAACGCAAGATCACCCGTATACGTCATCTGGACCACTACTACTGAGGTGTGGTGAGTTATTGATTCAATTGAAAGACAATTTAAATTACAAAGGGGCTAGTGAGCCCAAAGAGTTCTATTGTTGAAATGTTGCTTTTAGGGCTAGAAGCATTCTTCCCAAAACCCCTTTCCCTTCTATCCTTGCAAAAGAAGATGGGGATCATTTAAACTGCCATAGTTTTGTCACCTGGGAGAAAAAAACTTCTGCCACAGAGGACTCCTGTTAAACCCAGGGGCTGCTACCTGGAGAGGGTAAACTCCTAATTCACAGAGGCATTTTGCTAAAGACACGTTGTGAAGATCCTTTGGGCCATGGGCCATTATAGTTGCTAAAGCAATACTGAGAAAAGGACACTTTGGGAAGATACTTCATTTAGGGAAACTTTGCGAAGATTCCTTTGGGCCAGTGGGCCAGAGTAATGTTGAAGAAAAATTTGTGCACGTTGCTACCTTGTAAAAAAAAAAAAGGTGGTGGCTCATTGTCTCTTCAAGAGTAAAAGGACTCCTTGGAGAGTTCTTACAGACACTCACAAGTAGGCAAGCTATTGCTAAGGCTCCACCAATGACAGCTTGCCGTCTGGAGAAGATGTGTTGCGTCAGTGTTGCAGAGAGAAGGACAGTGTGAACACCAGTCAGATGGACTCCGCAGTCCTTCATCCTAACTTGTGGGTCTGACTAGGAAAGAAAAGAGTTAGTGCCCTGGTAATTGAGAGCGACTTCACCTATTGCTAATCATATTGTTCCCAAATGGGACAAGCACCGAAAATGCTTAGTCAAGAATGCCCTTAGGGGGCCGGATGTTTCAGCCGTCTCAACATGAATGCTAGTGTTAGAGATTTTTAAGGTGAGAAGGTCGCCTCTGTGGAGAGGACGTTCTCACTGTGAGTATATAGAATGCAAACTTACTACATGCTCACCTTTTCTTTGCAGGCTTGCAGGGGATCTTCATGTCTTTGGAGAGATTGCCTATTGCCTATTTTGTGTATATGTGTACAAATATTATTTGTAGTATAGGTAGTCAGGATGTTTAGCCTTTTCCTGTCAAACTGATTTTTGTTTGGCGGGGTTGCATTAATATAATGCACTTGTTAGAAACCTCTGTGTAAATTTGTAAATTTTTGTACAGCAGATGTCTATATTTTTTAACGTAAATTATTGTATCTACTGGCCACATATGGGGTATGCCCCATGGTCCACTCCTGTACATATTTTATTTCCCTTTTTCCCTTTTCCAAGTTTGTTGGATACTCCTTGTAAATTTTTGTACAGGTATTTTTGTAGGGGCAGATGCCCAGAGCCAGTGAGGACATGGCTTGGTTTGGCGGGGGGTGGATGTAGCACCCTCCTAGTTGGGTGCTAGAGAAAGAATATAGTTTTTGGGTCTTTCTGCTTACTAGAGAGATTGCCAGGTACATTTATATTGCTCTCTGCCTACCAGAGAGCAGGATCCATTGGTGACTGTATGCAGGTAATCATAGGGAGACCCAAGAAGTCATCATACAGCAACGGGGACAGTGCTACAATCATATACACCACTATGTTCACTGTTGCATTTAGGAGGGACACGGAGAGCATCTAGGATGGACTGCATGCGTACACTTCACTTAACTCATCCATACCTGTGCACAGGCTGGGAACCTCTGCGATGCCGATCTGCTCCCATTCCTATGGGAGACAGACCTGCTCACGAAGAGAGTGCCGACAACAACTCCCTCTGCAAGAGGCTATTCTGCCTGCCAAGCATACATACTGTACTTATGACAGACTGCTAGAGAAACCTTCATTAACCTTTGATAACTACTTGTGTCTTCACACTGTTTTAACTCTTCATACCCCAATGTGTTTAACTGACCCGATCTCCAGACTATATGTGCCTGTTACTTACATAGTAGTTGTTGAGGTTGAATAAAGACAATAGTCCATCCAGTTCAACCTGTGTAGGTGTGTATGGCCGTAATCATCTCTCATACCCCTGAATGTTCTGATCCTCGAGATGTACGTCCAAGAGTCTTTTGAAAGTAGCCATACTTCCCGCATAAACTACCTCTTGTGGTAGAGAATTCCACAATCTTGTAGCCCTAACAGTAAAGAACCCCCTGCGTTGCCTGAGGTTCAAACGCTTCTCCTCTAATTACATTGTATGCCCTCGAGTCCTCATGCAATCCTTTCAACTGAATAGCTTTTTTTCTATGCTGAGATCACCATTGAGGTATTTAGAAATTGCTATCATGTCCCCTCTCAGGCGTCTCTTCTCCAGGGAGAATAAATCAAGTGATTGCAGATGCTCTTCATAATAAAGGTCCTCCAATCCCCTAATTAGTTTAGTTGCCCTTCTCTGGACTCTCTCCAGCTCCAACACATCCCTCCTGAGGACTGGCGACCAGAACTGGACAGAATACTCCAGATGCGGTTGGACCAGAGTTTTATAAAGTGGTAGGATTATAGTTTTATCTCTGGAATACATCCCTTTCTTTATGCATGCTAATAATCTGCCAGCTTTGGCAGCTGCCGCTTGACATTGCATGCTATTGCTTAGTCTATCCTCTACCAAGACTCCCAGATCTTTCTCCATTTTTGATTCCCCCAATGGCTCCCCCCCCTAAAGTGTATTGTGCTTTTATGTTTTTAGTCCCCAAGTGCAAAATATTACACTTCTCCACATTAAACCTCATTTGCCATGTCGTTGCCCACTCTGTTATTTTGTTCAGGTCATTCTGTAGGATATCTGCTTCATGCTGTGCAGTTATTGCCCTGCCCAATTTTGTGTCATCTGCAACGTTCTTGCATTACACCCCTTGAGTAACTTCGGACTAGGAAGGAACAGAGTTTCAAAAGCTTTACTGAAAAACTTGGTAATTCCAGATAACATCGGTAACAGTCTTTTCCTAACATCCCTAGTCCCCAAAACAGACCTGATAGCCAACCCAGCATACCTGCACAGGATAGAGTCCAATATGGCAGAATGCCAGCATTGGTGTCTTTGTGTGTTTTGTAGCTTTCGGTGGTTCTGTATTCTGTAAAGGCTCTTTATCAATAGCTCATCACACCTGTCTCATTTTTATACGGTACAGGACCAGTGGGTCGGACCCAAGAAAGACTGCTAAAAAATCGGGCAAACATATTAACACTAACCTTCCTAGCTGTGCCAGATTAAAACTTAGCCTGCTCACACTCTGACTGTTGAGTCCTTGCTCTTTAAGCCCATAGGGCTACTTTTCCCACTCCTCACTAATTCTCCTATTTTTTGACTAGTTCTTTTTTCATAACTGCTCTATATTGTCTTTCTTTTTGCTAACTCTTGCATGTGCGCTTCATTCTCATCTCCCTCCCTCCCTCCCTCCCTTTATTTTTACCCTCTCTTTTTTTGTTCTTTTCCCTCCTCTTTCTTTGTTAGATAACTCATGACATTCTAGTCATAGCCAGCTAAAATTATACCTCATTAAATTTGAAATGTCTTTATGTACCAGAAAAACACAAATCTCTGGAGGATGAAATCACATACTGTCTATCCAAAAGACACACTTCAACTTTCCAACTTTCATTACTTTACAGTTAGCATCGTATGTTTGATTCCGGGTCCCAGAAAGTAGGTACATTCATCTTAAATCAAACATCTGGCAGATACTAGATTCAAGGACTGATACAGAAAGGCAATTCATTTTTTGAAAGAAAAGATTCTCTCGCAATGCTTCATTCTGGCAAACATCTATTTCTTGAACACACACCAAGGGTGTTTTCTTAGAAAATACATTATACCTCTTGGAGGAGTTAAAAATAAGGCACGTACTATTTTAGATGGCAATTTTCTTTTTTTTTATACAATATTTCCAAACAATTGTCACATTAATCTTTCAAAAGAATTAAAAAGCTCCTTGAATGCCAGTTCATTGACATTTGGTACATTATAATGTCAGATATTGTACATTTTACAGGAGAGCCAGGTCTGCATTTAATAGCACTCTTGGGCCATTGCCTAGGGCAGTAAGGTTGAAGGGGGGCACCACTAAGCTTCAAAATACAAATTGGTATCACTCTTTTATTATTTTTCTTCCCTTTAACTGCCAGGGATAGCCAGTAATTCTGGCTATCCCTGGCAGTTTGGGTCTAAATTCAGTAAAATTGTGAGTTTATAATTGGACATTTGTGTCTAAATTCAGCAAGGGGATTGTAAGCAGTTATGTTGAGCCAGAAGTCTCCTGATAGTTAAAGAAATATGTAGCCATTTATCCTCTG
Source organism: Pelophylax lessonae (assembly GCF_965119305.1). Classification (NCBI taxonomy): domain Eukaryota; kingdom Metazoa; phylum Chordata; class Amphibia; order Anura; family Ranidae; genus Pelophylax; species Pelophylax lessonae. The sequence continues at coordinate 177,981,296 of NC_138770.1, read as the reverse complement.
TCTTACTTTATCAGATGTTCGATTGATAAAGCTGTACAGCATATAAAGCCAATAGCAGTGCATTTGGAAGACAATTGTCAATCCATAACAGAAAATGCCTGACTGCTGCTGATTTAAAAAGGTAGAACACTACATTTTAAATGCACTTGTTTATGTTGTACGAAATATTTTTGATGGAATTTAGACTTTCTTTACCTCTCTACAGTTTCCCCAAACTGGTTCACAAACAAATAATTTTTTGGAGAGTGTTATCAATCTCAATATAATGATATAAACCTTAATCAGAATCTCACTGTAGGATGGCGAGTGCTCTCCTATCAAAGCAAAAATTTACTCATCAGGTCTTTCTTCTTTGCTCCCAAAAGAGCATACATAACTGGAGTCCCTTGTTAGGTAGAGCAGGGGTCTCTAAGCTTTTTAAACAAAGGGCTAGTTTGCTGTCCTTCAGATTTTAAGGGGGCCTGACTGTGTACAAAATGCCCTGGCGTATTCATGAGAGGAATATTGTCCATTGTTGGTATCAGAGGAAGGAAGAGTGTCCCTTCATTGGTGTCAGTGAGCAAAATTGTGCCCTGCCAATGGTACCAGTGGGAGGAATAGTGCCCTATTGTTGGTATCAATGACAATAACTATGCCCTGTTGTTGGTGTCAGTGGGAAAAAAAGTGCCCCAAGGGCCAGATAAAGGCAAATCTGGCCCTGGGGCCACAGTTTTGGGGGCCACTGATGTAGAGCATTGCTTAGTCGTTTCATACTCCCAGACATCAACAACTAAATAGCCTATCTAAAATCTAATTACAAAACTTTTGAATCTTCCTTGGTCCTCACTTTATTACCTATCCAAGACACACTACATTCTCATACCACATTATTACCTGAAGACAGGCACAACTTTTTATTATGTTTTGCTACTATACAATTTATTTGCTCAATAGTAACATCAATACATTTACAAAAATATTGCAGAGTGATCACATTTTATTCATCAATTTTTAATCATCATGTTAATCATTTAAGCTTAACTGCAACTATTAAGAAAATGCCAGAATGCATCTAGTTTCAGGACCTTTTACCCAAAGTGTCATCAACATTTTTTCTTTTATTTGTTATTTTGTTATTTATTTTACCAGAACTCCAGAAAGAAATAATATGATTTAAAAATACATCTAATTAGCCCTTTAACCGGTTGCCGACCGCTGCACGACTATATACGGCAGCGGTCAGCCCCGGCCAGGCAAAGTGACGTATATATACGTCACTAGCCTGTCACTTCCTTGTGAGCCAATAGCGGCCGATGTCCGCCGGTCACTCGCGATCGTCCTCCGTGAAGGGAGAAAGGCAGGCGGCTAATGTAAACAAGCCGGCTGTCATTCTCTCCTGTGTAGGAATGGTGATCATACGGTTCTACTATGTAGGACCGTTGATCACTGTTCCTACACTAGTAGCCATGTCCAATCACAGTAAAAAGCACGCCCCTAGGGACACACTTAATCCCTCCTTCCCCAATAAAGTTAACCCCTTCCCCGTGTCATTTTGCAGTAACAGTGCATGTGTGATTACTGCAGTAATGTCACTGGTAACCCCAAAAGTGTAAAAAAAATGTCAGTCAAGGGTCCGATCTGTCCGCCGCAATGTCGCAGTACCGCAAAAAAAATCGCAGATCGCCGCCATTACGTGTTTAAAAAAAACACCTAAAATGACAGAAATCTTTCCCTTTGTTAGTAAACGCGATAACTTTTGCGCAAACCAATCAAAATACGCTTTTTGCGATTTTTTTTTTACCAAACATATGTAGCAGAAAGCAAATTGGCCAAAAATGTTAAAAAATTTTGATTTTTACATTTTTTGGGGGGGGGAATTTCATAAAAAAAAATGTGAAAAATATTGTTATTTTTGCAAAATTTACGCTCTTTTTTTGTTTATAGCACAAAAAGTAAAAATCGCACAGGTGATCAAATACCACCAAAAGAAAGCTCTGTTTGTGGGAAAAAAAGGACGTCAAATTCGTTTAGGTACAGCGTCGCACGACCGCGCAATTGTCCGTTAAAATCACGCAGTAAAAAATCACAAAAAAAACCCTGGTCAGGAAGGGGGTAAAATCTTCCGGGGCTTAAGTGGTTAAATGATGAAATAAGAAAACCAGCTTTTACTGCAATATTCACCTTTAAACTAAAAGATTTTTTCCCCAAAATTACTTTTTCCTGCCACTTGATGTACTCACTCTGATGGTCTGCATCATTAAACTCACTTTCTCTGATTTCAGGTCATCCTAGACCCACCCCAGCCTGTGAATAAACAGTGAAGAAGAATAAGCACCATGAAGAGCTCATCTACCTGTCACTCTGCTTTCTCCTCCTGTCGGCATGCTTCTTGTCAGCACGAATAGATTGATTCATTTTACTGCACCTTGTTAACTTTTCATGTGACCGCACAGCTTTATTTCACATATTCTTCTAGATAGCAGAGGGCGGGCAGTCTATTACAATCAGAGATGTATAGTAACTAAGTAGAACTACTTCACTACTGTACTTAAGTACCGAAAGGCGGTATCTGTACTTTCCTGGAGTAGACTTTTTTTCTCCTACTTCCACTTTTACTTCACTACATTTTTTTGATGATTTCAATACTTCTACTCCGATATTTTTTTTTTTGTGCTGCATAGTTACTCGTTACAATTATAAAAATTACCACTGCCAGAACAGTAGATGGCAGGTTTCATGAAGTTCAAAAAAATGTGTATAATGTCATGTGTACAGTCAAAGGAATTGTGATTGTCCTTTAGGTTAATCATTTGAAATAATAAAAAACAATATGATGTTCAAACTTTTGACTTTCTTTAAAAACTACATAACACAGTACTTGTACTTTTACTTTCAGTACTTGAGTAGCGATTTTTAAAAAAAAAAAACTACTGGTACTTTTACTTTCAGTACTTGAGTAGCAAAATGTAAAAAAAAAACTACTTGCAATACTTAAGTACAAAAAATGTTGAATACTTTAGTACTTCTACTCAAGTCACTTTTTGATAGAGCACTTCCACTTCTACTCAAGTCCCTTTTTGATCAAGCACTTGTACTTTTACTCAAGTATGGGTTTCGAGTACTTTATACAAGTGTGATTACAATACACATATACAGATGGGGAACTACATTTCCTGCCTGTGAATTCTGCTTTCCTCCTGCAATAACTCTCCAATAGGCTGCACCTGCAAAAGGGGAACAAGGTTTGGGCTGGAAACTGTTGTCTATCAAATGGGGGAGGGAAGGGTCAGAGGCTTGGCTGTTAAGTAGACTACAGAAGATATAGGCATGTTGTGAATTGGCGCTGCGTGCTGTACCACCAAACAGCCAGCATTGGGATGCAACCTGACCAGGCAAACATAGCTCAGCTACTGTGCATTAAATGGTCAGTTTAGAACAAACAAGAAAGGGGGGACTGGCAGAATAACTGAGATATTTCGATGAAAGAAGTACAAAAAAAAGTTAAAGCTGAATTCCAGGAATTCCTTTGTGTTAAGGCACACTAAGAGTTAAGTCGATAGAGGTGTATGACATCTCATAGGCTTATCTCTATTATTTTACATCTGATAGTTTTATTGCCCTCTGATTGAGTCTGATGTTTATTCTTCAGGTCTCAGCATCTTCAACATTAGAGTCGGTGTAGCTGCTATGCCCACCCCCTCCCCTCCTCCTGCCTAATCACCGAAGCCCTTGTATTATGTGAACTCATTCACAAAATACAAAGGCTTCTCTTAATGGGCAGCAGAGGGGAGGGGCAGGCGTAATTACTCTATGTGCCTCTCTCCCCTCTCTCACAGCCTGTCAGTGTATGCACCGTTAGAGCCAAAAACCTGTAAAATATTAATAATAGAGATAAGCCCAGGAGATGTCATGCACCCCCTTGGACTCAACGCAGAGTGTGTCTGCACTTTTTGCAAAGTGGCTGAATTCCTAGAGTTCAACTTTAAAGAATATAGTTTGAAGTATACACATGAGTGAACACACATAGGAACAAATATACAATGTATATTAAGGGTAACATACACTTTAATTATTACAAAACTGCATTCATTTGTTTCTTTTATGTCTGTCTGGAGGTCAGATTTACTGATTTCAGACAGTTTATGTTGAAGAATGGGATCCTTCATTATTATATTGCAGAGGCGTAACTAGAACCTTCAGTGCAAACCATGAAGTGCCCCCCGGACCCCTGGCCGGGGCCCTTCCCTTCAAGCCTGGGGCTCTTCCCACTCATCCTGGGGCCCTTTACTCTCATTGTGGGGCCCTTTATTACGGTCCCCTTTCACATCTTGGGGCCTCCCCACGGTGGTGGAATGCCAGGGCCCGGTGTGACCTTTGCGATCCTGGAAGTTCCCCCACTGGTGTCAGTAGTTTTTATTTTTCGGTATTTTAATTGTATTATTTTTATCATTTTTTTTTTTTTTTTACAATGTCACTGACTATGACTCTGTCCATTCAGAAAAGGAAGAAGCTGGTAAATTACATATTTACTGACCCCTTCCCGGTTCTCTGCTGTAAAACATCCCCCTGCAGCAGCCGGCAGGAGGGGAGGGAGTACAGTGGGGGGGGGGGGGGGGCAGGGGAGCACACAGGGGCCCAGAGACAGCAGAACACAAGTGAACTGGATAGGAGGAGTGGCGGGGGCAGCATACAGAGGAACCAATCTTCACCATTTTCCTACTGCAGTTACAGGAGGAAAAAGGAGGACAGTGATTTCTCTACATGCTGCCCCCGCCGCCCCTCCTATCCAGGTGTACAGGGGAGCCGCACAGACCCCCCGGAGCATGGGGCCCGGTTGCAATTGCAACCCCTGCAACCCCTGTAGTTATGCCCCTGTTATATTGATGAGATTACAATAGATTATACGAGTTTGAGAATATTGGAATAATTTATTTTGTTTTTTTTTTTCCCCATAAATATTTTTTTTTTTAATCAGAGAAATGATAGGTTTTACGTATGTTTTAAAAGGTCAGATCAGCTTTTTAGAAAAAAATGTACTGTACTTACCTCCGTGGGTAATGAGCAGTCAGTGTCCATGCAGCCAGTGTAGCGGTCCAGGGATTTAAAATCCCTGCTTTTCTCTCCCTTCTCACTGCAGGGCTTCTAGGATGGATCAGAGTGATTCTCTGTGCTGGTGCTGACCAATCAGAATTGTTCTGATCTGGCCTGAAAGCCCTGCAAAAAGAAGGGGGGAAAAGAGCATGGACCAGAGGGGTCGGGAGGGTGTAGGGTGTTAGTTCACCTATTCATTTTTTCTAAAAAGATGAACATAGGGCCCTTTCACACGGGCGCTCCGTATGTCCACAAATCATCCTATTTTTTTGTGGATGATTTACGGACATAATGTAAGTCAATGGCATTGCGGATGTCAGCGGAATACCATCCGCTGACATCCGATTTTCTTCCTTTCAGTTCTTTTCCGTTTTTGGAATGGAACAGAACCCTATTTTTCCTCCGTTCAAAAAACGGAAAGGAAGGAAAATCGGATGTCAGCGGTGTCATCCGCTGACATCTGCAATGCCCATAGACTTACATTATGTCCGTATATCATCCGCAAACGGATGGGATGATATGCGGACATACGGAGCGGATGACACAAATGTCATCTGCTCCGTGAAGAAAAAAAAAAGTCCCGCAGCGGAGCAAAAAACCGGAGCAGCCGTGTGAAAGAGGCCTTACTCTTTTTAAGTTGTGAAATGTTTTGGTGTTGTGATTATATGTGGGATGGTTGTTATAGTTTTTCTTTTTCTGTTTTGTTGTGTGATATTTGTCTGTAATGGAAAATTGAAAATAAATAAGACATGAATTAACCACTAGCCGACCAGCCGCCACAGATATGCGGCGGCAGGTTCCTGCGAAACAATGTACCTGTATATCCATTCGCCAGCTTGGAAGCTGATCTGCTGGGCCGGCGGCCGCGATTGCCGCTGGGTACCAGCGGTCGCTCCCTATGGAGACAGAATGGCGGTCTGCTGTTGTAAACAAAGCAGACCATTGTTCTGTCAGCAATCAACACAGGGCTACTGTGTTCCTCTTATTTAGGAACATAGGTCCCTGTGTTGATTCCATAAGCCCATCCCCCCACAGTTAGAAAACACCCCTTAGGTATACATTTAACCCTTTGATCGCCTCTGGTGTTAACCCCTTCCCTGCCAGTGTGATTAGTACAGTAGCAGTGCATATTTTTAGCACTGATTACTGTAGTAATGTAACTGGTCCCCCCAAAAATGGAAAAAATGTCAGTTAGGGGTCCGATCTGTCCGCCGCAATGTCGCAGTCCAGCTAGAAATCGCTGATCGCCGCCATTACTAGTAAAAAATGAATAAATAAAAATTACATAAATCTTTCCCCTAGTTTGTAGACGCGATAACTTTTGTGCAAACCAATCAAAATATGCTTATTGGGATTTTTTTTCCCCCAAAAATATGTAGCAGAATTCACAGCACCTGTCTGTGAATCCTGAATGATCTTGAAACCGGAACCGGAAGTGAGGGTTCGTGCGGCAAGGGAGAGAGGAGGAAGGAAGAGGAGCTGCGGGGACACGTGCGGGGGAAGCCGCACAAGGGGTGCGGGTGCACCGTGCAGGGACCAGCAACTGAGCTGAGGTGGAGGACGGGAGCCGAGGCAGAGAGCGGCGGCGGCGGAGGTCAGAACCCGCCTTCCTTAGTGCCTGGAAGAAGAGGAGGAGGACCGTCCGTGCCCAGTGGGGAGGAGGAGACATCCGTCCCAGTGTGTGTGTGTGTGTGTCAGCAGCTGTGAGTAGAGCAGCAGCTGCAAACAGGGGGAAAGCTGTGTGACTGTACTCTGTAAGAAATCAATAGCTGTTTGTCTGTACTGCGACTGACTGCTGTGTGACTGTCTCTGCAACTGAGTACCTGGTAAGTATCCTTGCGACTGGTAAGTATCCTTGCGACTGGTAAGTATCCTTGCGACTGGTGAGTATCCTTGCGACTGGTGAGTATCTTGCGACTGGTGAGTATCATTGCGACTGGTGAGTATCTTTGCGACTGGTGAGTATCTTTGCGACTGGTGAGTGTCCTTGCGACTGGTGAGTGTCCTTGCGACTGGTGAGTGTCCTTGCGACTGGTGAGTATCCCTGCGACTGGTGAGTATCTTTGCGACTGGTGAGTGTCCTTGCGACTGGTGAGTATCTTGCGACTGGTGAGTATCATTGCGACTGGTGAGTATCTTGCGACTGGTGAGTGTCCTTGCGACTGGTGAGTGTCCTTGCGACTGGTGAGTATCCTTGCGACTGGTGAGTATCCCTGCGACTGGTGAGTATCTTTGCGACTGGTGAGTATCTTTGCGACTGGTCAGTGTCCTTGCGACTGGTGAGTATCTTGCGACTGGTGAGTATCATTGCGACTGGTGAGTGTCCTTGCGACTGGTGAGTGTTCTTGCGACTGGTGAGTATACTTGCGACTGGTGAGTATCCCTGCGACTGGTGAGTATCTTTGCGACTGGTGAGTATCTTGCGACTGGTGAGTATCTTGCGACTGGTGAGTATCTTTGCGACTGGTGAGTGTCCTTGCGACTGGTGAGTGTCCTTGCGACTGGTGAGTATCTTGCGACTGGTGAGTATCTTGCGACTGGTGAGTATCATTGCGACTGGTGAGTGTCCTTGCGACTGGTGAGTATCCTTGCGACTGGTGAGTATCCTTGCGACTGGTGAGTATCCCTGCGACTGGTGAGTATCTTTGCGACTGGTGAGTATCTTTGCGACTGGTGAGTGTCCTTGCGACTGGTGAGTATCTTGCAACTGGTGAGTATCTTGCGACTGGTGAGTATCTTGCGACTGGTGAGTATCTTTGCGACTGGTGAGTATCCTTGCGACAGGTGAGTATCCTTGTGACTGGTGAGTACCTTGCGACGGGTGAGTATCCTTGCAACTGGTGAGTATCCTTGCAACTGGTGAATATCCTTGCACTGGTGAGTATCCTTGCGACTGGTGAAGTATCTTGCGACTGGTGAGTATCTTGCGACTGGTGAGTATCCTTGCGACTGGAAGTATCTTTGCGACTGGTGAGTATCCTTGCGACTGGTGAGTATCCTTGCGACTGGTGAGTATCTTGCGACTGGTGAGTATCCTTGCACTGGTAAGTATCCTTGCGACTGGTGAAGTAGCTTGCGACTGGTGAAGTAGCTTGCGACTGGTGAGTATCTTTGCGACTGGTGAGTATCCTTGCGACTGGTGAGTATCCTTGCGACTGGTGAGGATCCTTGCGACTGGTGAGTATCTAGTGACTGGTGAGGGTATTAGCGACTGGTGGGTACCCCAGGTTTTGTACCAGGGAAGTTAGAGGTAGTGTAGGTAAGGAAGAGCAGGTCGTTAATATTATCCCCATAGAGTAGTGGGTAATAATGTCCGACAGGATTGGGGATGCCACTCAGTGCACTTCTTGCGGCATGTATGCGTTCCTTGATGAAACAATCGAGGACGAATACTGCTGTGCAAGATGTGAGCGACTTGTTGCTCTGGAAGCCCACATCGTGGATCTAGAGAACACAGTGACAAGACTGCGTGGCATCTACAACCTGGAAAGGAGCTTGGACATTACCCATCAGGCGCTGGCAGGGGTCAGCATAGAGGAGGAAGGAATAGAGGAGACGCAAGCAGCAGAGGTACGCAGCTGGGTGACTGTTAGGAATGTTAGGGGGAGGAGAGTCAGGGAGGCCAGTCCTGAGTTGGTACACCCTAACATGTTTGCCGAGTTGCAGGTTGAGGGGGATATCAACTCAGGGGTGGCAGTGCTGGAGCATGCGCCCTCCCCCAGCTGCCAGGGGAGGGACGGCTCCAGGAAGAAGGGGGGCCGTAACTCAGGAAAGGTTAGAAAGGTTGTGGTAGTTGGGGACTCAATTATCAAGAGGACAGAGAGGGAAATCTGTAAAAAAGATCTCGTGAACCGAACAGTTTGTTGTTTACCGGGCGCCCGAGTTCGGCACATCGCAGATCTGGCAGACAGATTGTTGGGCGGGGCTGGGGATGACCCAGCGGTCATGGTGCATGTGGGCACTAATGACAAAGTTAAAGGTAGGTGGAGGATCCTTAAGAACGATTTCAGGGACTTAGGTAATAGATTGAGGAAAAGGACCTCCAAGGTGGTTTTCTCTGAAATACTACCTGTACCTCGAGCCACACAGGAGAGGCAGAAGGAGCTTAGGGAAGTTAACAAGTGGCTGAGGAATTGGTGTAGGAAGGAGGGGTTTGGGTTCCTGGAGAACTGGGCTGACTTCTCAGTCGGCTACCGGCTCTTTAGTAAGGATGGGCTGCACCTTAATGGGGACGGTACAGCTCTTTTGGGGAGAAAGATGGCCACCGAGTTGGAGGGGCTTTTAAACTAGGAGACGGGGGGGAGGGCTCAGAAGGAGAATCAGTCAGGAGGGAGCAGAGGACTGAAGGCAGTTGTAGGGTCAACAGCGACAGTAGGTCAATAACATCAATTGGCGGGTCTGTGCGGGAGAACAGCAGACCAAACAGAAATAAACAAAACCGCCAATCACGTTTAACTTCCGTAAAACTAAGAGGGGTATATGCTAATGCCAGGAGCCTAGCTAATAAAATGGATGAGTTGGAAATGTTAGTACATGAGGAGGACATAGACCTTGTGGGAATAACGGAGACTTGGTTCGACCCCTCACATGACTGGCTGGCCAATATCCAAGGGTATTCGGTGTACCGGAAGGACAGGGTTGGTAAAAGAGGGGGAGGGGTATGTCTCTATGTCAAGAACAATATAAAGGTGCTAGAAAGGAGTGACATTACGGATGGGATGAGCATGGATTTAGAATCTGTGTGGGTTGAACTCGATAGGGAAGAAGATAAGGGAAAAGTAGTTGTGGGGGTTTGCTATAGGCCACCTAACCAAGGGGAGGAGGTAGAGCTGGAATTTTTAGCACTAATAGGTAAAGCGGCAAAACTAGGATCAGTCATCATATTGGGGGACTTCAATTATCCCGACATTGACTGGGAAGAGGGGACTGCACACTCGCATAAGGCCCGGCTATTCACGGAAACCTTACAGGATAATTACATGTCGCAGTTGGTGGATTCCCCTACTAGAGAGAATGCTATCCTGGATCTATTGATCACTAATGACCCAAACATAATCTCGGAGGTAGGAGTCCAGGACAACCTGGGCTCTAGTGATCACAGGATGATCACATTTAGTATAAATAACAATATAAAAAGGCAAGTGGGGAACATAAGAACCCTAAACTTCAGAAGGGCAGACTTTCCAAAATTGTACTCATTGATGGAAAGGGTAAACTGGGACCAAACCCTGGGATCACTGACCACAGAGGAAAAATGGGAATGCTTTAGAACAATATTAAGCAAAGGCATCTTGCAGTGCATTCCTATGGGGAATAAATTTAGAAGAGACAAAGCCAAACCTGGCTGGCTAAACCGTAGCGTTAAAAAACTTATTAGGGGAAAAAAATTGGCCTTCAAGAAATATAAATCAGAGGGCACAGTATCGGCCTTCCAGCAATACAAGGAGGAAAATAAGAAGTGTAAACAAGAAATCAAGATGGCTAAAATCAACTTTGAGAGACAAATAGCGGAGGATAGTAAAAAAAACCCAAAGAAATTCTTTAAATATATCAACAGCAAAAAAACTAGGGCAGAGCATATTGCACACATAATTAACGATGATGGGAGGATGGTTACAGAGGACACTGAAAAAGCAACCGTGCTGAATTCTTTTTTCTCGTCAGTCTTTACGCAGGAAAAGGAAGGGTACGCTGACCATGACTGTATGGTTAGTAGTAATACACAGGACTTGCCACTATGGCTAACAGAGGGGGAAATCAGGGAAAGACTGGATAAACTTAACACAAACAAATCACCAGGCCCGGATGGCGTACATCCGAGAGTGCTCAAGGAACTCAGTATGGTTATATCTAGACCACTGTTCCTGATCTTTGCTGACAGTATTAGGACAGGAGATGTACCAGGGGATTGGAGGAAGGCTAACGTGATTCCGATATTCAAAAAGGGCCAGAGACATATCCCGGGAAATTATAGGCCTGTCAGTCTGACATCAATAATATGTAAACTTTTGGAGGGGATGATAAGGGACTATATCGTAGAGTATGCTAAAGACAACAACATCATCAGTAGTAACCAGCACGGGTTTACAAATGGGCGTTCTTGTCAAACCAATCTCTTAGCATTCTACGAGGAAGTGAGCTGTGAGCTAGATAGGGGGAGACCAGTGGATGTGGTGTACTTGGATTTCGCTAAGGCGTTTGATACAGTTCCCCACAAGCGCTTAATTTATAAAATAAGGTCTGCAGGTATCGACAGCAGGGTTTGCTCTTGGATACGGAATTGGCTAAAAGGCCGTGTCCAAAGGGTAGTAATAAACAGCGCATACTCAGACTGGTCTGAGGTAGTAAGCGGGGTGCCCCAGGGCTCAGTCCTGGGACCAACCTTGTTCAATTTATTCATAAACAGCATTGAGGAAGGGATCAGTAGTTCGTTATCAGTTTTTGCGGATGACACAAAATTGGCCAGGGCAATAACTGCACAGCATGAAGCAGATATCCTACAGAATGACCTGGACAAAATTACGGAGTGGGCAACGACATGGCAAATGAGGTTTAATGTGGAGAAGTGTAAGGTTTTGCACTTGGGGACCAAAAACATAAAAACACAATACACGTTAGGAGGGGAACCCTTGGGGGAATCAAAAATGGAGAAAGATCTGGGAGTCTTAGTTGATGATAGATTAGGCAACAGCATGCAATGCCAAGCGGCAGCTTCCAAAGCCAACAGAATATTAGCATGCATAAAGAAAGGGATGTATTCCAGAGATAAGACTATAATCCTTCCACTTTATAAAACTCTGGTCCGACCGCATCTGGAGTATTCTGTCCAGTTCTGGTCGCCAGTCCTCAGGAGGGATGTGTTGGAGCTGGAGAAAGTCCAGAGAAGGGCAACTAAACTGATTAGGGGGTTGGAGGACCTTACCTATGAAGAGCGGCTGCAATCGCTCGATTTATTTTCCCTGGAGAAAAGACGTCTGAGAGGGGACATGATAGCAATTTATAAATATCTTAATGGGGATCTCAGCTTAGAAGAAAAGCTGTTCATTCGAAGGAATTGCATGAGGACTCGAGGACATACAATGCGATTAGAGGAGAAGCGTTTTAACCTCAGGCAACGTGGGGGGTTCTTTACTGTTAGGGCTACAAGATTGTGGAATTGTCTACCACAAGAGGTGGTTTCTGCGGGTAGTATGGTGACTTTCAAAAGACTCTTAGACTTACATCTCAAGGATCAGGAGATTGAGGGCTATGTTAGATGATTACAGTCACACACACCTACACAGGTTGAACTGGATGGACTATTGTCTTTATTCAACCTCACCTACTATGTAACTATGTAACTAAGAATACAAATTGGCCTAAAATTAAGAAAAAATTTGATTTTTAAATTTTTGGTTTATTGAGAATGTTATGTAGCAGAAAGTTAAAAAAAATTTAATTTTTTTTTTTTTAGATTTGTTGCGCTTTTTTGTTTATAGCGCAAAGAAAAAAAATTGCAGAGGTGATTAAATACCACCAAAAGAAAGCTCTATTTGTGGCGGGAAAAAGGACATTAATTTTATTTGGGTACAGCGTTGCACAACCACGCAATTGTCAGTTAAAATAACGCAGTGCCGAATCACAAAAAATGGCCTGGTCATTAAGGGAGAAAACCTTCCGGTCCAGAAGTTGTTAAAAGAAAGAATTGGATCCATCCAAGCTGTTTAGCTGCAGAATGGTAATAAAGGCTCTGATCTGAGGGAGGAAAAACACTGGTCATGATCTGCCCACTCAGAAACACCCATTACATGCTCTGCAAATATAATGTTGCAGTGGATGGGAGATAGGTAGTGCTGGTGGCTACTGAGAGTGATCTCCATCTATTCTTAGTAGTCAGTGGTTTAGAAGACTTTGTATTAGAGATCAACCAATATCGTTTTTTCATTACCGATACCGATATTTTGGTCATCTCGTATTGGTATCGGCCGATATCTGCCGATATTTTCGGACATTTAAAAAAAAATGTATTTATTCATTTTTTTTTTTTTTTTTACACAGGTACTCTTGTGGAGAGATCTGGGAATCTAAAAGACCCCAAACCTCTCCTCTGCACTTAAAAGCATTCAAAACACCAAGTTTGGCTGTTTTGAATGCTGTCATTTTTTTAAATTTGGTGCCGTGACTCATGGCATCACTTCCGGGTTTTTACATGGAGACCCGATCAGAGCCGAATGCGGCTTTGATCAGGTCTTCGGTGGCCATGCAGGTAGGATGCCCGGGTCTCCCGGTGGGACGGAAGACCCAGGCGAGCCGCGGAAGGCGGCGGGAGGGGGGGGCTTCCCTTCCCGCTCCATGTAATGACAGCCGATCGTCGGCTATGGACGCCGATACCGGGGTGATGCCTCTAGCTGCAGGCATCACTCCGGTACAGCACTTTCCCGAAATATCGGCAATATCGGTCACCTATATTGGAGAAAGTGCAGATCGGCCCCCGATATATTGGCTTTGCCGATAATCGGCCGATCCCTACTTTGTATATTCAGGTACCCCTAACCCTGGGGATTTTGACTCCATGGGCTTCTCTCGTCTGGCATGCTTTCTCTGTGGAGGGGAGGTGGAAGAGTCACTGGTCTTCCTGGGTGTTGTCAACTAGATGTAGCAGCACTAAGAGAAAAAAAAAAAAGAAAAAAAAAAGGAATTGATGATTGAGTGTGATGGTTGTGACAATTGCGCTCCAAGCCTCATCCTGTGCAAAGATCATCATTAGGGCTGGTAAACTCTGCAGTTAACACTTTACACGCCGACAAACAATAGCTACCAGTGTTTTACCAGAAACACACATCATTCACAGCATCTGCTGTAACAATTCTGACCTTAAAGTAGAACTAAAGGCACCACTTAGTTTTTTTTTTTTTTTGATAGAGTAAGCGCTGTTTCACACACTGCTGCATACTTGCGGTTTTCATGTGGGTTACCCAGGGTTTCCCATAGACTTATATTATATCCTAGGTTTTTGATGCGTTTTCTGAAAGCACACCAAAAATGCAGCATGCAAGATTTTTCGATGCGCTTTCAGAAAATGTGAAAAAAACGTAGGACATGATAGAAATCTATGAAAAACTGCAGGTAGCCTGCTAAACAAAAATGATATACTGTGCTGCAGCGTGAAAGCGACCTAAAGGAGGATTATTAGCCCAGTAAGGTTTATTTTTGCCATCTGTATCTGATATTTTTTAACTGATTCATGACAAATGTTCCCATACCTGTGTAATAATATCTTTCACCTACAGGTAGTTTAGTGAGCTTTTGATGTCATGTATTTAAAGATGGCTGCCGCGTGGGAGGAAATGCAACCATATTTTGCTGACCTCACTCACAAAATGACAAACCAGAGCTCATAAGGTGCAGATGCAGCTATCTTTGCGGATGCCTGAAGAAGGTATTTACAGAGATGACATAGCCAATCAAAGGGTCTGAGGAGTGTGCTGAGGTCATGTAAAAATGTATGATAGTTTAGGAGCCACTTCTTCAATGTCAGTTTTTCTTACTGTAACATTTTTTCATATGTGAAGGTTTTCCGGTTTGACAAAACACATATTATTGCACAGGAAAAAAAAAATGATAATTTGATAGAGGCTAAATGTGATATAAATAAGTTGCCTATATAGCTTGTGAGAGGTAATGTGACCAACTTGCCTGCTGTACATTATAGTCTGGTATTAAACTAATCAGAATTTTCGTATAGATTATGGGTAGACACTTGTTATGAATGCCGTTTTTATCATAACCAGGATTCTGATTTATTTATACAGATTGTGATCTGGTTGTATAAAGTGGGCAGTTTTGGGTCAAGTAAAGCAAGACTCAAATGGCTATTGCTTCTAATTGGTCTTACAATTATGACCAGAACACAGCCTGTTTAGAGTTTTGCTAGAGGATTTATGACATGGAAATTTTAGTTGTAAGTAGGCTTGCCTTAAAAGATATCCTGCTTATAGGTTTGTTGACCTGTGTCCTGTCAAGGAGGATGTGACTGGAATGTTGGAATGGGATTTAACATGGCCTGCTTTGTATCTGAAGCTACCTATTTAATCTGATGTTTTTGTCACTGATTTTGGAGGAATGGTGGTGGCACTGGGGTGGATTTACTAAAACTGTAACGTTCAATATCTGGTGCAGCTCTGCATAGAAATCAATCAGCTTCCATGTTTTATTGTCAAAGCTTAAAGTGATAGTAAAGTCTCGTTTTGATTTAGTTAAAAATACTAAACATGTCATACTTACCTGCTCTGTGCAGTGGTTTTGCCCAGAGCAGCCTGGATCCTCCACTTTCAGGTCCCTCTTCGGCTCTCCTAGGCCCCTCCCTCATGTTGAGTGCCCCCACAGCAAGCAATTAGCTATGGGGCACCCAAACTGAGTCACAGCTTCCTGTGTCCATTCAGACACAGAGCTGCAGCCCGGTCCCACACCTTTTCTCTCCTCATTGGCTGACTGACTTTGATAGACAGCAGCGGGAGCCTATGGCACCGCACTGCTGTCTCAACCAATGAGGAGGGGAGTCCCGGGCAGCCGGGACACTTCTGCAACATTCCTGGATCTAGAGGGACCTCAGGTAAGTATTAGAGGGGCTGAGGGGGGGATTCTGCACACAGAAGGCTTTTTATCTTAATGCATAATGCATTAAGATAAAAAACCTTCTGACTTTACAACCCTTTAACTGAAGTTAGAAGCTGATTGGCCACCATGTACAGCTGCACCAGATTCTGAGTGCTCCAGTTTTAGTAAATCTCCCCCTTTGTGTATAGTATGACTACCCATTTGCCTTTATTCATCTTGGAGTTCATCAGACCACACTGAGTGTACCAAAAGAGTCTAGCACAAGAGTTTGTAAGAACCATTTCAGGAGCTGTGCTGAGAGGTACTTGCAGAAAAGCATCTGAAGTGGAACACCAAACCTGCCGTGGCATAGCAGAACAAAAGAGTAGGGTGACCAGACATTCCAAATTTTCGGGGACAATCCCAGGACTTTTTTCAGACCAAGTCTGTCCCCGGTTTTGTACCTGGATTGGATGGTAACAGGGGCCCGGGCAATTTCAAAGACAGTCAGTTCAGAATTAGAAAAAAAAATCTGAATTACACCCTCCTCCCCCCACTCCTACTAGCTTAGGGGGTGTATTTTTTCCATTATCTGAACCTCTTTCTGATGATTATGTGCTGATCAGAGAGGAGGGACTATTTATTCAGTTTTAGGCGCACGCTCTTTCCGCTCCGCTCGCCTGTTCTTCTGCCTTGGCTCAAGTACCGGCCAGCTGCCTGCTTGCCTATCTCCTTGCTTTTCCCGGTGGAGTGATCTATCTCAGCTCCGCTCCCCACCCAGTAGTATACGGGACCCGGAGAGGTAGACTTAAGCGGCTGTGAGGCAGGCAGCGGCGATAGGTAGAGAGAGGCAGCTGGGCTCAGATAGCAGTGTCCAGCAGCAGTAACAGAGGGGAAGTGGATCCAGTTGTGGATGCCAGTGCCTTCAAGGCTTCAACACAGGTGTGCTTTGGGGGTGTCTGTGAATAGACTACATTGCACTGTGTCTGTCTCTCTGGCATAATGGATGGAATCATAACTTACAGGAAGGGGGCGCTCTATCATGGCTCTGGTTGGCAGTGCACTGTCACAGTGTGTCATGTGATATGGCTGCTGGGTGCTGATTTTTGTGCTGATCTGAATCAGCACCCAGCAGCCATTTTTGAGACACACTGTGACCGAGCCAGCTAGAGCCATAACAAAGTGCCTGTGAGTTATCATAATGCTGATCATCTTAACCAGTCGCCGACCGTCCCATAGCAGATTTACTGCTACAGGGCGATCACACTGCACAGGTGATTTCTGGCTATCAGAGACAACAGCAGATCCAGCGGACTTAATGTCTGCTGGTACCCACTGATAGTTCTGTACACAGGCAGAGCTCCACCAGAGGGAGAGGACAGGACTGAGAGAGACGCTGCAGCTACCCATCCGGATTACACTTCCAGACCTCGAATTTTCAGCTAACAACTCCAAGTCTACAGACTTCCGGGATTTACAACCTGAGGGAACGCACAACCAGTAATATACCGCCACAGTAAAAAGCTAAACTGCTGGGCCAAAGAGGTCTAAGAATATACCATTATCATACCATCCACATGGGAGCAGCAGAAGTTCCTGCTGCAATCTAAAACACTGGAAAAGGCATACATATACGCATGGAACGGACCCAAAATAAGATAAATGGTGACTAATCCTTGAAAAAGACCATACCTGGCCGAAACACATAGGATAACACTACAGACTTCTTTCTGAACACAGTTCCTAACTTGTGGAACAACAGAGAGGACAAAAGTCTGACAAAAGTCACTCTTTTCACCTGTCACAAACTTCTATACTTTTCCTTCACCTTTCACAATGGGCCTTCACCCATGTCACTAAAATGCTCATATAATGGGATGCTACCCATATCACTTGTTATTTTGTATTATATTGTAAATAGTTCAATAAAGTGTTTATTTTTACATAAGAATCGATTCACCTTTGCCCTTAAAGTCCCAACTTTTGGGTTTGAGGCATCCAACAAACCTTAGTATCGTATCACGGGACGGTGGCAAAAAACGACTATTTAGGCCACACAGAGACCAAAAAAAACCCTTCCTCATATGAATCTAGATGTTAACTCCTTCCCAGCCAGTGCCATTAGTACAGTGGCAGTGCATATTTTTAGCACTGATTACTGTATTAGTGTCACTGGTTCCCCCAAAAGTGTCAAAAGTGTCATTTAGTGTCCGATTTGTCCACCGCAATATCGCAGTCCCACTACAAGTCACTGATTGCAACCATTACTAGTAAAAAACAAAATATGTCCCTGTATTTAATTTTAAAAATCTGGTCACCTTACACTAGAGGAGACATTCTCATGAATGTATGACCATCTCCCTTGTGAACCACATATGATTTTTACAATAGACTGTTAAAGTGATATAATCACTACTGCCAGTTGAAAAGTTTGTATCTATGTTGTATCAATGTCAGTTCAGAAAAAGGATTGTAGCAAGTGGCACCCCAAGGACAGATATAAAATTAAATCATATATTCATTAGCCTTTCCAACTATAGGGACAAAACAATTTATTTCAATCGCATAAAAAATAAAATAAAAAAAAACCTCGAGTCGGCCTTAACCTGTACATTATAACCTCTTTGTTTTGTTCTTGATTTTTGCCACAAGAGGGCAGCATCTTTTAAGAAACACCCATAGAACCAAATCTATAGTAAATAAAGCCAAGAACAGACAAACAGATTCCCTAACAGTTATGTTAGCAGAGTGGAAATCAACCTGTCCCCCATGGAACAGCAAAGACTGCAAAAATATTTTACCTGACTTAGGCAACCTTTTATTAAAGCATAGTCCTGGTCAATGAAAAGAGTAAACCTTGATTATCTTAGATTCTAAAAATGCTGCAAAATCCTGTGGATTTTAATGAATTGTACAAAGAAAGCTCCTATTTGTTTATATTCCTGCTTTTGAACACAAGATTACTTTTCAAGTTAGTAAACATAGGTGTGAATAGAAGGCCCCTATGTAGCTTAGATTATGTGAGATTCTTGAGATAAGACCCTCCATTAGGGCTATTGCATTAAAGTGTTGGTTGACTAATGGTATATTGACTATAGGAATACTTTAAATTCTTTTGTTTGTGACCATTAGAGGCCTATGGGACATACACGAGTGCTTTAATATATCTTTTTTTTTTTTTTTGCTTCAAATGAGAAAGTATAATTAGACAGGCCATAGTAAGATGGGCCCAAAAGTTTATTGTACAGCCATTTTTTTTAAGTTTAGATTGGAGTGTAGAATTAGAATATTTATCTCAGGTTCATTCTTCCATCATCAATATGCAGAGGGATACAGTGGTGGCAGAGGTATGCAGAGGGGTACGGTGGTGGCAGAGGTATGCAGAGCAGTACAGTGGTGGCAGAGGAATCCAGTGGTGGCAGGGGTATATGGAGGGGTGCAGCGGTGGCAGAGGAATGCGGAGCGATTCAATGGTGGCAGAGGTATGTGGAGGGGTGCAGTGATATCAGAGGTATGCTGAGGGATACTATGCAGGATGTGGAAACCTTAATAGCGGACCTGAACAAAATAACGGGGTGGGCAACTACATGGCAGATGAGGTTTAATGTTGAAAAATGTAAAGTAATGCACTTGGGCATCAGAAACACGAAAGCAAGCTACTCACTGCGGGGGGGGGCTTTGGGTGAGTCTATAATGGAAAAGGACTTGGGGGTACTGGTAGACAACAGGCTTGGCAGTGGCAGGCAATGCCAAGCCGCTGCAAGCAAAGCCAACTGGCATGTATAAAAAAGGGGATTCACTCCGGAAATAATGAGATAATTCTCCCACTCTACAAGACTCTGGTCCGGCCACATATGGAGTATGCTGTCCAGTTCTGGGCACCGGTCCTCAGGAAGGATGTGCTGGAACTGGAGAGAGTCCAGAGAAGGGCAACAAAAATAATTAGGGGAATGGAGGGCATCGGCTATGAGGAAAGACTACAAGCACTGAACTTATTCCCTCTGGAGAAGAGACGATTGAGGGGGGATATGATATCAATGTGCAAATACTGTACTGGTGATGACCCTAGCATAAGGAACAGAAAAAGAAAGGGAATATAATAAGACACGTGGCCATGGACTAAAACTAGAGGAGAAATGGTTTAACCTTAAAATACGCAAGGGGTTCTTCACTGTCAGAGCAGTAAGGATGTGGAATTCTCTTCCACAAGCAGTCGTATCTGCTTGAAAGATGGCCACCAAGTTGGAGGGGCTTTTAAACTAGGAGACGGGGGGAGGGCTCAGAAGTGGAGTCAGGAGGGAGGGAGCAAAGGACAGAAGGTAGTATTAGAGTCAGCAGCGACAGTAGGGTCATAACGTCAATAGGTAGGTCTGTGCAGGAAAACCTCAGACCAAACAGGAATAAACATAACCACCAATCACGTTTAACTTCCGTAAAACTAAGAGGGGTATATGCTAATTCCAGGAACCTAGCTAATAAAATGGATGAGTTGGAAATGTTAGTACATGAGGAGGACATAGACCTTGTGGGAATAACGGAGACTTGGTTCGACCCCTCACATGACTGGCTTGCCTATATCCAAGGGTATTCAGTGTACCGGAAGGACAGGGTAGGAAAAAGAGGGGGAGGGGTATGTCTATACGTCAAGAACAATGTAAGGGTGATACAAAGTAGTTCCATTACGGAAGGGATGAGTATGGAGTTAGAATCCATGTGGTAGAACTCCATAGGGAAGGAGAAAAGGGAAAAGTAATTGTGGGGGTTTGCTATAGGCCACCTAAACAAGGGGAGGAGGTAGAGCTGGAACTTTTAGCACTATTGGTTAAAGTGGCAAAACTAGGATCAGTCATCATATTGGGGGACTTCAATTATCCCGACATTGACTGGGTAGAGGGGACTACACACTCACAGAAGGCCCGTCTATTCATGGAAACCTTACAAGATAATTACATGTCACAGTTGGTGGATTCTCCGACTAGAGAAAACGCAATCCTGGATCTATTGATCACTAATGACCCAGACCTAATCTCGGAGGTAGGAGTCCAGGACAACCTGGGCTCTAGCGATCACAGGATGATCACATTTAGTGTAAATAACAATATAACACGGCAAGTGGGGAACATAAGAACCCTAAACTTCATAAGGGCAAACTTTCCAAAATGATACTCCTTGATGGAAAGGGTAAACTGGGACCAAATAATAATGATAATGGGGTACTTTGACGCAGTAGTGGGCTTGAGCACGATATGGCCATATGGTGGGACCAAACCCCCATTTTTATTTATGGATTGTCTTCAGATTTGGTAGTAATTTCTTTTGCATTTGCGCGCTATTCTTTTTTAATATACATGTCTTTTGGTTCATAGCTGCAGCAGCTTTAGAAATACATGGGTATGCTCCCCCAAAATTTTTTGCCTGTTTATTATGTATTCGGTCTGACCAGACTATCGAGGTTGAGCAACCTTCCCCACCCCCCCACACACACCTGTACTCAATCAGTGTCCACCATCAAGTGGATATAGGAGGAGTCCCCTGTAGTGCATTGGCACAGCTTTCCCAGCAAGGAGTATTATCTCCAAGGGTTAGAAAGGCTGGATTCATCTCTTTTTCATGGATAGTGTAGGACCCACTGATAATGGGGTACTTTGACGCAGTAGTGGGCTTGAGCACGATATGGCCATATGGTGGGACCAAACCCCCATTTTTATTTATGGATTGTCTTCAGATTTGGTAGTAATTTCTTTTGCATTTGCGCGCTATTCTTTTTTAATATACATGTCTTTTGGTTCATAGCTGCAGCAGCTTTAGAAATACATGGGTATGCTCCCCCAAAATTTTTTGCCTGTTTATTATGTATTCGGTCTGACCAGACTATCGAGGTTGAGCAACCTTCCCCACCACCCCCACACACACCTGTACTCAATCAGTGTCCACCATCAAGTGGATATAGGAGGAGTCCCCTGTAGTGCATTGGCACAGCTTTCCCAGCAAGGAGTATTATCTCCAAGGGTTAGAAAGGCTGGATTCATCTCTTTTTCATGGATAGTGTAGGACCCACTGATAATGGGGTACTTTGACTCAGTAGTGGGCTTGAGCACGATATGGCCATATGGTGGGACCAAACCCCCATTTTTATTTATGGATTGTCTTCAGATTTGGTAGTAATTTCTTTTGCATTTGCGCGCTATTCTTTTTTAATAAACTGGGACCAAACCCTGGGATCACTGACCACAGAGGAAAAATGGTAATGCTTTAGGAACATATTAAGCAAATGCATCTTGCAGTGCATTCCTATGGGAAATAAATTTAGAAGAGATAAAGCCAAACCTGGCTGGCTAAACCGTAATGTTAAAAAACTTATTAGGGGAAAAAAATTGGCCTTCAGGAAATATAAATCAGAGGGCACAGTATGGGCTTTCGACCAATACAAGGAGGCAAATAAGAAAAGTAAACACGAAATCAAGATGGCTAAAATAAACTTTGAGAGACAAATAGCGGAGGATAGTAAAAAAACCCAAAGAAATTCTTTAAATATATCAACAGCAAAAAAACTAGGGCAGAGCATATTGCACACATAATCAACGATGATGGGAGAATGGTTACAGAGGACACTGAAAAAGCAACCGTGCTGAATGCTTTTTTCTCGTCAGTATTTACACAGGAAACGGAGGGGTACACTGACCATGACTGTATGGTTAGTAGTAATACACAGGACCTGCCATTATGGGTTACAGAGGGTGAAATCAAGGAAAGGCTGGATAAACTTAACACAAACAAATCACCAGGCCCGGATGGCGTACATCCGAGAGTACTCAAGGAACTCAGTATGGTTATATCTAGACCATTGTTCCTGATCTTTGCTGACAGTATTAGGACAGGAGATGTACCAGGGGAGTGGAGGAAAGCAAACGTGATTCCGATATTCAAAAAGGGTCAGAGGCATATCCCGGGAAATTATAGGCCTGTCAGTTTGACATCAGTAGTATGTAAACTACTGGAGGGGATGATAAGGGACTATATCGTAGAGTTTGCTAAAGACAACAACATTATCAGCAGTAACCAGCACGGGTTTACAATTGGGCGTTCTTGTCAAACCAATCTCCTAACATTTTACGAGGAGGTGAGCTGTGAGCTAGACCAGTGGATGTGGTGTACTTAGATTTCGCTAAGGCGTTTGATACAGTTCCCCATAAGCGCTTAATTTATAAAATAAGGTCTGCAGGTATCGACAGCAGGGTTTGCTCTTGGATACGGAACTGGCTAAAAGATTGTGTCCAAAGGGTGGTAATAAACATCACATACTCAGACTGGTCTGAGGTGGCAAGCGGGGTGCCCCAAGGCTCAGTCCTGGGACCAACCTTGTTCAATTTATTCATAAACAGCATTGAGGACGGGATCAGTAGTTCGATATCAGTTTTTGCAGATGACACAAAATTGGGCAGGGTAATAACTGCACAGCATGAAGCGGATATCCTACAGAATGACCTGGACAAAATAACGAAATGGGCAACGACTTGGCAAATGAGGTTTAACGTGGAGAAGTGTAAGGTTTTGCACTTGGGGACTGGAAACATAAAAGCACAATACACATTAGGAGGGGAACCCTTGGGGGAATGAAAAATGGAGAAAGATCTGGGAGTCTTGGTTGATAATAGACTAGGCAATAGCATGCAATGTCAAGCGGCAGCTGCCAAAGCCGGCAGAATATTAGCATGCATAAAGAAAGGTATGTATTCCAGAGATAAGTCTATAATCCTTCCACTTTATAAAACTCTGGTCTGACCGCATCTGGAGTATTCTGTCCAGTTCTGGTCGCCAGTCCTCAGTAGGGATGTGTTGGAGCTGGAGAGAGTACAGAGAAGGGCAACTAAACTAATTAGGGGATTGGAGGACCTTAATTATGAAGAGCGTCTGCAATCGCTTGATTTATTCTCCCTGGAGAAGAGACGCCTGAGGGGGGACATGATAGCAATTTTTAAATATCCCAATGGGGATCTCAGCTTAGAAAAAAAGCTGTTCAGTCGAAGGGATTGCATGAGGACTCAAAGGCATACAATGCGATTAGAACGTGGGGGGTTCTTTACTGTTAGGGCTACAAGATTGTGGAATTCTCTACCACAAGAGGTAGTTTCTGCGGGTAGTATGGTGGCTTTCAAAAGACTCTTAGACGTACATCTCAAGGATCAGAACATTCAGGGCTATGTGAGATGATTACAGCCACACACACCTACACAGGTTGAACTGGATGGACTATTGTCTTTATTCAACCTCACCTACTATGTAACTATGTAACTATGTATCAGCAGGGAGCATTGATAGTTTCAAAAAACTATTAGATGGACACCTTAACCACTTGCCGACCGCCGCAAGTACATATACTGCGGCGGTCAGCCCCGTGCAGGCAAAGTGACGTATGTGTACGTCACTCGCCTGTGAGCCAATAGGGGGCGAGAGCGCGCCTCCCGCCCCCGCTCGTTCACACCTCCGCGCGAGTGACCGGCGGACATCGGGTCACTCGCGATCGTCAGTTACAGAGGGAGAAAGGCAGGCGGCTAACGTAAACAAAGTCGCCTGTCATTTTCCCTTGTGTAACAGCAGAGATCATACGGTCCTGCTATGTAGGATCGTAGATCTCTGCTGTTACATGAAAAGCCACATCCCTGCACAGTTACAAGCACGCCCCTAGGGATACACTTAACCCCTCCTTCTCCAATAAAGTTAACCCCTTCCCTGCCAGTGTCATTTTTTACAGTAACAGTGCATATGTATAGCACTGATTACTGTAGTAATGTCACTGGTACCCCCAAAAGTGTCAAAAATGTCAGTCAAGGGTCCGATCTGTCCGCCGCAATGTCACAGTCCCGCAAAAAAAATCGCAGATCACCGCCATTACGCGTTAAATAAAAACCCACCAAAAATGACAAAAATCTTTCCCGTAGTTAGTAAACGCAATAACTTTGCGCAAACCAATCAAAATACGCTTATTGAGATTTTTTTTACCAAACATATGTAGCAGAAAACAAATTGGCCAAAAATGTTAAAAAGTTTGATTTTTCCTTTTTTTGGGGGGGGGGGGGGGGGATTTCATATAAAAAAATGTGAAAAATATTGTTATTTTTTCAAAATTGACGCTTATTTTTGTTTATAGCGCATGATCAAAAAATCGCACAGGTGATCAAATACATACAGGCTGGATACGATCCCTGTAGTGGGGATCATCGCATTGTGGTAAGGGGCCATTCTTATCTTCTGGTGGCGGTTCCTGCACACAGGGCTTTTGGAGCTTGGAGTGTTTGTCATTTTCCATTTGGGAGCACCTTTTCGGAAGGACTTTGTTTATTCCATTTGTTTTATCTGAACACTTGTGTGGACTGTGGAGTTCATCTAATTGTCATAAGCGCTACACCATATCCATTACACACAGCCATTAATGTCTGAGCCTCTGGCAACAAAATTGAGTATACCTCTAAGTGAAAATGTCCAAATTGGGCCCAATTAGCCATTTTCCCTCCTTGGTGTTATGTGACTTATTTGTGTTACAAGGTGTCAGGTGTGAATGGGGAGCAGGTATGTTAAATTTGGTGTTATCGCTCTCACTCTTTCATACTGGCACCTCATGGCAAAGAAATCTCTAAGGATCTGAAAAAAAGAATTGTTGCTCTACATAAAGATGGCCTAGGCTATCAGAAGATTGCCAAGACCCTGAAACTGAGCTTCAGCATGGTGACCAAGCCATACAGTTGTTTAACAATACAGGTTCCACTAAGAACAGGCCTCACCATGGTCGACCAAAGAAGTTGAGTGCACGTGCTCAGCGTCATATCCAAAGGTTGTCTTTGGGAAATAGACGTGTGAGTGCTGCCAGCATTGCTGCAGAGGTTTAAGGGGTGGGGGGTCAGCCTGTCAGTGCTCAGACCATACGCTGCACACAGTTCATTGAGGGAACTATGAATGTCAACATGTACTGTGACATACTGAAGCAGAGCATGATCCCCTCCCTTAGGAGACTGGGCCACAGGGCAATATTCCAACATGATAACAACCCCAAGTACACCTCCAAGACAATCTCTGCCTTGCTAAAGAAGCTGACGGTAAAGGTGATGGACTGGCCAAGCATGTCTCCAGACCTAAACCCCATTGAGCATCTGTGGGGCATCCTCAAACGAAAGGTGGAGGAGCGCACGGTCTCTAACATCCACCAGGTCTGTGATGTCGTCATGGAGGAGTGGAAGAGTACTCCAGTGGCAACCTGTGAAGCATGCCCAAGAGGGTTAAGGCAGTGCTGGAAAAATATTGACACTTTGGGCCCAATTTGGACATTTTCACTTAGGGGTGTACTTTTGTTGCCAGCAATTTAACCATTAATGGCTGTGTGTTGAGTTATTTTGAGGGGACAGCAAATTTACACTGTTATACAAGCTGTACACTCACCACTTTATATTGTAGCAAAGTGTAATTTCTTCAGTGTTGTCACATGAAAAGATATAATAAAATATATACAATAATGTGAGGGGTGTACTCACTTCTGTGAGATACTGTATATGCATACCTCACATCATTTGAACTTCAGAATGAGGGACATTTGAGGAAGGGTAAGATCTGCGTCCGCGGCAAAATATGGGCATGGTCAATCGCTTAGCAGTTGGAGGGGCTTAAGGGATTTGGTTAAACAATACCCAAGCTTCCTTGTACCTATAAAAATGCCTCCCTCATCTGCTCCATGTTCCCCTCTTCTCCATGCCTCCCTCCTCTGCTACATGCCTACCTCTACTTCATGCCTTCCTCCTCTGCTCCATGTCTCCCTCCTCTGTTCCATGTCTCCCCCCTATGCTCCATGCCTCCCCCCTCTGCTCCATGTCTCCCTCCTCTGTTCCATGTTCTCTCTGCTCCATGCCTCCCTCCTCTGTTCCATGCCTCCCTCCTCTGTCCCATGTTCTCTCTGCTCAATGCCTCCCTCTGCTCCATGCCTCCTTCCTCTGCGCCATGCCTCCCCCTTCTGCTCCATGCCTCTCCCCTCTGCTCATTGCTCCCCCTTCTGCTCCATGCCTCCCTTTGCTCCATGTCTTTCTCTGCTCCATGCCTCACACCTCTGTTCCATGCCTCCCTCTGCTCCATGTCTCCCCTTTCTTCTCCATGCCTCCCCACTCTGCTTCATGCCTCTCTCTGCTCCATGTCTCCCCCTGCTCCATGCCTCCCACTTCTGCTCCATGCCTCCCTCTGCTCCATGTCTCCCTCGGATCCATGCTTCCCCACTCTGCTCCATGCCTCCCTCTGCTCCATGTCTCCCCCCCTCTTCTTCATGTCTCCCTCTGCTCCATGCTTCCCCCCTCAGCTCAATGCCTCCCCCCTTTGCTCCATGCCTCCCCCCTCTGCTCCATGCCTCACCCCTCTGCTCCATGCCTTCCCCCTCTGCTCCATGCCTCCCTATGCTCCATGTCTTCCCCTTTGCTCCATGTCTCCCTCTGCTCCATGTCTCCTACTGCTCCATGCCTATCTCTGCTCCATGTCTTCCTCTGCTCCATGTCTCCCCCCCTCTGTTCCATGTCTCCCTCTCCTCCATGCCTCCCTCATCTGCTCCATGTCTGCCTACTCTGCTCCGTGTCTCCCCCTTATGCTCCATGTCTCCCTCTGCTCCATGCTTCCCCCCTCTCCCCCATGCCTCCCTCTGCTCCATGTCTTTCTCTGCTCCATGCCTCCCTCCCTGGAGTAAATAAAAATCATAGACCTCAGATCAGCTACGTATTGCAGAGTGGTGTGCTGCTCCCCTCCTCCTCCGTGTACAGGAAAACACAGAAAAAAGGAAGGGCGGGTTCAGTGCACTCCGCTCTGTACTGTCAGAGAAGTGGGGAGAGATGCTGGCTGGAATGTGTTGCTCGCGGCATGCGGGAACCAAGCCACCTGCACCACCATTCTGGGACTCAGCCCTGATTCACCGGGACACAGACCATTTTCCAGCACGGTCCCAGTGAATCAGGGACTGTTGGGAGGTATGTATATGACTGCTATACAAACTCCTTGCTATTATATGTTACATACTGTACATATGGCAAGTGCACTGTATATTTCATACTCCTGATTGCCGCCCTTTAAACACTAGTCTGTACATAACATTTCCCTGACCACTGCACTCTGTACAATTACAAACTCCAGACCCCTGCATTCTATATGCTAGATTGCAATTATATACACCAGACCCCTGCATTCTATATGCTAGATTGCAACTATATAGTATATAGTTTGCATATATACATTATATATGCAAACTATATACTATAATGTGTTCATTGTCTCAATAGTTGGGGTTGCTTAGTAGTCACTGACTAGTTTAATGAAATTCTTTAGGGTAGGCTCATTTGGGGATATTTAATAAAACTGTTGCACACAGAATCTAGTGCAGCTGTGCATAGTAACCAATCAGCTTTCAACTTCAGCTTGTTCAGTTAAGCTTTGAAAATAAACCTGGAAGCTGATGGGTTACTATGCACAGCTGCACCAGATTTTGTGTGTGTCAGTTTAAGTAAATATTCCCCAATGTGTTAATGCAGTACCTATATTCTGTGTGCAAAAAAAAGTATATACATTTCAATTTATAATGTGTATGTCAATCCAAAAACTTTTCTCTAGTTTACATAGAGTGGGGAAGGATTGAGCTAGCAATACATAGTTAGGTCCATATATATTTGAACACAGGTACAATTTTAGTTTTTTCAGGTATTTCCCAAAACATATTCAAGCTATTGTTATACAATGGATATGGGCTGGAAGTGCACACTCTCAGGTTTAATTTGAGGGTATGTACATCCAAATCAGGGGAAGGGTTTAGGAATTACAGCTCTTAAGAATAGCCCCCCCCCCCTTTTTTAAGGGGCAAAACGTAATTGGACGAGTGAATCAAAAGCTGTTTCGTGGCCAGGTGTGGGCTACTTCGTTATTTCTTCATCAATTAAGCAGGTAAAAGGTCTATGCAAGTGAAACAGGCCATTGTAAGGCTTCAAAAACTTAACAAATCCATTGGAGAGATAGCAGCAACAGTAGGATTGGCCAAATCAACAGTTTGGTACATTCTGAGGAAAGAAGAACGCACTGGTGAGCTCAGCAACATAAAAAGGCCTGGACGTCCATGGAAGACAACAGTGGTGGATAATTGCAAGATCCTCTTTACGGTAAAGAAAAACCCATTCACAACATCCAGACAAGTGAAGGACACTCTCCAGGAGGTGGGCGTATCATTGTCAAAAGTCCACAATCAAGAGAAGACTTACCAAGAGCAAATGCAGAGGGTTCACCGCAAGGGGAAAACATTTTATAAGCCTAGAAAAGCTAGATTAGACTTTGCCAAAAAAACATCTAGAAAAGCCAGACCAGTCATGGAAAAGCATTCTTTGGATGTATGAAACTAGGATTAATCTGTACCAGAATGATGGGAGGAAAGAAGTGTGGAGAAGGCTTGGAACAGCTCATGATCCAAAGCACACAACGTCATCTGTAAAACATGGTGGAGGCAGTGTGATGGCATGGGCATGCATGGCTTCCAGTTGCACTGGGTCATTTGTGTTTATTGATGATGTAACAGAAGAAAGAAGCAGCCGGATGAATTCTGAGGTGTTTAGAGATATAGTGTTAGCTCAGATTCAACCAAGTGCAGCAAAGTTGATTGGGCGACGCTTCACAGTACTGATGGACAATGATCCAAAACACACTGCAAAAGCAACCCATGAGTTTTTGAAGGAAAATACGTGGATTATTCTGCAATAGCCAAGTCAAACACCTGATCTCAATCCAATTGAGCATGCATTTCACTTGCTGAAGGCAAAACTAAAGGCAGAAAGACCCACAAACAAAGAACAACTGAAGACAGCTGCAGTTAGAGCCTGGCAAAGCATCAGAAAGGAGGAAACCCAGTCTTTGGTAATGTCCATGGGTTCCAGACTTCAGGCAGTCATTGCCAGTAAAGGATTCTCAACAAAATATTAAAAATGAACATTTTATTTATGATTATATTCATTTGTCCAATTACATCTGAGCCCCTGAAAATGGGGGAACTGTAAAAAAATGGTTGTAGTTCCTAAAATTTGTACTTTATATTTATGTTCAGCCCCTTGAATTAAAGCTGAAAGTCTATACTTCAAAATACTTGAATTTGGATTGTTTTGTTTTAATTTTATTCTGGTGGCATACAGAGCCAAAAGTATTAAAAGTGTGCCTGTGTCCAAATATATATGGGCCTAACTGTAGATCGAATTTTAAATAAATGCCTGCAACCCTATGTACATTCTCTGCTTACAAAGATTACTGAATCCAGAGCAAGAAAATGTGTTCCTAGAAAGTCTGTTGAAATGCTGGTAGCTATGCAGACTGGAATTGAGAAATTGAAGAAACCAGGTGCACAAATCACCTGCAGTCACTGTATGGGTATCTTAACAGCCACAGGTGCTGGCTATCAAAATACAATAGTCAACAGCAGATGAATCGTCCATTTGGCATGGATGGGGAATCTACTGATTTATGTATATGGCCAGCTTAACATTCTCCAATGTACAGAGGTCAAATAAAGGGAGCATTTACATTATAAAAATGATCACAATCTGCAATAGCAAGCTGGTAAAATGTGAGATCTCAAAATTAACAAATTACTTTCAGATAAATGTTACAATAACAATTGTAGTTACTAAAAATGCACTATAACTTACATTAAAAGTGACGGTTTGAAGAGGACAGTGTAAAATGTAGCTGCATTGTGTACGGTGCATCCGGAAAGTATTCACAGCGCTTCACTTTTTTTTTTGTTATGTTACAGCCTTATTGCAAAATGGATTAAATTCATTATTTTCCTCAAAATTCTACAAACAATACCCCATAATGACAAGGTGAAAGAAGTTGTTTGAAATCTTTGCACATTTATTAAAAAAAAAAAAATCGCATGTAAATAAGTATTCACACCCTTTGCTCAATACTTTGTTGAAGTACCTTTGGCACCAATTACAGCCTCAAGTCTTTTTGAGTATTATTATATTATACAGGATTTATATAGCGCCAACAGTTTGCGCAGCGCTTTACAATGTGAGTATGATGCTACAACATTGGCACACCTATTTTTAGTCAGTTTTTCCCATTCTTCTTTGCAGGACCTCTCAAGCTCCATCAGGTTGGATGGGGAGTGTCAGTGCACAGCCATTTTCATATCTCTTTAGAGATGTTCAATCGGGTTCAAGTCTGGGCTCTGGCTGCGCCACTCATGGATATTCACAGAGTTGTCCCATAGCCACTCCTTTGTTGTTTCGACTGTGTGCTTAGGTTCCTTGTCCTGTTTGAAGATGAACCTTCTCCCCTAGTCTGAGGTCTAGAGCGCTCTGGAGCAGGTTTTCATCAAAGATGTCTCTGCACATTGCTGCATTCATCTTTCCCTCGATCTTGACTAGTCTCCCAGATCCTGCCACTGAAAAACATCCCCACAGCATGATGCTGCCACCACCATGCTTCACTGTAGGGATGGTATTGGCCAGGTGATGAGCAGTGCCTGGTGCCTCCAGGCATGACGCTTGCCATTCAGGCCAGAGAGTTCAATCTCTGTTTCATCAGACCAGAGAATTTAGTTTCTCATGGTCTGAGAGTTCTTCGGGTGCCTTTTGGCAAACTCCAGACGAGCTGTTATGTGCTTTTACTGAGGAGTGACTTCCATCTGGCCACTCTACCATACAGGCCTGATTGGTGGAGTGGTGCAGAGATGGTTGTTCTTCTGGAAGGTTTTCCTCTCTCCACAGAGAAGTGCTGGAGCCTTGTCCGATTGACCATCGGGTTCTTGCTCGCCTCCCTGACTAAGGCCCTTCTCCCCAGATCGCTCAGTCCTGGTGGTTCTAAATACTTCCATTTATGGATAGAGGCCACTGTGCTCATTGAGACCTTCAGTACTGCAGACATTTTTCTGTACCCTTCCCCAGATCTGTGCCTCAATACAATCCTGTCTCAGAGGTCTACAGACAATTCCTTGGACTTCATGGCTTGGTTTGTGCACTGACATGCACTGTTAACTGTGGGACCCTATATAGACAGGTGTGTGCTTTTCCAAATCATGTCCAATCAACTGAATTTACCACAGGTGGACTCCAATTAAGTTGCAGAAAAATCTCAAGGATGATCAGTGGAAGCAGGATGCACCTGAGCTCAATTCTGAGTGTCATGGCAAAGGCTGTGAATAGTTATGTACATGGGATTTTTTCATTTTTATTTTTAATATATTTGAAAAGATTTTAAACAAACTTCTTTCTTGTTGTCATTATGGGGTATTTTTTTTAGAATTTTGAGGAAAATAATGAATTTAATACATTTTTGAATGAGGCTGTAACATAACTGTAAAATGTGGAAAAAGTGAAGCACTGTGAATACTTTTCCGATGCACTGTATATTGGCTACTAACTGGATTTTTCTCCTGCTACAGGCCACAAAACAAATATGGTTCTTACTTTTTTTTTTTTTTTCTCTACCTAATGGATTTTTACGAAAGCAAAGGTAAAATGCTTTCAGTTCACTTATATATTAGGAATCACTCAGACAATTGATTAGGCCCGTCCTCTGTGGCTAGCAGATACATATGCATCCACCTCAAAGCTGCGTGCAGGAAGCCCATGAAAGTGGCTGCACAGAAACAATCCCATGTCAAATTGTGACAGATGGGCATGAGCGGGTGCATGAATGTGATCTCACAGTCTCTGCCATCAGATCTGTGCACTGGCTCCTGCCCGCACGTCAACTTTGACATTGCAATTGTGTCTGTGCAGATGCTGCATGTGCATTGTCTTCTATGAGCTGCCTGCATGCAATTCCGAGGTGGATGCACACGCATCATCTGCCAGGGGCTCTGCATGGAGGATGGGGGGGCATGATCACCTATCTGAATGAGCCCCTACAGCTTTTTGTATTTTATCTGACAAGCTTTATTGAAACAAACTTATGTAGCAAAGCTAGCACTTGCTTCTTCCAGAAAACCTCTGTGCTGTACTTGGCATGATTGCTAAAAACAGTGACATTTTCGCAAATTAATACAAAAGACGAAGAAAAGCAGTTAGGTACTTCATTATAAATGTTTATATATAATTTACATAACAAACATATAAACAGTTTACCAGTGTTAGGTTAACAGTGTAAAATATTGTAGTATAGGAAAAAAATGCCCAAGTAGAAGTAGGCTATGGGAACAAGAGAAGGTCTTCATAATGCCTGACTTTACATACGAAACAAGTCTGTGTATAATGCTAATGCACAGCTGGCTACCTATAGTTCCCTTCTCAAATTCCTTTAAAACATACATTCATACGGCTTTGTTTACATAAACACAGAGCCCCATACAACGTGAACAGCCATTTGTTTACCTTCTTAGATTAGTGTGGACCTTTGTTAAACAGGTACGCCAGGACTGGTGTAAAGATCCAAATGCAGACAGTGTACATTGGCGACCATGCACCTGTCCCTGTGTACCTGTCAAACATGGCTCTGCGGGTGAGTCCATACTGCTACTGCCTCTCCATTCACTTATATAAGCTTCTTTCACACATCTACTCCAATTAAGCTGAAGAAGGCAATAGAAGTAAGCAGGTAAACTGCCCCCATCCTCTACTCCTGAACTACAATTTCACTTATCTCTTGTCCTCCTGTGGTAATATCACAATAGCCATACAAATTACCCAAACAAATAATAGACACGCGCCTAGGGGTGTATTTTGTGCCCGATGACCTCAGTACAGCAGTTACTATGCAGTACAATGGTATCCTTACACAACATCTTTGTGCACGCCATTGGAAGGCTTCGCTTGTTGTTCTTATGAATGAGGGAAATTCAGAACAGTTCTGCTCATGGCAAAAGGTCCCGACCCACCATAAGCCATTCATTGACATAGACTGAGTTGAAACCTAAAAGCACTCATGGACATTTGAGTTGTCATCTAAATGCCACAATTGTCTGTAAGAGGATAATCTAAAGCTGCACTGGGCTAATCATTTAGAGTTTTAGAGCACCAAATATGGTCTCTGACTTCTTGGAAGGGATACAAAAAAACTTTATTTATTTCTTTTCTTAGCAATATTGGAAACAGTATTGTTCAAACATTATTATTAATCACCTTTAATTGACTTCTTTAGCAGTTGCAGGAATTCCACCATAGACCACTCCATAAGGTATAAAATACTCAGCCCCTGGGCTTCTTTTTAGCTTTCTTGAGAGAAGTGGAATGACCTTGCATTTAGACAGTGTGCAGGAATTCCTTGTTTGGTTTAGAAGCACTATGTGGCTTATGGAGTGGGGTATGGTTGTAGAAAGCCTTCAAACCAGTAGACAGCACTGGTATAAACAAGCAGTAACCCCCATGAATATGTAGAAGACAGTGCTGGTAATGGTCTGCTTAGGTATATGGAGAAAGTAAAAACTCTCTTTAATACATATCTTTTTATGATTCATAATGCCACCAATGGAATTTCAGAGGGTAACATGATAAACACTCATTCTTCATTTTAATCAGAAAACCTCAGTACAGCCCAGTGCAGTGCCATATCTCATTTTGGGTAAAACACTGTAAAATTAAAAAAATACTGTGTGTATTAAATTATAGCATGGTAGATAGTTTAGGCTCAATTCACAAGCTTTCAAGAAGATCTAAACTCTCCTTCCCTGGCTCCCTCACTGCTGCCAAATGTTTACCCAGGTTTCGAGAATCTTGGCCAATCTGAGTGGCTGGGCCAGGATGATGCGCATCCGGCGTATGCTAGTTAATGCATTCTGGCACCAAGGTGTATCGAGAACATACACTAAGTTGCCCCTGTGCAGCTTGGTGTACTTTATGAAGGAGACAGCAAACAAGCAGGTAAATGTATTTAATTGCAGATAAAAAAGATCCTGCCTGCTTGCAACTTTTCTTTACAGTTAAGTTCCTCTTTAACACCAGCCTAAAACACTCTAATTTCCGCTTTATGACTGTAATTTTCAAATTTCCCTGAACTGAAAAAAAAAGAAAACTGTTCTTTTTCTCAAAATAAGGATAATTAACCTTGTCAATGGAGCCGTTATGTATTTACCACTTAAATGACACAAAGAAATTATGCTTATAATAATTTCACAAAAAGTTTTAAAAATATCAGGTTTGTGCTGTAAAGTTTTCAGACTAGATTGTGAATTGTTAAGAAAAGTGTAAATATCTTCTAATTTGAAAGTCCCAGTAGACATAAATGGATGCTTGTGATTACGGCTTGGGGTCCTACCACAGACAATGTATACACCACTACTCAGAACTTTAGGCCTGGGCCAACAGGGTATGAGTGGGCAGCACCAGGGAACAACGCTTACAGCTTGCTTCATGTGTTTTCTTCAGTTCTGTGTTCTATGAACACCATTTCAAACTTGTAGATGAACCAGTAGCATAACTCAAATGAAGTGCCAAGGGAAGCCAAAAGATTCTCCGTAGTTCAGACAATAAGCAGAATTAATTTCTTCGCAGCATTTTGGTAGATGATACTCTCCATACAAATGAGAAAGCCTGCTGCCTTCAACATCACCTTCTGGTTTAATTTTGTGATATTGTGTAACATGATTAGTAAGAAAATGGCAGGGCCTGTAGAAAAGGGCGTTGTCATTCTTGGGTTTAGGGCAACATGAATAATAAATATAGCTTTTTGGCCCTTCTTAGGAATATTAAGTGTAACTTTAGTTTCTTTTAGTGCTTTCATAGATACAGTATAATGTTGGTTTGCAGTTTAGAAAACAGTATTTTCAGCAGTGACACTTTTATCTCCAGGCATTTTCCTTTTCTGTCTCTGAAGTTGGACACTTTATATTGTTCTCAGTCCTGTTCTGCTGACTATAGAATCAGTCTTGTTATATGCATGGTTAGGAGTGGTCCTGGCAGTGGTAGCAGTGTCTGGCCCTGAGAAATACAGAGTCTCGGGGAGTGGCAGAAGGATGAAGTCCAGAAGTCTATGAGCTGTAAGCTATGCTACGCCACATTCTTTTTCTTGCAAGTTATATTCTCGACTCTTTTTCACCTTCCAAGCAGCAAAAGCCAGTAACAAGATTCCCAAGGCCTTGTATCCCATCTGGAGACCAAGGTACCTATGGAGAAAAAGAGGTTTGTGAAAGAAAGAATAGTAACCAATTAATACCTTTTGTTTTTGCCACCGGAAAATGCAGTCTAACTACAACCTAGCTGTCTCAAGGTGGCCTATCTTGCTCTGTTTTTTATAACAGATTAGAAAAGCCAGGATTTTTCCAGCAAGGTATAAATACACGTATGTGGTGTTATGAAAATTGATTCTCTTGCCAATATGTAAGTGCTGAACAGGAAAAAAGTTCTAGCAAACATGCGAAATCTAATAAAGTCTATGGAACACAAACATGAAAAATCTAAATTCCTCATTTTAAAGGATTATATGCAAGTTATTGCCATACAAGTTGTATGGGGACCTGGGTACTGCCCTGGGGGACACGAATTAATGCAAAAAAAATTTAAAACAATAGTTTTTACAGGAGCAGTGATATTAATGATTCTTAAAGTGAAAAGATAAAAATGAAAAATTCCTTTAAATATCGTGTCTGGGGGGTCCCCTTAATGTGCCTGTAAAGTGGCGCATCTGTACAATGTATGGAGCCTGCTTCAGCAATACTGACATTTCTAAAGGAAAAAATTTAATTTAAACTTGCTTGCAGCTGTACTGTATTGCCAGCTCCCGGCAACACAGATATTAAAAAAATGAAGAAACAGTCACGTGAAATGTTTTGGCTTGGCTGGGAGGTATGAGGACCGCAGGAGCTAAAGAGCACATCCGGGAGATTTCCAAGGAGAAGACAGCCAGGTGGGCTAATGAGTGTTACAGTCGTGGAGGACTGAGAGGTAGCCTGGGAGGACAGGGTGAGAGCAGTCTGAGATGGATGCAGAGTCAGTCTGGGAGGACCGTGGAAGCTTAGCCAGGGGGGCTAGAGAAAGGGGCAGCTGCAGCCAGGTGGGCTGACAGTGCCTGAAGAGGTAGTGCTGGGATCAGTAGCCACAGGAGGACAGCTGGGCACTAGGACTTTGCTAGGCAAACAAAAGGCCTACGGTCCCTGCCTGTAAAAAGGCATTTGCTAAAATCTGACTAAACCCTATAGTCAGATCACCTATCAGTGTGTCAGCTGGTCCTGGGAATTTTGTGCTCAAGCAAGTGTTATGCTGGAGAAGCTGAGGATTGTGTAAATAGACTGTACAGAAATGTTCTGCTAAAGTCAAGTGGGCATCCAATAATACCCTATTACTCCATGCAAGTCCAATATCCCTAAAAAAAAAAAAAAAAAAAAACACAAAGACCAAAGCTGCAAGGACAGTTTGACTCCAGAGTGTTGTGGAAATGACTGTATGCCTGGCTGTGCAGGGTGGGGGATCCCTATTCACCAGCGGCTCCTGCGGGGGTAGCACTATATATGTAAAATATTACAGAAATATGTCCTCTTCAATTGTACAGTATTTGTGCTGTAGCACAGAGAACCATTAGTATAGATAAACACTCATAAATGTAATGCTTTGAAATTACGCAAAAATTTACTTCTGCTCCCCAACCCTTCATGAACAGATAATAATGCCAATCATACCCTAAAACTAGAACAAAAAAATACTTATCAACATAATTGAACTTTAAGTAACTGTAATAGTGTTTGGGTGCAATGGTTAGATGCACCAGGCGTTAGTCCTAATATTAAGGCAGCACTGAACAGACTTAAACAAACTGTATTTACTTTGGATTGAAAATCAACTTCTAAGTGGAAAAGCCCTGAGAAGTGCAAAGGAAGGAATAATATTAAAATCGAAGGCTTGTAATACATGCAAAACTTGCTAATAATAGCTGAAACAATCTATGATACAACAGGTTATTGTATATCTGGGCAGCACAGGGGCTAAGTGGTTTGCACTTTTGCATAGCAGTACTTGGGTCGTTTCGAATCCCAACCATGACACTACCTGCCTGGAGTTTGCATGTTCTCCCTGTGCCTGCGTGGGTTTCTTCCGGGTACTTCGGTTTCCTCCCACACTTCAGTGACATGGTGGTAGGCTAATTGTCTTCTGTTGAAACTGGTCCTAATATATGTATGAATGTGAGCTAGGGACCTTAGATTGTATTTCTCAAACTTCAATATAACTTTTGCTTTTAATGATCAAATTATATCTGAAATATGCAGGTATCTAATGACAGGCTTTATATTTCCTTTCAACTGGTAAGCAGTTTGAATCGCACTTTATTGCAGAAGCTGATTGATATACTGTATTATCTCAAGCGCCGCATATGAACTTTTCTTATATTTTACAATTGTCAGTTTTGGATTTTCCTGGCAGCTTTACTTAGGATTCATTTTGCAATTCTTTTAGCACGGATTTTTCCACATTTTTTATGTGTTGTTGGGGAGGTTTGCGTTGAAAAGCAGGAATGTTGTGGTGGTGTGTCTTACTGTAACTTTTTAATTTTTTGAAAAAGAAAGCTACATACATAAAAAATAACTCATTTATAATTTACAATACCTGTTTCGCAGCAGATCATTATCATAATATTGACATGCTCCTTTCTTCTGGTGACATGATGAAGACCACCGAATACAGGCAGAATCTATAACAAGTCCAAAGAGTGCTGGGGCAGGCAACCAAGCTGGGAAACAGAATATGAGAAGTTAACTAAAATATCAGATGAAGGGTTGTGTTAAGCAGTTATCTTAAACAGACGGTTACCACAACATGGGCAGTGGATCACTGTGGTGGTTTACTCATTGAAAATCTAATTTATTACTAATAACAGGAAAACACAAGAGGCAGCAACTTTCTCCCAGCAATCTGACAGTATCACATTTTCCAGAGAAGTTTTTCTGTGCTCATTATAGATTGCTCTCTGCAACTAGCAGCCAACCACTTTTTTCCACACTCACCTAGAAGCCTCATAAGAAGAAACTGGACACCAATAGCAAATGATTTTTCATCCTGCGGTACCACCCTGAAAAACAGTAAAATTGACTGTTAAAAAAGTTAGCCTTCCATAATTTGAAATTAGCAATTATGATGTCCAGGGGAACGTGTTCAAGATAGGCAACCATTCAATGCATCCTTTAGATTCAGAACAGAAGTGGTACATGAGACTTACTATAAATTGGACCTGTATTTTCAGGTTTCCATTAAGGCCAACTATATACTGGCTAATATTAACAAAATGTATACAATGCGAAGAGAAAATAAGAAAGATAACAAATGTAGGGAAAAAGAGAACAATAATTTTCAATTATTTCTAGCTTAATCATATTAAAGCAGTAGTAAACACCGCTTGAACACTTCACCTACTGGTAAGCTTATAATAAAGCTTACCTGTAGGTACAAGGAATATCTCCTAAACGGGCACCATTTAGGAGGTATTCACTGTTTCTGCAGCTGATGATGTCATCAGTGCATGCACTCTGAAGGGACGTCATACTCACATCCTCCCTTCAGAGCTCTGTGCAATGGCCGTGATTCCCATATGCATGCATGGGAGTGACGTCATCGTGGTTCGACCATTCAAACAGCCATAGCCTGCAAACCCAGAAAAAAGACCAGGTGGAGATGGGAGCCCTGTCAGCAGAGACAGGACTTAATTTTAATGTAAGTCTTTTATAATGTGTATTATGCAATGCATACTAGCACATGGTGCCCTTAACTTGCAGGGATATTTTGTTTTTAATTTTTGCTACAGTTTACTACCACTTTAATCTGAACAATCTTGAAGTTTGTACATCTGAACAATCTTGAAGGTTGAAGATCCCCACATATGTTCTTCTATAAATTCTGAAACACAAATCACCTGCCCATTCTCCATTCAGAGATTCTGTTTCCTTTATAGAAGCTGTAGTATGGCTTCTATGAATGGAGCAGCTGGGTTGAAAGAGCACGTAGTTAGTATTTTTTTTACCAGGAGCCTGCAAAGCATTGAATCCACAGACTATCAGTGTAAGCTGTCTGTTTGTACCTCGTACAGGTAGGCAGTTACACACTGACAAGAAGCCTCAATTTTTTTTTTTTTTTTTTTTAAGTCCGCGGTGGTTCAAAAACCTGAAATGGAAAAACCATGAAGTGAATAAAAAAGTGCATGTGAAACGCACACTAAAAAGTGCACTTAAGAGTGTGCTTTAATCCACTCTCCGAAGGGGTTGGACCTCTACCCTGATCCCCTGGGTCACAAGGCTCCTGACAGGGACAAAGGGTTTCCAGGGTTTGCCTAGCAAGAAGGCCTGGCAGACCCCATTCTTCTAAATCAGCCGAAGCCGACCATTGTATACTTGGTCGAGGGGCTATCCAGAAAATAGACTCCCAGGGGCAGGGGTGGAAGGAACCTGAAGGCCACACATCCCCCCTCCCCCCCCCCCCCCCAGTTGTCAGGACAAGCCTGAGGACTCACACCCTTCATTCAGTGAGAAAGCACACAAAAGTGAGACAAACAGTAGGAGAAAATAAGCGGCTGAGGCCTGAGGCCTGGAAGACAAAAATTGTCCCAGACTTAGCCAAAAGACCCAGCCCTAAAATGTGCAGTGCAGAAAATAAGCATTTGGTGACTGTAGCCATGTGCCTGTTCCACAGTGGGGTCCCACACCCAAGTGTTACTAAGAGCACCCCTAGGGCGACCACTCCCAGGGGGCACAGACACCATGGACTCTCTGCCTTCCCAGCCCAAGGCCAGACAAGGTAGATCCACTCAAATCAGGAGGTACTGAGCTCTTTCAGTTTTCAGGGGGGGGGGATTACTCTCGTGCCCCAACTGCCTGTGGGCACACCGATTTGTGTCCCAGCCGGTACTAACCTTCCAAGCCCCCATCACTTCAGCAGGGATACATAGCCAGACACTGCAGCCTTGGTCAGGGTAGAATGACAGCACAGCACCCCCTACTGGTTTACTGATAAAAACAGATACTACACTTGATCTTAGCCAAAAGGCCAAGACAGGAAGCGTCAATGAACTATCTAGAGAGCTCAACAGTGCCTTAGCAGTTCATTGAGAACTACAAGTCGACAGCCGCAAAGGTTGTAGGTACTTGCAGTTCTCCCATTCACAGAGCGTTTTTTGTAAATTGACAGCGAGTGCAGGAAGAAGATTCCCCACTCATCTTCACATCGGGGGGGGGGGGGGGGAGTGGTGCTGCAACAGTAACATGTTACACACTGAATACAGGTGTTGGACTGCCACTCAGGTCTAGATAACTGTAGGAGCTAATACAGTGGCTCACAGTGCTGCTGCTAATTGCGAGGCAGTGGGTTAGTCTTC
This sequence comes from Pelophylax lessonae, assembly GCF_965119305.1. NCBI lineage: Eukaryota > Metazoa > Chordata > Amphibia > Anura > Ranidae > Pelophylax > Pelophylax lessonae. The sequence goes on along the minus strand of NC_138770.1, from coordinate 177,940,373 downwards.
TCAACCTGCAACAGGAAGTGTGGTTATTGTCAGGATCTGCAGGCAAAAAACTTTGCAGCAGATTCACAAAAAACAACTTGACTAAGTAAATTTTATACAGTGAGGTATGATTCCAAGCATACCGAAAAAAGATTGAACACATTGGAAAAACGTGTCATCAGAAGGTCATCTAACGTTTTCTTTTTATAAAGCTGTGTAGTATTTGCTGTTAACGACAACAAATGGCACCTAGGTCTGAGCATTTGCCACTATTACTGCCCACAACTGAGCAGTGACTAGGGAACCACACATTTTTAATGTGAAAGACCAAGTTTTTGGTAACTTAAACAATGACAAAGGTTATCAAAAGTCTTGTTGCAGGAAGGAATTTAGAGGATGATCCCAGTGTGCACATGTACTGATTTCAAACATAGATGTGATCACTTAGCAGACATAAACACCAAACTACAACCATGGAAGGCTCTTGGTATTTTCCAGGGCTTTTTTTCAGCGGAAACGCGGGGGAACGCAGTTCCGGCACCTCTAGCACTGAATGTATTTTATGGCAAGGAGTGCTGGCGTGTGCCTGAAGGTCTATCGATGCTGGCTGCTGGTAGATCTATTGTCGTTGGTGGAGATCTATTTTTTGTGGTTGTCTATTGTTGCCAGGCATGTCTATTGTTGCTTGTGGGGGGGGGGGGGTCTTATGTTGCTAGGGGGTAAATTGTGTGCTAGGAGAAGTTTATTGTTGCTGGCTGTTAGAGGGTCTATTGATGCTAGCTACTGGAAGATCTGTGGTTGCTGCTGGGGGTCTATTGTTGCTAGGATGGTATTTTATTGTGGGGGGTCAATTGTTGCTGGGGAAGGACTATTGTTGTGGGGGAAGGGGTGTTGCAGAGTGCGATCACTGGGTGCAGCGGAGTCCATTCAGATCAGACATTGTGGAGTAAAGAGGAACTGGCTTCTTTATTGGAACATAACACAGAATGAAAAGATGTCACCTTATTGTAATAAGAACAACAGACAGGAAGAGATAACCAACAAGTTCAGTACAGTGTACAGGATATTACAACACATCATAGAAATGCATAGCATATCACTGAGCATTAGCGATACCTAGTGTCCTATTTGTGAACTGCAGTTAATCGGTAATAGGCTAAGCTTTAAAGTTGTTGTATCTCCAACAAGGGGGTCTATTGCTGCAGGAGGGTCTATTGTTGCTGGAGGGGGTCTACTGTTGCTGGGGTCTATCAAATTCCATACAAGTTACTTAGTAGCACGAAATGATACTTGGTTCTGTATTCTCTAAAAGGGGCAGTACTGGACGGTGGGTAGGGGTGAAACCTAGGGACCCTGCTCAGAGGTGGGTAGGGGGCAAAGACGAAGGGTGACTCAGAAGGTGATAGTTCCTGTACCTTTTCTCTGAGAAAAAATAGCCCTGGTATTTTCATATAACTGATTGTAGTGATTAGAAAATCTGATGGGTTCAACATCACAGAAGATACATACTCATAGTACTTGCCTTAAAACCATCATGTACAGAGGGTTGTGGGAGAGGCAGGCAATGAGCGAAGCAAATGAGAGTAGGAACATGACAGGTAGTAGACGGTGGGCACAGCTGACAAGGCAGGATCCTGATTTTGCTGTTCCCTCAAGTGAACCTGATCTGATACATGAACAGTTCATATATAACTGGAATGAAAAAACAATACAAAGCATGGTTACAAAAAAATAATGTACACAGCAATATGACAATTATTGGTATGTTTCATGATCTTAATGTATTACCATCTTAATCTCTTAAAGTGGTTGAAACCCCTAAAAGAAAAAAAAAATTTAAACCTCCCTAATAATGCTTATCATGTCTCTGTGCACCCTATTTTTTATAAGTAAACTCTCCTTTTATGGAAATTACTGTATCTGTTGATCCTGCCATTCATTTAGACTTCCTCTTTCTTGGTAGGGATGATCTGCACACTCATAGATCCTTGGCAGCATTGCCACAACAGTGTGTATGCTTATCCTTCTAGTAATTAAAGCTGGCCATGCATTGATCAGTTTTTTTCAATCAGCCAGCGGGCTGATTGAAAAAACTAAAGTGATTCACCCATCCACACATCCGAGGCTGATCAGGAATCCCTTCTTATATTGACTCCTTTCGAATGGGAACGGTCACAGATGGATCAAAATTCGGCTGGTTCAGCATTGATTTCAGTCCACCTAAGGTCAGCTTAAGTTGTGTTTTACTTACTGGACACAGCCTACTTCTTGGGTCACATAACCACTTATTTTCCCTATAGCTCAACAATACTTGGGTTGAGGGATGGGCAAAGACTCAGCATATCATATGTTCATGGCGTGATGCATTGCCACTTAGCCCAGCCTCCAAGCAGTTCATTGCTGGGCTGTAAGAAAAAAAAAAAGCAGCCACATGAGACCTAAGACATGTGAGTAAAAACATGGTATTCATAAATGTATTTTTTAAAATGTGCTTTTTAAAATGAATTGCTGGTGGAGCGCCCTATGCATAAAAGTCATGATAAATATCTGGGATTACAACCACTTTAGTAAGTCTACTCATTTTGATATGAGAGTGGAGAGTATTGGCACACAAATATCAGAGGAAGATATCCCAGGAATCAGAACTATGTGAAGAATTGTACTCACTTTAGTGGACATGTTAAAAGTACTGCAGCCAGCCTGGCATGGTGTCAGGTATTCCACTCCATCAGACCCACACACTGGATGAAAAGCATGTTCTGAGCAACCACATCTTTGGATACAAGTCATATTGGTACTGTAAGGCAACATAAATCTTCAGTTATGGCACATTTCTACACTTTATTTATGAACTTCATTCACTTTTATTTTTATATGCTCTTGAGCAATAGCTACTCCAGCAGTAGACCAGGCATGGTTAATGTGTAATGGCAAGCAAAGATTACATTTTACTACATTTTTTGCTTAATTTAAAGCAGCCTTCACCTCTACCATATGGATAACTAGAGTTCATAGTTTATTGGTCAATGCTCGTGTCTTGTGTTGTATGTTGACAGCCATAATGGAAAACTCACTGCATATTACCTGGCTTTAAAGGGTAGGTTCGGGAAGATTTTCCAAAATTTCCCCATATGCAATTCTATAGTCTTGGAATAGTACATATCAGTGCTCCCCCTGTTGTAAATGGTACATTTGTGGTTTTACAACATCAAGTGTCATATGCACACATCAAGAATGCCGGCAATGCCTGCCCTTCCTACCCCCTCTTCTATTCATAGAAGCGGAATATATATGTAGCACCCTCCTAGGTAGGTGCTAGGTAAAGCATAGGTATGGCCTTGTTCTGCTTATTAGGAGGGTCTGATCTGTTAGTTAGCCTGTCACATGTTTCCAGGTGTGATTCACTGGGTCTGAGGGAGTGTCCCCACTGCAGCCAATGAGGGAGCTCATTGGACAGTGGAGGAAACCTAGCCAGTTACACACTCTGCTTTATGTCAGTTCCAGTGGGAGGGCATTCCTGCAATGCATCCTGGGATTGGACATAAATAGGAGGGGCGCATGTGACAGGGTGTCTTTAGGCGGGAAGCCAGGTCCCAGAAGGAGGGTGACGGCTGTCTCTCCTCCTGTTGCTAAGGAAGGTGGTCCAGGCAGTCAACTTAGGGACCAGGGGATGAGCTGTGCTGTGGAGGATCCAGTGTGGGCTGACCAAGTGGAGCTGTGGGGCAGGATTCTTCAGGAAAACCAGTGGTTGTGAGTACTGAAGATCTGCCCAGGGGTCTGCCTAAGAGAGGGGGCCACTCCAGAGATGTCAAGGGGATCAGAGAGCCAGCTAACTGGGATGTTGCAGTAAGGGGGTGCCAAGTTGTGAAGCCCTGAAGAATAGGGAGTAAAGAGGGCGCTAGGAAGGGCCCTGAAGTGTCTCAGCAGTACAGTCTGCACTACAAGTCAGCTACATCAGGAAAGAGTACCTTAGGGAGCTTAAAGGACTTTCACAGTCAAAGGTGAAGCTAAAGTAAGTGGTATAGCCGTGACTAGCATCAGTCAGGGTTAACCAGCATCAATCAGCAATTCTGTAGAGTCCCTGCCTATTTTGTGCATAGTTCAGTTGTTGGAGTATCCCACTCATTCCTTCTCCTATCCAAGTTCTCAATAAACCCTAAAAACCAAAGAAACTTGACTGGTTCTTGTCTGAGGTAATCACACTTGGAAACATGCTTAAATGTCCTACTGTTGCTAATGGTAACCCAGAGGAACCCACACTCAGCAGCTCCCATGGGAGTACTGCTACATATAAATGGAGGATGGATAAATGAATTAAAGGTCTGTCTCCTTTGTTCAAAGATAATTTTTTTTTAAAGAAGTTATAGCACAGCTTCTATGAAGTGCATGTGTCAGGTCCCTTGGCTCTATTAACCCCCCGCAGCACTGGATGATTATAGCAATACGGTTGGGGGGGTATGAAAGGAGGAAGATTTCAACTAAAGAGGAGACAACAACACAAGGGACACATTTCATTAATGTAAGTAATGTCCCCTGTGCTTTTTTTTTTTTTTAAACAAAGCTTAGGCCTCACCGATGAGGGGTATCTTTCACATTGTGGTATGTGCAGCTTCCAGGGTTCTTGATTTCATTAAAATCATCAGTGTTGGGGGTAACTAGTTACAAAGTAACTAATTACAGTAACTAAATTACTTTTTTTGGTAACTAAGTAAAGTAACTAGTTACAATACTAATATTGGTAACTACACTACTTTACTAGACTATAGGAGGTAACTACACTACTTTACTAGACTATAGGAACGCGCTTTCCTGCGTTACCCAAGCCGTGCGAAACAATCATTATTTTCGAAGAATAGAGAGGGATGAAGTTTATGACTTTTTGTTGCACTTTATGTTTTATTCTGTTTTTTCAGGTTTTGTTCTCATTTTTCCCAAAGCCTGTGTTTATACAATAAACTCTATGCAGAAAAGTGTCATGTATCTTCTTCTACACGGTCAATTAAGAAAGAGGAAAGTAAAGTAATAAGTAGTGAAGTTACTTTTCAAATGCAGTAAATAGTAAAGTAATCTCATTACAATTTACAGAAGTAACTAGTAACTAGTAACTAGTTACATTTTTTGAGTAACTACCCCAACACTGAAAATCATGTTGTTCCATTCTCCCATTTTCTTCAATCTTCTATCTTCAAACACTGATATTTTAGCATCGGAGTCTGTACAGCAATCTATCACATTTGCTGTTTCCTCCTTTTCGGTAGCGATGATCTGCACACTCATCCTTGGCAGCATTGCCACAACAGTGTGTATGCTTTTCCCTCTAGTAATTAAAGCTGGCCGTAAATTGATCCGTTTTTTCAATCAGCAAGCAGGCTGATCGAAAAAACTGAACAGATTTAATCATCCCCACATCCAAGGTGGATGCAGAAATTCCTCTTTATATCAACTCCTTTCAAATGGGAACAGCCATAGATGGATTAAAATTCTGCTGGTTCAGCATTAATTTCGGTCCATCTAAGGTCAGCTTAAGTTGTGTTTTACTTAGTGGACACAGCTTACTTCTTGGGTCACATAACCACTTATTTTCCTTATAGCTCAACAATATTTGGGTTGAGGGATGGGCAAAGACTCAGCATATCACATGTTCATGACGTGATGCATTGACAGTTAGCCAAGCCATTAATTTGTGGTGTTACAACATCAAGTGTCATATGCACGCATCAAGAGTGCCGACTATGCCTGCCCTTCCCGCCCCCCTCTTCTATTCATAGAAGCGGAATATATGAATGGAGGAAGGATAAATTAATGAAAGGTCTGCCTCCTTTGTTCAAAGATCATTTTTTATTCAAAGAAGTTATAGTACAGCTTCTATGAAGGGCATATGTCAGGTCCCTTGGCTTTATTAATCCCCCACCACACCAGAAGATTATGGCAACAGGAGTGGTGGGGTTATGCAAGGAGGAAGATTTAAACTGAAGAAGAGCCAACAACACAAGGGACACATTTCATTAATGTAAGTAATGTTGTCTGTTTTTTTTTTTCTAGTTTAGTTTTTAACAACCCTTAGGCCCCACTGATGAGGGGCCTCTTTCAAGTTGTGGTATGTACAGCTTCCAGGGTTCTTGATTTAATTAAAATCATGTTGTTCCATTCTCCCATTTTCTTCAATCACCTATCTTCAAACACTGATATATTAGCTTCGGAGTTTGTACAGCAATCCATCACATGTTTGCTGTTTGCAAGTCTTTTATTTATTTTTTATTTCACTTGAAGTATGAGCCGATGTCACCCCCAACTCTATGTCTTTGATAAATCACTGCTGACAATGCCATGATGAAGCCAATCCGGTGAAAGAGCCCAGCGAACCTCCCACCAGCGTTTGCACATTTTTTCCATTTGTGAAGTCTTATTTAATATTGCTAGATTTTTCAAAAATGTTATATCACAAAAACATTTCATTACAGGGAATGAAATGTAATGTATTATCCCATGTCTTCTCTTCAATATTTTGGTTGTAATGCTGCCAAATGCGTTGAGGTGTGTTTCGACATTTAGATAAGAGAAATAATACAAACATTGCATAAATATAGTTTATAGTGTTTTGACATAGGAAAGTAATCATTGCCAGGTCTTTTATTTTTAGTAGATACAGTATAGGAATATGCTATTGATTTAGATACAGTCCTCTAACTACAAGCCTCATCCTCGAAAAGTGTAAAAGGTGAAATATCTGCCTTGTCTGTAGCAACATATTTCTTTTGATTTTCTATTCTACTTTAGAAAAAATACATCTAAAAATTGGTTTAATTTGTCGCAGACAACATGCAATATAGTTGTTGTCCAGTCATATTCCCCATTTTATTTTCCAGTGCAAATTAGAGAGAGTGACGAAACCTTTACTGGCTGCAGTGAGAAACATGGCTATTCGTGGCATTGCTAGGTATGGGCACCTGACGTGGTTGCCATCAGTATCTTGAGACAAACTAGGTCTCAAAAGTAAATACAGACTTGAAAAACAATTTCATAATATATTCATCTAATCAGTAAATTGTTGCATCCCCAAGACATATGTTGGTGACAGATTGCCTTTACTGTACATGTCAATCTGCCTATATATTTGTATACATTATACATACTAAAGTTAAGAAGTAAAGGAATTAGCATGCTATTTTGCTGTCATTGAGCAGGCACAATCTGCACAATGCCTTGAACCTGCAAGGGTCAGCAAATCAGTGTGATCAGGAGGGAAGAGGTGGGGTTTGCTTTAATTTTGTCTCCTCTCTTTTCACTCCAGTCTCTTTCCAGTTTAATTCTGTTAGATAGCATGCAAAAAATACTTATTATACCTTCCACTGATGTCCCCAAGCTCTTGTGTTGAGCAGCCCATGAAAAACAGAGGCACACAAAGCATGATGGAGAAAAGAAGGACGGTCAGACCAAAGCGGGGAATTACTTTAACTGAAATACAAAACTTCTTCATGATGATTCCTCCAATCAGCATCCCCAGAGCAGCAGATGGCAGATTGACAGCACCTGCATACACAAGATATAAAAGATACACTGTGTCACTGAAGGTCTATCTACTATAGGTCCTGAGAGTGAACCGTAAGAATGTATTGGTTTATATTAGCAGAGTATGTGATTTATGGTAATAACAACAGGCAAGAATGGAAGAGGAAGAGGAAGCAAATAAAATGGTTTAGGACCTTATTAAAACTGCAGGATTGTTATGATTACTGGAAGTCTGTGAACTGAAGTCTGTGAAAGGGTTCCTTATGTAAGCTAGTGACATTAGTTGGATGCCAATTCAAGCTAAAAATTATAGTTTTGTATAGTTTCTGCCAAATTGAATCTTATACCCTTTGGCATCTCTGATGAAATGTTCCAACAACACGTGCAAACATTACAATCTCCAATAATGGTGGGAAATGCCCTGATGGATTTCCTGTACTGACAAATAAATGGAGGAGGCAGCTGTGAGAGAGTATGGTTTTATAGAGGGGTAGGGCCACACACTTCTGTGATGAATTATTTCTCTCACCATTGGAAACATACTCGTACATAAAGCCAATGGGTGATTCAACCCAACACTCGTCCAAATATAAAACTATCTGTCGTTGGTGCAGGGATAATTTTTCATCTATCAGTTTTCTGCCCTTTTCTATACATTCTTCCAGATAAAACAAAGATTAGTTCTAATGGCGTTTCCAAGTTGTAAGCCTGTCTAGTTCTAACTCAGCATTATTTATCAAATTATCTGAAATAAGAGAGGTCTGTGGTTCCTGTATGATAGACAAATGCAGCTACACTGCTAACTGTGCATCCATTAACAGTTATGAGCAAGAGGAACTTCATAGAGGAGGAGGCACTGACCGATGAGTAAATTGGCATACGAGGTACTGGACCCATACTGCTTCTCTAAAAACTTGTTGAGGAAGGTAGACAGAGCTGCGATGACCGAAGAAAAACTGCACTGTGACAACACCAGGATCAGGAAGAGTGGATTCATGAGCAGACGAGCAAAGTATCGTGGGAACTCTGAAAGTACACAACAGAAATGTTTAAATATTTTCTATTAATATTGAAGCAAAGCATATAGAAACAAACCCTGTATCTGTAAAAATTAACTGTGGTGGTTGATATGCTGCCAAATTGTGTATATATATATATATATATATATATATATATATTTACATGGTCTATACATAATTGAAGCAGTGTTTACACTGAGCATACTCTAAAAGGAGGAAGGGGCTGGGTGTTATAGTAACTAATGGCCAGCCTAACACAGGCCTGTTCTTCATCTCCTTCTCAGAGTACGCTGCCTGTCTTTTGTGATACTCATTATTCTGAGTCTCAGGGTTAGCTGCTCAGTCTTTGTGATACTCATTATTTTAGGTCTTGTAATTAGATGACTACCCTTTGTGATAGTCAATATTCTGGATCTTGGACTTAGCTGCCCACCCTATGAGATTGCCATTATTCTAGGTCTCAGAGTTAGTTGCCTACCCTTTGTGATGCTCATGATTATGGGTCTCGGAGTTAGCTGCCCCTTTTTGTGATACTCATTATTCTAGGTCTCAGCATTAAATGCTCACCCTTTGGGATACTTATTATTTTTGGTCTCAGAGTCATGTGCCCGCAGTTTGGAATACTCATTATTATAGGTCTTTGAGTTAGTTGCCCATCCTTTGTAACACACATTATTCTAAATCTCTGAGTTTGCTGCCCACCCTTTGTGATACTCAATTTTCTAGATCTCTGAGTTAGCTGACCACCCTTGGTCATACCCTTTATTCTTGGTTTTCCAAGTTAGCTACCTATCCTTTTGATACTTTTTAAAATACTCTGCACTCAGATAAAAAAAAAAAGGGCATAAACGTTTTAGGTTTACTATGTCTTGTTTAAATTGAACAAGCAAAGAATGAAATCAATCATTTGTATTTTTGTAGTGAAGAAATAGGTCGGGTAATTCAGCTGGAAATGATTATTCTGATTAAAAGTTATTTACAATTTAAAAAAAAAAACCAAGGACAAGTCCTTTGCCATGCAACCAAATGATGCTGGATGGTTGTCAGCACATTTTTACCGCTTATGCCAAACTGACAATAGAAAACATGCAGAATTCTCTTGGCAAAATCTTTCTTGTTGATGTTCCTAAACTGTTGTGCTGGAGACTAGTAGAGAATCATGTGTGCTTTGGAAACAGTTCGATCACCACAGCGCTAAATAGGGAGTTGTGTATGTGTATATTATTAGTACAAATTAACAGTCTGTGGTCAAACATGACACCTCTGCTGCATTACTAATCTATTTCACAACCTGTAAAGCCACCTGTGCCAACACGTTACCTTTACTGAATAGGTACTTGAAAAACAAACAATATACTACCATTATCTGGACAAATGCGTGCTTTGAAGCACTTCCTGCATACCATAATGCCAATGTTTCCTTGTAAATTGGCAGAAAGTCTAAAAAGAAAGTTGTTACATGTTTGATCCTGGTCAGAAAGGATCACTAAAGTTAATATGACAATGCTCTATTGTAGTCAGCGTAAGGTTTTTTTTTATAAAGAAATGCATTTTAACTGTAAAGACCACTATGAAAAAGCATTGTAATATGTTCCAAAACTTTAAAGTGTTACTAAAGGCAATATGTTATTTTAAATAAAATAATAAACATGTTATATTCACCTGCTCTGTGCAATGGTTTTGAACAGAGCAGCCCTGGACCTTCTCTTCTGGGGTCCACTGTCAGTGATCTTGGTTCCTCCTCTTCTCAGTGTGCCCCCATATCAAGCCGCTTGCTATGGGGGCACATGTGTGTGCTCGCTCCTGAATGTGTGTGAAGAGCCACACTCTATAGACATCACAGCGCTTGGCTTGACGCTGCCCCCTCTACCTCCACACAGCATTTGATTGACAGCCTGAGTCTCAGTGTAAAGAGGAAGAGTGGGGAGAAGAGATCCAGAGATCCAATCATGCACAGCGCTGGATCGTATGAGAACTGAGAAACACTTTTTACCTTAATGTAGGGAATGCATTTAGATAAGTAAAAACTTTTTGCCTTTAAAATCACTTTAAAGAGTCTTGTGCCCCTGTCCCTTACTGTCCTCTTACTGAAATTAGCTGCAAAGGCCCCGAGGTGATCAGGTGAGGAAAAAAAAATAGAAAAATGATCACAATTTGTATATTTTTTTACATGTGATGCTGCCCCCTTACTCTGTTGCCCCAGAGCTATTATGGTAACTACAGCCCAGAATTTACTGCATGCATCCTACTGGAAATCCATGTGCCAAAAACATTATTTTATTTATATACTGTATTTGAAAAAGTATGCTTTATAATGTAGAGCATGGATCTGTAAACGATGGGCTGCTGCAAAATTTTATCCAGCCCTCTGATGTTAGAATTTACTTTGATTTGGACTCTGATGTAAGGAGGGAGTCTGATGGGCTCAAGTTTGTTGTAGCATTTCTTTGCTTTGTTTTATTGAAGTTTTTTGTTGTTGTTGATGTAATGAGGAGTCTGATGTAAGGTGGAGTCTAATGGGCTCAATTTTATTTGGAATTTCTATGCTATGTTTTACTGAGGTTTTTTTTCTGTTATAAATCAGATCATGTTGATTACTGAAAAAAACTGTAAAACATATTTATTTATTTTTCATTTGTTCAATTATAAAGCTGAATTTTTTTCGAGCCATGGATGTTTGCAAATAATACAATGTGGCACTCGTGCTGAATAATTTGGACATCCCAGATGTAGAGGAAAGCAATGTTTTAATATATGTGCATTTTCCAGATTGTGTACCAAGGCTTGTGAGTGTGATGTACTAATCACACTGACTGCTACTCCTATTAACAGTATGTAGAGGAACTCTACAGTTAAATATTTTCATTTAGTTTTAAATGAAGTGTAGAAAGATTAGAACCCCTGTCAGGTCTGTGTTGTCAATTTAGGCAAAACTAAATATAATCTTTGGCTGGAGATCCAGATGGATTTGAATACAACCCTGGAGAGCCTCTTGTGTGCTTTACACACATCCAGTGCTAAATCACAAAGTGACTTTTAGTTAGTCCCCTGCCAGAATATCAACGTTATTTCATTACATTTTCAAACACTACAAGATAGCCACAACTACCACAAAGTGTATTGTGTAAATCATTATAAAAATAAAAGAAATCTAAGAACTACGCACAAGAAACCCACTGTTATCCTTCCAACAAAACCCACTCCTGGTTCCAGCTCTGTTCCACTCTAAAATGACGTGTTTGCCATTTTTGTGTTGACTTCTACACTGCAGCTTTTTTTCTCTGTGGTGCAAAGTTTCTCTTGGTGAGTCATGCCTGGTTGCTGTAGTTATATATATATGCAGTTATATATATATGTCAGTCTCAGCGAGGGGCTGGTTTCTCTCAGTCCATTGTAGGAAGTATTGCCTAGAAGACCAGTCCGGATGTGATTCTTGTTTGTGCTAAGATCCCTTCAAAGGGCCTATTCTTTGGGGCCAGAAACTATAGACTTTTTTCTGTACTTTAAGAACATATTGCTATAGACATTTTCCAATTTCTGGTATGGGCAGCACTAGTTCTCTTTAATGCACCTAGACAATTCAATGCAACACTAGAGGCAGTTAGTTTATGTAATGCACAGCCTGTGCAATTACATAAAGAACCTGGATGAGCGAGTTTGGGGTGGAGGAACTTGACTGGACTGGACTTCACAGAGTCCTGTCCTCAACCTGATAAAACACCCTTAGGATGAATTATAGCAGGGACTGTGAGCCAGGCTCTTTCGTCCACATCAATTTCTGACCTCACAAGTGCCCTCCCTGAGCTCATCCCAACTTTGATAAACTATACAAAGTTCGCCTCCTGTTTTATTTTTTTTCTAAGAGATTTGCAGATCTTTATGTCCCTGGCCAGAACATCTCTGTGGACGAATCCATGGTCCATTTCACAGGCCGGCTGGCATTCAAGCAGTACATTCCCAGTAAGAAGGCCAGGAACAGATTAAAGCGCAACAAGCTCTGTGAAAGCACCACTGGATATGTGCAGGCTTTCTGCGTGTACGAAGGCAGAGACTCCCAGCTCCAGCTCCCGAGCATTCTCACTGTTCCAAAAGGGGTATCACATTTACATGGACTATTATTATACGAGTTTGCCCCTTTTCCACCATCTATACCTCAAGAAAACTTTGGTCTGCGGTACAGTGAGAAAAAAACAGGAAGGGCTTCCCATAGTGTCTAGTCGCCACAGGGCTATGAAGGGGGAATCAGCAAGCCTGAGGAACGAGGAAGTGTTGGCCGTGAATTGGAGGGATGGCAAAGATGTGTATATCATTGTCCACCATCCACGATGACACCTCGGTGGAACTTCACAGAAGATGCGGCCCCATTCAAAAGCCTAGGTGTATCCTCGACTACAATAAGTTCATGGGGGGGGGGGGTGGATTTAAAGAATCAAATGCTGCACTCTATCTACCAACACGAAAGTCCCTCTTCTGGTATAAAAAGTTGCAATTTACTTTTTCCATTTGGCCATGTATAACGCATTCGTCATCTATCAAAAGTCAACCGAAAATCCCAACAACTCAAATTTATTGAATAAACTGGTACTGCCCTGATCTACCAGCAAGGATCCCCTCAGAAAGTATTCTCTCTGATTGTGTTAGACTGCATGAGAGCCATTTCCCTGACAACATACCACCATCAGAAACCGGAAGAAGACGCCAAAAAAAATGTCAGGTGTGCAGCAAAAGAGGAGTTAGGAAATAAACCAGTTTTCATTGTCCCCATTGTCCCTCCCAACCTGGCCTATGCATCGGTGAATGCTTCAGACGCTATCACGCTTCTCTAAACTATTAGCCCATATTTCTTACAGACTGCCATTTCCCATTTTTTAATTTCTGTGTTGTTTTTTTCCCTGCTGCTTCAACCAACCATATCACTGCCTTCCATGTGAACCGACCTTGGCCTGTTTATTGACTATGCCTCTGCCTGCCATCTGCATTGTTTTTCCGCCATGTTTCTGCCTTTCACATGAACTGACCCTGTGCCGTTTACCGACTATGCCTCTGCCTATCGTCTATTTCTGCTTTTTACCTGCACTGACCTCGGCCTGTTATTTGACCATGTTTTTTGCCTGCCACTTGAACTTATCTTTCGCCCTGCTACTGTAGTAGTGGGATTAAAGATAACATTGGTACCAGAGCTTGTAGACTCTATAACTTTCACACAGACTTAATAATATACACAAATTTGAGTTATTTTTATTAAAGATATGTAGCAGTATAAATTTTTGCCCAAATGTACGAAGACAAGGCAAAATTGAATAATAGAAACTAAAGCAAAGTTGTTTTTTTCCAAAATTCCTCGCACTTTTTTGCTTATATCACAAAAAATAAAAAACCCAGTGGTGATTAAATACCACCAAAAGAAAGCTCTATTTGAAAAAAAATGTAAAAATTTGTTTGGTTACAGTGTAGCATGACCGAGCAATTGTCATTCAAAATGTGAGAGCACTGAAAGCTAAAAATTGGTCTGGGCAGGAAGGGGGTGAAAGTGCCCTGTATTGAAGTGGTTAACCTTCATGGTTGAGACACACTACCAGGGATGGCAGCCAGTCTGGAGGTGAAAGTAAGTGATTTAATGGGCGAGGGTGACCCCTGTTGGGAGTGGGAGGACAAGTGTAAGAACAGGTGCACTTTATGTCCCTCACCTCACAGGTGGACATCCTATACTTGGATCCACTGTAGCATAGGGTTCACCTAGGGACCAGGCCCTGGTTGTCACGAAGCAAGGCCTTCCAACAAGTGTAAAGCAGTGGCTTCCTGCAATATGTGTAGATGGCGATATTAATTCAGTACACAAGTGCTTATGAGTCCAGGTAAAAAGTGTTTGCGTAGGCACAGAAAAGGAACAAAGGGAGAAAGAGGATATTACAGTGTCTGCTGGTTCCAGGAGGGAGTTGAGGTGTGAAGAGTTAACAAAGTGGCTGTTGGTCTTGGGCCTGCCTTCTAGGCGGCGAACTCTCAGTGTCAAGTGGGTATTGACCGTCCGCCCACCAATATGCAGGAAGAATTAAAACACTAAATTGTGGCTTGGAGTGAAGGTAAGGTATATAAAGTGGTCTCCTACATGATCACATTATGTGTAACTTTCCTTTTTATTTTTAAGGAATTCAGCATGAGATTGTATAATGTAAATAAAAGAAAATGGCAAAACTTTGATAATGTACTCAATGTTTTTTTTTTTTTTAATTATAGACCATCTCTTTCTCTGTTTAAAGCTTTCTGTAACCTCATTGTAAATTTCCTCAGCAGAAGAAGCCCACCCCATAATGTCTAGGCACTGACCTGTGATCATCATCACATTAGCCATCATAAGGATTCTGTTATCATTTGGAAGAGAAAAACGCTCTTCAGGAATGAATTGTGCAGCGTAAGCAATTGGAAATGTCAGGATTATTATGCTTATGAGGAATGAGTTTTGCTCAGCCCTTCCTGTGATATGACTGACTCGGGTACCCCTGTGGTGCTGTCTCCTTACTTTTAATAAAGCCGGACAGAGAGCCTTCCTCGCTAGTAGCATCCGGCATCTTTCTCAGAATGTTCTTCTCTGTTGACTTCTAGAACACAAAACAGGAACAAGTTTTAGAGCATAACAATATTAACTTTTTTAACCACTTTGCCTCTCATATCTGTTCACTCTCTATGAACCAGAGCAATTTTTACATTTCTGCTATGGACCTGTTTATTCCACAATAACTTCTTCATTATTTAGAATAACAAGTTAATGCCTTGTTTTTCCATACAAAAACAATATATGTTTTCTTTTCATGATATTGTCTTGCAACAGTGATTTTGTTCTCAATCCTTCGAAAATAAAACCAAACAAAACTAAATAAAACACACTTTTTCTTTTTTTGTTGAGCAGTGTTAGTTTCAAAATAAATGGTGTTACTGTGTTTAAAATGACACCAAAATTATGATTTTGGTACAAAGCCTTGCAAAGTTTTTTTACAAATAAAATAAAGTGTTTTTTCTTTTTCTTTTTCAATTTTTCAAAATTTTTAATGGGAAATTTGTAAATTTATGTAAAATGTGTAAAAATATTAACAAACAAAACAAAAAAAGTTTAAATATTAATAGTTGTTAAAAGAGAAATAAACAAAAAAAAAAGCAGGAATATAATAGTTAAAGGGGGAGAAGGCGAATAAATTAAGGGTTAAAAAGGGGTTTAACAGAGGATCATTTTATTAAAAAGAAAAAAGAAAAACTTGTCAGGTTGCTTTACCTGACATCATTTGCAGATCTAATGTCATCCCTTTGATCTGCAGATGAACGAACAGAAAGATACAAAAGTAACATTTTATAACATGTTGTAATGAGGTTGATTTACTAGAACTGGAGAGTGCAAAATCTGGTGCAGCTGTGCATGGTAGCCAATCAGCTTCTAACTTCAGCTTGTTCGATTAAGTTTTGACTAACAAAACCTGGAAGCTAATTGGTTTCTAATATTTTGTGCTCTCCAGTTTTAATAAATCAACCCTATTGCAACTTTCTATGTTGTGTCTGAGCAAGCGTTATTTATAAACACTGAGTCAGGCTGCTTTTTTTGACAGCTGAATCTGCAGACACCTTCTCTGAGTGTACAGTGATCCTGGCTTTAATTAATAAAAGCTGGCAATTGCTGTATACTGAGGGGGGAGGGGGAAGGGGTCCCAGAAGCAGGGCATGCTACATATGCCTTGTGTACAATGTATAATGAAAATTTTTGGGCATGTGCAGCACACCCAAAGTCTGAAACTAGTTAATTACTTCAGCTCCGGAAGGGTTTACCCCCTTCATTTTTTTCCCACAAATAGAGCTTTCTTTTGGTGGTGTTTGATCACCTCTACAGTTTTTATTTTTTGCGCTATGCACCAAAAAAGACCGTCAATTTTGAAAAAAAAAAAACAAACACATTTTTTTACTTTCTGCTATAAAACATAAAACAAAATGTAAAAATCACATTTTTTTTCATCAATTTAGGCCAATATGTATTCTGCTACATATTTTTGGTTAACCTCCCTTGCGGTATTCCCGAGTGTGGCTCGGGGTGGAATTTCAGTGCCAGTAGCGATAACCCCGAGCCACACTCGGGGTACCGCCAGGGAGAAATCTGTGAATCCTGGAAGAGGTTACTTACCTTGCCCCCAGGATCCCGCGATGTATTCCGTCAGTGTACAGCGGCCGGATCTTCCACCTGATGCTTTGTGCCCTGGCTTCCATTCCCTGCGAGCGTCGCATCGCAGGGGGGTGGAACCGCGGGAAATACAAAAAGTAAAACACACAAACACACTGATATATTGTAATCCTATCTATTTACATTACTTAATAAAATAAATTGACCTTAGTTTGCCCCCCAGTGCCCTTGCCTACAGTTTTACTGTACTTTATTTATATATATATAAATATATATATATATATATATATATATATATACTTTAACTTATTTATAGTTATTTATTATATTATAATCAATGATTATAATGTACTAGAACAAGTACTAGTAATGTACTGGAACAAATCATTTGGGTGTTGGGGGGATTTTGGTGTGGGGTTGTTTTTCAGGAGTTGGGCTTAGCCCCTTAGTTCCAGTGAAGGGAACTCCTAATACATTCACATTAAGTTTCCTGACCTCAACCCAATAGAATACCTTTGGGATGAATTTGAGTGGGGGCTGCGAGCCAGGCCTTCTCGTCCATATCAGTGCCTGACCTCACAAATGTGCTTCTGGAAGAATGGTCAAACATTCCCATAGACACACTTCTAAACCTTGTGGACAACCTTCCCAGAAGAGTTGAAGCTGTTATGGCTGCAAAGGGCGGGCCAACTCAATATTAAACCCTACGGACCTAAGACTTGGATGCCATTAAATTCATGTGGGTGTAAAGGCAGGCATCCCAATACTTTAGGTAATATAGTGTAGGTTTGCTTTTGGGTTTAATACTGCTTCAAAGAATGCACATGTGATTCATGGAATTGCCTGAGACTAACTGTTGTTACTGTGACAAAGGCTCTTACTATACCTGCAACACATTAATTGACATGTGTGAATTGATAACACAGATGAGAGAGTAAAGCATGTAAACTGCCCCTGCTGGCCTCCCTCTAAAAATGCTGGTTGCCAGTCCTCTGGTTTCAATACTTTTTGAGTCACTGACCTAGCACATGTGTGCATCAAGTTAGGGTGGCATTTCTGATCTGTGTACTTGTACCAAGTCAGTGGCTCAGGAAGTATTGAAGACAGAGGATCAGCATGATGGCCAGGGAACTAGAAGAATGCCTTTTGCCTGGCTGCTATGCTGACCTATGGGTTTCAGTAGATCTAGGTCACTGACTTCATATTTCTCAAATTCCTTTAAACATGATTATATTCCCTGGTATACAGATGACTACTAGAGGAAGCATTTGCAAATCTGTATGCAAAATACAGTAGTCACAATATGGAACAGCAGATAAATAGAAATATCAAATTCACATCAAAAATTGCCTTAAGAAAAATGTTATACTGTTAAAGGGTACTTCTATTCTGCAAACATAATCTGCACAAAGCATTCTAGCACTTAAGAAGCCCAGCTTTAGCTGCTCACTTTTGGACTGTATCTCTCTTATTGATACCCCATACAGAGCTGTAAGAACTAGAGATAGTTGGAGGGCTGTGTGTCTCTCCTGTGGGTGTACTTTCTTTACAACATAGATTTGAAGAACTGTAGATAACATGCAGGGCAAGACTGAATGAGTATATAAAATATTTTTTTATAGTACAGTATATTTATGTTAAAAATGTATACTCTATTGTCCTAAAGATAACACACAAAAAAAGAAAATATATACAAAAGCATAAAAAATATAAATAAATTATCTACAAAAGCATAAGATATCGGACAGATAAATTAATTCCACCTTTTAGTATATATTGTAAATTTTCTTTATCACTTTTTTGATACATGCTGTCTCCAAGGACCTTCCTTTTCATTAAATGAATTAGACAGAAGTCTGCACAAATGTATTACATTTTTTCTATTGGTTTATAATACCAATACGGTATATGATTATTAAAATATATAATATTGTAAATAATAAAACTATTATTATCTTCATTATTGATATTATTATTATTACAACTGTACATGATGTTAAGTTATAAAAATTGCCACACTTAACTCTTTTTGAGTCTACTATCAACATATTTTTAGCTTTTTCCTGCTGTAACTGATTCAGTATAAGATCTCTCCTCAACCTATGACATGTAGTTTGGTGTTGCAAAGAAATGAGCAACACCGCTCAGGCTCAATCCAGGCATGTATCCAACCTGGTTCTGCAATCCAGCTGGGTGCTCACCTCAGCTCACCGCCGTGAAAGTATTTGTAGAAAAAGAAATAGGTCACACTCCGTCATGGAATGAAGTTGCTATTATTTATTGAAGAATCGTCATGCCAAACAGACAGGAACTGTTAACATTTCACATGGGTCTCTGTTAGGGATAGACCGATATGTTTTTTTCAGGGCTGATACCGATATTTTGGTCACATAGGGATTGATTTACTAAAGGCAAATAGGCTGTTGACTTTGCAAGTAAAGTTGCACTCTGCAAAGGAGCTTCCCCAGATCATAGTGAATGTGGTGATGCTTCACTTTGCACAAAATACTCAATCACCTTTGCTTGCACATGATTGGATGATGAAAGTCAGCAGGGGATGATTCCCCTGTAGAGTGCCACTGCACTTGCAAAGGGAGCACTCTTTGCTTTTAGTAAATCAACCCCATAAGTATTGGTATCGGCTGATATGGGTCGATCTTTTGTACATTTAACGTTTTGAAGAATAAAGACAATTTTTGACACAAATCTGGTACTGAACATGTGGGGTAGGTCTTTTAGCTGTAATGTACAGTCTTCCGTTCTTTTCCTGCCTGCCAGGAATCCCATGTGATCCTAGTTTAGTGTCATTAAAATCCTAGAATCCACTTTATTAGTGTTTTATATAATGTCCAGTGTGTGTTTTTGTAATAGAATAGTGGGAAATACCTTCATTACATCGCTGCTCCGGGCTCTCCTCACTAATCTCCCACTCTCCTGTCTTTCTCCTTTCATAGCTGTCAGAGGAGGATCTCAGCCCCTCCCCTCTGCAGTGTACACAGAAGCGTCAGGTATTAGATTAGAATAGTGTGAAATACCTTCCGTCCGAGCTCAGCTAATCTCCCGCTCTGCTGTCCTTTTCTCCTCCCCCACTGACAGCTGGGGATCACGGAAGGGCCGAGCGGCGATGTAATGAAGGTATTTCACACTATTAGATTACAAAAACACACACTGGACATTATATAAAACACAAAAAAAATGTATGCTAGGATTTTACATACACTAATATTACATACACTAATATTGGTAATATCGGCCAGTTCCAGTTACATCGATATATTGGTAAAAAAAAAAAGTGAATATTGGCCCTCCGATAATCGGCTTTGCTGATAATCGGTCGATCCCTAGTCTCCATGCTTGTTCACAACAAACCTGTGTGGCAGGACAAAGACTCTTAAAGGATGCACTCAAGGTCGGACCACACCTCACGGAACCTGTGTCCCATCGCCACTGATTAATAAATGTTCATGTCATTAAAACACATTTTAGAAACCAACATTGGGTTACACAAAGTTAGTACATATCGAATTTTCTACAGAACCACAACATGGTCATAAAAATTTTTTCAAGAATAAAATACAAAGACAAATACTATTAAGCAGAGCCAAACATCGAAAGATCACAATCACCATAACATCTTAAAATCTTATATCACCAAAAGTGAGGATCATTGACCAAAAATTGGAGATGCCTTAAGATAAATGGATAAACTAAGTAAACCCATTATCTAGGTGAACAAACATTAAAAATAATCCCTGATTCGATATGCCCTTCCTGGATTTAGACACTGCATGTATCCAACCTCGTTGTTTTTGTATCGTATCCGCACGGATCTGTCATATCTGCATAAACAATTGTTGAATGCACCCACTCAACTAAGATCTATATACAGTGCATTGCAAAAGTTTTCGGCCCCCTTGAACTTTTCGACCTTTTGCCACATTTCAGGCTTCAAACATAAAGATATAAAACTGTAATTTTTTTGTGAAGAATCAACAACAAGTGGGACACAATCATGAAGTGGAACGAAATTTATTGGATATTTCAAACTTTTTTAACAAATAAAAAACTGAAAAATTGGGCATGCAAAATTATTCAGCCCCCTTAAGTTGATACTTTGTAGCGCCACCTTTTGCTGCGATTACAGCTGTTAGTCGCTTGGGGTATGTCTCTATCAGTTTTGCACATCGAGAGACTGAAATTTTTGCCCATTCCTCCTTGCAAAACAGCTTGAGCTCAGTGAGGTTGGATGGAGAGCGTTTGTGAACAGCAGTTTTCAGTTCTTTCCACAGATTCTCGATTGGATTCAGGTCTGTACTTTGACTTGGCCATTCTAACACCTGGATATGTTTATTTGTGAACCATTCCATTGTAGATTTTGCTTTATGTTTTGGATCATTGTCTTGTTGGAAGACAAATCTCCGTCCCAGTCTCAGGTCTTTTGCAGACTCCATCAGGTTTTCTTCCAGAATGGTCCTGTATTTGGCTCCATCCATCTTCCCATCAATTTTAACCATCTTCCCTGTCCCTGCTGAAGAAAAGCAGGCCCAAACCATGATGCTGCCACCACCATGTTTGACAGTGGGGATGGTGTATTCAGGGTGATGAGCTGTGTTGCTTTTACGCCAAACATAACGTTTTGCATTGTTGCCAAAAAGTTTGATTTTGGTTTCATCTGACCAGAGCACCTTCTTCCACATGTTTGGTGTGTCTCCCAGGTGGCTTGTGGCAAACTTTAAACAACACTTTCTATGGATATCTTTAAGAAATGGCTTTCTTCTTGCCACTCTTCCACAAAGGCCAGATTTGTGCAGTATATGACTGATTGTTGTCCTATGGACAGAGTCTCCCAACTCAGCTGTAGATCTCTGCAGTTCATCCAGAGTGATCATGGGCCTCTTGGCTGCATCTCTGATCAGTCTTCTCCTTGTATGAGCTGAAAGTTTAGAGGGACGGCCATGTCTTCGTAGATTTGCAGTGGTCTGATACTGCTTCCATTTCAATATTATTGCTTGCACAGTGCTCCTTGGGATGTTTAAAGCTTGGGAAATCTTTTTGTATCCAAATCCGGCTTTAAACTTCTCCAAAACAGTATCTCGGACCTGCCTGGTGTGTTTCTTGTTCTTCATGATGCTCTCTGCGCTTTAAACTGACCTCTGAGACTATCACAGTGCAGGTGGATTCTATTTATCATCATTAGTCATTTAGGTCAACATTGGATCATTCAGAGATCCTCACTGAACTTCTGGAGAGAGTTTGCTGCACTGAAAGTAAAGGGGCTGAATAATTTTGCACGCCATATTTTTCAGTTTTTTTATTTGTTAACAAAGTTTGAAAAATACAATAAATTTTGAAAAATCCAATAAATTTTGTTTCACTTCATGATTGTGTCCCACTTGTTGTTGATTCTTCACAAAAAATTACAGTTTTATATCTTTATGTTTGAAGCCTTAAATGTGGCAAAAGGTTGCAAAGGTCAAGGGGGCCGAATACTTTAGCAAGGCACGTATGTATGTGAAGGGACTGCTGTTATTAATATATATTCATTCTCTCTTCACTAATACATCTCCATTATAAAAGAACCCCTTTCCTAGTGTGTTATA
Organism: Pelophylax lessonae; assembly: GCF_965119305.1. NCBI lineage: Eukaryota > Metazoa > Chordata > Amphibia > Anura > Ranidae > Pelophylax > Pelophylax lessonae. The sequence continues at coordinate 177,918,111 of NC_138770.1, read as the reverse complement.
AATAAATATTCCTCTAGTTTAAACATATAGTGTCATAAACCAAAAACTGTTCTCAGGATAAGGTTTATGTAGCGATTGTAGCATGTATATGGTAAAGATACACAGGTGCAAAATAAAAGTACAACAATTGGACCTATATCCCGTTGTATGTCTTCATGGACAGCACTTGGACACGCCCCACCTGAGTGTCAAGCTATATAAGAGCTAAAATCATTATTCAAACACCATACATGTGGGAATCATGGTCTACATTGCAATCAATCAAACACAATTTAAACATGTATATCTCTTAACAACACACAAACCGCTGCATGTATGGCTCTACTATCATGAGAGTGAACATATGCTATGTTATAGCCCTCCATTTCAAAGCAAAGATAAAGTTTCTGCAGCGATTGTAGCATGTATGTGGTAAAGATTCATGTATGTATAATAGAAGAAGTGCAACAATCGGATCTAAATCCCAATGCATGTCTCATGGACAGCACTTGGACAAGTCCCACCTGTGTGTTAAGCTGTATAGGAGCTAGTACCGTTATTGAGACACAATACGTGCGGAAATCATGGTCGACATTGCAACAATCAAACTCAATTAAAACATGCATATTTCTTATTAACACACAAAACGTATGGCTCTGCTATCATGGGAATAAGCATGTGCTATACTATAGCCCTTAATTTCAAAACATTCTTTAGCTTTTTTTCATTTCTTCCTTTCTAAAAGCTTTTTAAAGGACAATAAAGGCATATAATTCCCTCCAAGTGCCACATAATGAAATAAACTAAATCCAAAAATGTGCCCAATAGACAGCACCTTCCCAACAACGCCCATCACATAAGATCACATAAGAATACCAGCATCTCTCGGACCCCATACACACGACAATCATAGTTGGAGGCACAACAATCGGGCAGAGGTCAAAGTATGTGTTTCCAAACCCTCATGTAAGGTAAACAATGTGAGGAAACAAAGAAGGAGACAGGGGGACGAATTACTCATGATAGTGTGAAATGTCCAATTCATAGTTTAACCCATGGGGGGATACGCGTTTTAAACTGGAAAATACAGAAGACCTCCCTTTTGCAGAGAAGTCTAAACACGTCACACCCTCTTTTAGGTGTGTTAATCCTCTCTATGATTTGTACCCCCACTAAAGAAATGTCACCCCCATGTTGTTGATTAAAATGACGAGCAACACTGGTCGACCGTTTTTTCTCAATACTGTGTATATGCTCATAGAATCGATCACCTATATATTGTATATTACAATTCTTGCATGTAATGACATACACAACATATGAGGTGTTAAAATTAAAAAAATAATTGATAATATGTTGTTTGCCCGTAGATGAAGATCGCACCACTTGGCCTCTAGTAATATATTTACAACAAAAGCAACCATCATTGCCACATTCGTAGTTCCCTATAAAATGAAGCCATGGGGTCGACTTAACACTATTAGGGGCGAAGAGACTGGGTGAAAGAATTGCCAAGGGAAGGTGCCCTTCTTGAAACAACATTAATGCCATCTTTTAACAGAGTGGCACAGGTCTGATCCTCAAATAAAATAGGAAGATACTTGAGCACTATACCTTTGATGTCCCTAAACTCTTCACTGGTGAGTCTCTCTCTCTATCAAATTTCTTGTTCTTATTTTTATCTTTGTTAACTGTCACATATAATTTTAATGACATGAACATTTGATAATCAGTGTCGATGGGACACAGGTTCTGTGAGGTGTGGCCCAACCTTGAGTGCATCCTTTAAGGCTGGGTTCACACTGGGGAGGCTTCAAAGTTGCCCGACTCTGAAGCCGTCTCGTGCAGCTCGACTTTAGCGTGGCTTGCAAACAACTTCTCTAATAGAACTCAATGCAAGTCGCCCCCAAAGTAGTGCAGGAACCTTTTTCTAAGTCGGAGCGACTTGAGTTGCTACGATTAGAACGGTTCCATTGCACTGAATGGAGCGCGACTTGTCAGGCGGCTAAGTCGCCTGACAAGTTGCCTCAGTGTGAACCGGGACTTAGAGTCTGTGTCCTGCCACACAGATATGTTGTGAACAAGCACGGAAACCCGTGTGAAACGTTAAGGCCCCGTTCACATAGGGGCGATGCTACTTCGCACCGCGACCTCGGAGGTCGCGGTGCGAGCAGCGCGCCGCGACCTCGGAGCGGCCGCCACGGACTTCATAACATTGAAGTCTATGGCGGTCGCCTCCTGGTCGCCCCAAAGAAGCTCCGGACCCTTTTTCTAAGTCGGAGTGACTTGTGTCGCTCCTATTAGAACGGGTCCGCAGCTTCACTATGGGAGGCGACCTACGGCGACCTGTGAGGCGACCAGGTCGCCTCACAGGTCGCCTTAGTGTGAACGGGGACTTACAGTTCCTGTCTGTTTGGATGTTTGGCATGACGATACTTCAATAACCACTTGACGACCGCCCACTGCAGATTTACTGCGGCAGGCAGCTGCTCCTAGGCAAACCAACATAGTACTACATCGCTCGCTCAGGAGACTCTAGGTAGCGAGCGCACGCCGCCGCCGGCGCGCTCCCGCATCCACACGTCAGCTGGGGAGCCAGTGCGTGTGACAGGCGGCTCCGATGGCCGCCGGCCACTCGCGATCTCCCCCTACTGACAGAGGACGGCTGATGTAAACACAGCCGTCTGTCCTTCTCCCTGAAGTGATCACAGAGGCTATGTGATCCTGCTATAAAGGATCGCATGTCTCTGTGATGATCTCACAAGCCACGCCCCTCTACAGCTAGAATCACTCCCCTAGGCTTACATTTAACCCCTTGGTCACTAATAGTATTAACCCCTTCCCTGCCAGTGTCATTATTACAGTAACAGTACAAATTTTTAGCACTGATTACTGTAGTAATGGCACTGGTCCCCCCAAAAGTGTCAAAAATGTCAGTTAGGGGTCCGATTTGTCCGCCGCAATGTTGCAGTCCCACGAAAAATCGCAGATTGCCG